>NC_052408.1:335123-670246 GCF_009389715.1 Phoenix dactylifera
TATATTCACTGATCTCCTTTTCTAGCTTATCATATTGTGGCATTAACTTTTGATATCTTTCAAGTGATAAATGATGGTCCCACTGTAACTGCCCATGCTCAGCCTCAAGATCATCACGAGCAACATGGTTCTCTAATACATATGTTTAAAATATTCTTTCTATTTGTAATTAAAATCCTCAATTTCAAAATTGAATATGTTCTTCAACTTTCTAATTGCAAATCCTGTGGTGATTTCTTCTAATTCACTTTGGTCTCTACCCAACCGTCCCCAAATCCTACTTACTTCGGAAGAGTTCTCCCACAGGCTAGCACGATGTCCACAAAAGATCTCAAATATCCTTCATCTCGCAACTTAATTCGATAAATTGGTCTTGAAAGAGCTAGCCTACACATAATTTCTTCCAACATAACTTTAGGCGAAATCTTAACTACATCGATCTTTGCAATTATAGTTGACCGCAAAATCAGTTATTAATAGAAAAGAAGTATCCAAAAGAAGATTGTTTAATAATGCAATTTAAGCAACCCAAAATAGACAAAAAAAATCAATATATCAGTACAAAAACAAACCACCCTGCATATATAGATTCTAAAATACAATAACAAATAGACATTAAAAAACTATTCAAAAAACTCTATGGAAATGGGAAAAAGAAACATGATCAAAATCAAACATAAGAAAACTTATAAGAGTACTATAATTTAGCCATTTATGATTATATTCATATACATAAAAAATGCCTTCACAGAAAGAATTACTTTTTAGATAAGTAGAAGCTCTCAGTGGAGGGCACCTACATGAAGAAAAATTATTTTTTTATTTCAACATAATATATGAAAAAATCAAAATTAATAATTAAAGCTAAAATAGCATAATATACTTTTTCCCCAAACATTCAAAAGGAAAAAGAAAGGGAGTAAGATGAGGGGCCGGACGTACAGTTTGGCTTTTCGTTCTCGGAAACAAATGAGCCACATGGCCCAGAACTGCCACGCTAATGAGGAGAAATAAAAGTTACCATGTGTGCCATGCATGGGAGGTATCTGTACTGCTGTCACAGCGTCCAGATTTGTCTTTCTCTCTTAAGTACCTTTATTTTTTAGTCATTTCAAAGTAAACTTCGATGGTAGTATGTCGGTGGATGAAGCGTTTGGAGGTATGAGATTTATGATTAGTGACCATTTTGGCAGGCTGATTGCAACCGGAGGTCGGCATTTTCCCGGTCTGAATGTTGTCGGGGTGGAGTTACGAGCAGCTTGAGAGGGCATCTCCTATGCAAGGCGTGTTCTCGGTGTCGATAGGATATGTCTCGAGGGGGACTCATGGCGATTGACTGGATTTGAAGAGTGGACAGGTTTGGGGTTGACCACCCACCGATATGTGAGATTCGTAGACTAGCCTAAGAGTTTACCTCCTTCCAAACAGCACATGTGCTCCGGAAGGCGAATAGAGCGGCAGACTGAATCGTCTCATTTGTAGCATGGCACTCCAGAGAGTTCATCTAGATGGCATTGACAGCTTTACTCCCTTTCTTTTATCTTTTACTTTCTTTTAACTTAGCAAAATATACTCATGTTAGAGCTATATGGAATGTTATTTTTACCAAAGAAAAAAAAAAAAAAAAAAGTTGACGACAACTGATCATCCCCATGGATGTCAATAGTGCTTCTTCTTTTTTCACTTAAGCCAAAGGTGGACCATCGGATAATTTCAGTTGGTTATGGATGCAGCACACGTGGCATCGAATGTGACTTTAATCTTTTTTTCCTATCTCCTTCGATTTCCCAATCCATTACATGATGCCTGGTTTTTGTTTCCTTCGTTTTCGTAATTCATTCTTGATGGTTGTACTGGTACAGTCCACAAATTTAATAGAATTTTTCGTTCAATTATCTTTTTTTTTTTGGAAAAAAAAGGATGAGTTTTTTTTATATGTTTGGAGATTTTGGGTTGGATTAAATTATATTTGGTCTGGTCAAGCATCCTTTTTTGCTGGCCCAAATTAAACTCAGATGACGCATACGCCCGTGCGTCCAGTCAGATCAACAATTATAAACCCAAATTGGGTCCAATTTTTGACCTTGACACGACACGAGTACCTGGGGACTCATTTGCAGCCGTAAGCGGACTCAGATGCACCTGGTGTTTATGTAATTTTGAAAGCTAAGGAGCCTCATAAAATATATGGCGTTCCTATTTCTAGTTCCCCCACAGCGTTTTTAGGGTTAGGGCTGTCGAGAGAGAAGGCGAGCAGCGGCAGCCATGGTTCTCAAGTACGTTTCCTCTCCATATCATCCCTTCCGGTTGATGACTCCTCCCATTTTTTTCGCTCTTGATATTGCGAAAGATCGCATAGAAATTTCTTTTTGAGTTAATTTTCAGAAATTCTGCTATGGATCTGGATTTCTGATTTTTTTGAAGAAAAACTATTTTTGATGTTTTTTTGTTTCTTTGCAAATGATTCGATTGCAGTCAAATGTTCGAGTACATATTAGGTTAGGTCAGGTGCGATCTTTCTATTTTTATTGAACTATTTGAATTTGGAATTTTTTTCCCGTGCGATGAGCATGTTGGATTTCTATTTAAATGGAAGGAACAGTTGAAAATGAGAATTTGGAGCTGTTTTACGGATGTCGTTCGTAGTTTCCTTGTGCGATGTTTGATTGTTGTTTTATCTTTCATTCTATATTTTGTGTGTTTTGGGATTTAATAGATGATCATGGGTTTTTGTTTCTGGAGGGTCGGTAGTTGAAAGTTAAGAAATTTGAGTGAAATCATGGCCTAGCATTTTAGCTAAACATTTGCGTCATGCAATAATTGGGAGAAAGCTTGATGATCATAGTATTACCCTAGTTAAAGGACTGTTTATGTTGAGTGTCGTGGAAGGTTTGATTTAAGCTATCGTATCCGTATCTGAAAAGCCCATTTTAATAATCTTGATTCCAAGGGTGAGAAGATTTGTAAGGAGACTCCCTGCCAAATGCTGTGAATGTAGTCTGTGGATGTAGGAGAAGCTAAATGGTGAATGGCATCAAGTGAGTGTATTATTATTTGTATTCTAATTTTATCGGGGATGGTAGATGGCTCTTTATCCTTGTTGATGAGGGTTGCTTTGATCTAGATGGAATTTGCTGAGACAGTAGATTAGGGCTCAAATTTCTTCATATATCTTTTTTTTTTGAATAGTGAATAAAATTTCACCTGAATAAGAATTCTAAAAATGTAGCTGGAAGATCAACAAAATCCTACTCTTATATTCTTAAGATCTTACTCCCTAAATTTCACTTCGCTCCATCTTATTTTTCTGCCTATGTCTATGTGCAGATTACATGTAAGTGATGCTTACATGTGAGTGTATCAAGACATTAACAGTCATGTCATGATGTCATAGTCTCATAGAGCATGAGCCATGTTCAAACGTGGTCTGGCAGTTTGACATCCCACTCCTTCGGCATGTGAGGTTGGAGTTTGAAACTACACTGGGAGTTATATCATGTCTTTTTCCCTTAAATAATGAGGACAATTTGAAACTTCAACAATACAGAATGCTTTCTAACCTTTTATGTACTAAAAAACTATTAATTAGCTTGAATATCTGATATGAACAATTAATTTGGCCTCATAAAGTTGTTTTGGCAAAATTCAAAAGACTGGACTTAGTTTCAGATCACATACAACTAAAACTGAACTGTTTCAGACTTTCAGGTATAGAGTTTCAACTTTAAACCATGATTGGGTATCATTTCATTTTATGATTTCTAATTCTTTGTGCATGCTTGTAGGAATGGGTATCTAGTTGTAGGGTTTTATCTGTTGTGCTGCTGGGTGTTGACTTCTGTTCATCCCTCATTTTTCCCATTTTCTAACTTTTATATAGTAATAAATTCACAGATGCTAGACCTCTCTTGCCTTGTAAGCCAAAACTTATAGAGTTCCCCTTGTCTGTTCTTAAGTGTAGCAACCCCAGAAATGTACTTAATGGCAATCATAAACTCATTACAGGATAAACATAATGAAAATGAGATGTATAACTTAGTAAATTTTGCCCAGCAAGCGCTGCTTATCTTTAATGAGGTGCATACCAATATGTTCTCTTTCCAATTTCTAAGATCCTCACCGGCACCTCAAGTTGATGTCAACCCTTGCTAAATGTCCCAGGCAACTTTGAGCAAGAGTCAGCTAGCAAAAAACCTGGGAGACTAGTTATTGTGGAGGCAGTTCTCACATATTTGTTGTATGTTGTTTGAATTGCAAGCAGGAAGTAACCCTTGAAAATTTTCCTGTTTGAAAGTAGTCTTGCTGAAGTAAGTTTTCCTGTTTGAAAGGAGACTTGCTGAAGTAGGCAAGGTTTAACATTAGGAACTGTTATTTGCAGTAAAAAATATCCAGTTGAGGAACCAAATGGGAAAATTGGGTTCAATATAAATGTTTAAAATGGACAAAACCAAATCATATACTGCCATTGTGGCTATAGCTAATCATCAGGTTATGTCAAAATGACATTCTATTCAGTTGAAGTCTTCTTTTAGATCTGTTATGGCAGTCTTTCTCCCAATATATATTAATCGAAGCTCCAATATTTTTGGTTTTATTTTTTTTCTTTGGGAACTCTTACCATTCTATTCTCACACTGTTTTCACACATGCTTGATTTATGCATTGATCGGACAATTATTTTAATATAGCTTGATGGCTTTTAAAATCCATTGTCAATCATGTCCTACCTCAACATTGCATAAATAGTGTGTGGGCATAGAATTGTTCTTTTATCTTAAACCTAATAGCAGGAAATTTCTATGTTGCCTCATAGGGAACTAACTGCATCTGCACCCTATCTCACTCCATTTAAATAAGGCTCACCACATGGACAGGAATAATATTAATTTTGAAGTTGGTTCCATATGTTACTGATGGTGATTGTTTTGTAGGCTCTGTCTTCATGTCTATAAATTTTCAGATGCTTGTTTCCAATTATTATAAAATTTCCTTGACTATGGTAATGCTTTTATTGTTCCCTTTTCGCTATCATAAGATAACTACAATCATCACATCTTGCCAGGGATTCCGATTTAGAGTTACCTTCAATGTTATTCAAGCTTTAGAGTTTGACATTGTAAATAACTGAATGTGCTTCCTAGTCTTAATTCGTATATTGTAGAACACTATGAAACCTAAAAAGCTCCAAAATGAGGGGTATATGATAGTAGTACAAGCATTTGCGTGGTAGTACCTCATGGTTATCAATATCTGGATCCTTTTCAGGACTGAACTTTGCCGCTTCAGTGGTGCCAAGATATACCCTGGTAAGGGTATCAGATTCGTCCGCTCAGATTCCCAGGTAAATTAAAATCGCAGTAGTGTTGCATTACTTGACTTTCTAGGTGGCTGTTGATGTATCTTTCTATTCTACAAATATAAAATGGTCTGCCGCTGGCTAACTGCTCCAATGGTAGATATACTCTGCTCATATTAATGAAGGTGGAGTTTGTATTCCTCAGTGTATTTGGGGTTTATTCTATAACTTTCAGAGGGAAAAGAAAGAATGCAGGGTTTATGGTTAACCTTCATTATTTTATAAAATTGGCTTTTGTTCTTATAAGCCTTTAAAGAAATGGCAGACCAAGAACCTTATTCTTTTAGTTTCTAGCTTATTGACAAAACGCCTTTGCTGGTGGTTGTAGGTTTTCCTTTTCGCCAATTCAAAATGCAAGAGGTACTTCCACAACCGACTCAAGCCTTCGAAGCTTACCTGGACTGCAATGTATAGGAAACAGCATAAAAAGGTAATTGTTCCATTCTATAATCGATGTATATTTATGATTCATTCTGGATACTGCATTGCTTTTATAGCTGGTCAATGGCATATTCATCTCTGTTTTCTATATCAGGATATCCATGCTGAAGCTGTGAAGAAGAGGCGCCGAACTACCAAGAAACCTTACTCTAGATCAATTGTTGGTGCTACTTTAGAGGTGATTCAGAAGAAAAGAACTGAGAAACCAGAAGTACGGGATGCTGCCAGGGAAGCTGCCTTACGGTATATTGCTGCTCTTTCTCATCCTTCCCTCTGGCTTCATCCCGTATGAATGCTTACTGCACTAAACATTATCAAATTTTGATGGTCTGAACGTGAAGACGATATCATCATAAAACAACAATTCAGAAGTCTTCATTGACTAGAATGTGATCAATGAATTAATATTCAATTTTCTACATTATATTTACTTACCAAAAAAGAAAACTTTTATTTTATATTTTACAATTATGTTTATATGTAATATTTTTCAATTCTACCAGCTAGAATGTTAAATTTTGAAACTAGTATATACCTTGAAAGTGTTAATTGGTTAGATTCATACCTTTGCTTTAAAGCATATTAAGATGTTAATTTATTAAAATAACGCCTAGGCAACTGCTTGGGGGCTATATTTGACTAATTCAACACACTTTTTTCAGGGTAGGGATCATCCCTTCACGAATATGATGTCTTTTCCTGTTTATTGCGTTATCTTGTTATTTGAACATAATTTCCAAAGCGCATAATTATTCACTTCATTTAAGAAAATTGAATTGTGTTTTATGCAGTGAGATCAAGGAAAGAATTAAGAAAACCAAGGATGAGAAGAAGGCGAAGAAGGCAGAAACATTGGCAAAGACACAAAAAACTCAGACTAGGGGCATGCCGAAGGGACCAGCAACAAAAGGCCCTAAGCTTGGAGGTGGTGGAGGAAAGCGCTGAACAACTAGTATTTCTCTAGTAGAAGAAAGGCAACGGGACATTAGATTGAGGAACAGTGTTTCACTTTTGTTCAAGTATTCGGACATTTGCATATTCATTGTGCTGGTATTTACATGTTTATTTAGACCTTCTATGGTTGTAGCCTCCAGCTTGGGACTTCAAGGCAATTTTTGTTGGCCACTCCGATTCTGCTGATGTTCTACCTTTAGTTTGTCAACTTGGATGTATTGTTTTGTTTAGGTTGCAATGACTTTATCTATGCCTGATGTGAGGGCCGTTATGAATTTTCTGTGCATTCCTGAAAATTTTCGTACTACAGTTTTTACCATGTGGCTGGACTTTCCGGTGATGGCCCTCGATCTGTTGGTTTTAGAGGCCTTTATGTGCATGATGATGAGCCATCATCTTAAACAGACATTGTATGGTTATCAGAAAATCATGTAATTTTGGATTTCTCAGGATGGACTGAGATTGGGGAACACCATCCAGACTTAAGTTGAAACATCCTGAACAATTTGCCAATTTTGGGCCAATTATGGTATAAAACTTTTTCACAAGATATTTACAAACTTCTGCATGAGGCATTTTGATCCGTGTCACACGGGTGCTGGTGCTGCTGATTCATAAGCAGGGCATTGAAATCTCGATTCACATAACTTTGATTGTGGTTTAGTGTTTTTGGTTTTTTAACTTGATAGGAGTCAAAAATAGAAAAATAAAGTGGACTTGGTTCTTGATTAGTAATCTAGAACTCGTCTTTGTTGCAGTATTATCCATTTATGTGGCAAAGTTCACCGTAGGATTGATAGAAAGATTTTAAAAGAATTAACTGAAATGTTTTTTTTTTTTTATGCAATTCTCGGCTATAGATTATTTGTTGGTGATTTATTGGTTTTATCTGATGGTAATGATTCAACGTAAGAGGATTCGCAAGAATTAATACATTAGATTTAAACCCTGTTCTCTAACACTTGGTTTGTTTATGCTGGCAGTTGATAACGAAAAGCAGAAAGGAGGGTCATGCATGTCAGTGTAGGGGACTACTGGAGCTCTGCTATGCAGTCACCGGAAAATGCTCAGCTGAACACTTGGACCCTGGAGAGGGATCCCAAATAGTTGGGCCAAGGCTAATGTTACTGCATGAGCCCATAGCCTTCAGTATTGCTGAGTCTGTTTTTGTACAATACTCATCTCCCCATTTTGACAGGCCATCTATTTTGAGCTTCCTAAATTGCCTTCTTAGGGGGCATTTGTAACCCCAACAGGATCACCACGGTGATTTAAGATCTCCGATGATCCGAATGCTAGGGTGATTTGATCCCCAGTAATCTAAGATCAATGTGTTTTTACTTCTTGGGTGCCCCCACCTCTTGGTCATCTCAAGGTGAACTTTGATGGTAGCATGGCGTCCGATGGAAGATTCGGAGGGGTCGGATTTGTCATCAGAGATCACCTGGGGCGACTGGTTGCAGCAGGTGGCCGGTATACGCCTGGGCTCACAGTAGTTGGGGCAGAGCTGCGGGCAACTTGGGAGGGCATATCCTATGCAAGGTGGGTGCTCGGTGCCGGGCGGGTGCATCTCGAGGAGAATTCATCTATAGTTATCGACTGGATCCGATGTGCGAACAGGTATGGTGATGGTCACCTTCTTATCCGTGAGACCCGCAGGCTGGCTTTGGAGATGGACGAGTTTGAGGCAGTACATGTATTCCGAGAGGCGAATAGAGCAGCAAACTAGGTTGCCTCTCATGTTACATGGCATTCCGGAGAGATCTGCTGGACTTCCATAGCAGAGCTTCCGCCCCCATTGTATTTTTTGCTTTCTTATAATCTGGCGGGATGTACTCACGTTAGAGCTATATGAATTGCCGCTTTCAACAAAAAAAAAAAAAAGATCAATGTGTTTGGTAGGCCATGATCCAGTAATTAAAAATCCTCAGGTATCCATGAGTAACTTGTTTGGTATGGTACGGAGATCCAAGATCACCGATCACATAATACCACAAATACCCCTGATATATCTTAGATGGATTTTTTGTGTTTTTAATTCTCATGAATCAAAAATATAAGTCAATATACTAATTCCTATAATAGCTCCATAAATTTATCACATATTCTACTTTTAGTATCCCTTATCATATATTTATTAATCATAATATATTATAATAAAATATTAATATATTTATCAATATATTAATTATTAATATATTCTATAAAAATATATTTATTACTGTTGCTCAGAGGTGCAGCCTAAGAGGGGGGGTGAATTGGGTCTTTTAATATTAATAGTGTGAAGAATGTGAGTTACTGTTATCTTTCAATAACTTGTAGATTTAGCAGTGGACAAATAAAGCAGTGGGTGAAGAGCAATAAACCATACACACAAACACCAGAATTTATAGTGGTTCAGTGCACTCCCAGCACCTACATCCACTCCCCAAGCCTAGCTTGAGATTTCACTATAACCTAGCAGATTACAGCCTAATTATTTTCCGGCCTCACAATCAAAAATCCAGTTGGTTTTTCCAGGCAACCAACCGAAAACCTATTACCGTTTGTTTTCCGGGCTCACAAACAACCCAGTTGGTTTTTAGACAAACCAACCAAAAACTTTGCACTGTTTATTTTTCCAAGTTCACAAACAACCCAGTTGGTTTTCAAACAAACCAACCATAAACTTTTTTCCTTACTGAATACTTCCGATTTAGCAACTTCCAATCAAGGCTTGGAAAAGCCTTTACAAGTTTCAAATGAATGAAACTGTTACAGCAACAGTTAATCCAAATAAATGAATGTTGTAATCAGAAAACTTAAAGCTTTAAAGTATATAAAATGAATCAATAAAAATAAAAACTCGAGCCAATGAAGAAGTTGGCTATGGAAGAATGTCCCAATGCTTGAGCAACAACTCTTCTCGATGCAATGAGAAGCTTCGACTGATTTCCTCACAGGAGTAAGTTTCAGAAGAATGCCGGTGAGGATGATGAACTGTTTAGCTTTTTTTCTCTTTTTCTTAGTGGAAACTTTTCTTTCTTAATAGAATCTTTTTCACTTTCCTTGTTGTTTTTCTTCTAAGGTTCCCTCGAATTTATAGACAAATTCTTCAAAGGAATTTGAATTCCTTTCTTTCCGTTCTGATTAGAATCTTTTCCGTTACAGAAGAAGACAAAAGTTGTTGCAAGCTTCCGTTGTGCTCCCAGCAGTACAGGGGTCGACTCATGTAACTCAGGGGTCGACTCATATTTATCCTGGGTCGGCACTTCAAGATATTGAGACGGCTGTGATAACTTCAAAGGGTCGACTCATTTTCTTCAGGAGTCGCCTTTTTAAACACAAGGATCGACTCATGTAGTAATTTTTCTGACTGACGTTGAGACTGAACTGGGGTCGACTTTTCAAACGTAAGGGTTGACTCTTCAATTTCAGGGGTCGACTCATTTGGAACAAGGGTCGACTCTTCAATTTCGGAGGTCGACTCATTTGGAACAAGGGTCGACTCTTCATACTTTGTCTCAGGCGGTAAAAGATCTCTGTTTAATTTGAACTACACAAGGGTCGATTCTTCAAACTTTGTTTCAGGCGGTAAAAGCTCTCTGTTTAATTTGAACTACACAAGGGTCGACTCATGTTTTGTGGGGGTCGATTTATTGACTATGCCACTTAAAGAAAACATGCCAGAGTCAACTCAAACTTGTCCTTTTTGCTTAGGGGTCGACTCAAGTTTTTCAACCAAAAAACTTTAGACTTCATCTTTGATTTCCATGGATTAGATTAGAATCATTTTCCTTTTAGAATATATCCAATGAAGTGTTTGTGAAGAACTTATGATTTTGCAGTGTTTCATTTCTTCTGATTTTTCTTGACTTATAAAACTTCACAATTAAGCCAACATCATTAGTACACAACATCATCTCAAGTGTTTTGTAATCATCAAAATTTATCCTTTAGGGTTGACAATCTCCTTCTTTTTAATGATGACAAAACCATTGAGTTTAAAAGAATTTTGCAATAAATTTCACAGCAATTATAAGAATTTTGTAATGAAGTTCAGAGCAAATATGACATTAAGAGATATATGCATAATTTCAACAAGTTAAGGAGAAAAATCTCCCCCTATCAGTTACAAACATTTAAATTATGCAGAGTTCTTTTTCTTCTTCGTTTCTTAAGTTTTTCTTAATAGTGCAGTACCACAGTACCATTACCATTCCATATATGTATATTATAATTTAAGTCTCTCTCTATATATTATCTTTAGTGTAGAGATTGGAATTCTGAATTCTTTTCACATTTCTTATTTTTCATTTCTCAGATTAGAATTCTTTTCACATTTCTTATTTCTCATTTCTCAGATTGAAATTATTTTTATATTTCTCCCCTTTTTTGTCATCAACAAAAGGACGGAAAAAAAAAATAATTTCAATTTTTCTCTTTTTGTGAGCTTAAACATTAAAGATTAGTTAACAGTTGTGTTAAGGAGAGAGGATATCATATCAATATATGTATCAGAGCAACATACAGTCCAAGAAAACATATTTTTCAAGATGGGTAAGTATTCGTTGCAATTGATAAATGAAGTACACTTGATAAATCAAAAAGATACAATTGGTATCAGTCAGTATACAAGTGCGCTAAATAGACATGAAACAAAGTATTTTGAAAACATGGGGTTCATTCTAAGTTCAGTCTAGGTTCAAGGTTTTGAGGATGAAGGTCCAGACTGATCTTCCTTTTGCTCTTCCATCAGCTTTTCAATCTTGTTGTTTAGTGCAGAGATAGAGCCAGTGAGCTTAGTGTGTTCTTCCTTCAGTTCTTGGATAGAGCCTTGAACAAAATTTTTCTAAGACTTCAATTGCTCTTCAATTGCAGCAATTCTTCTTTGCTGATTAGCTGCTAGTTGCCTCAATCCTTGGAGTTTAGCTTTTACTTCTTTAATCAAGTTGGTCAGATCAATTACTGAATTCCAGCATACTCCAGAATTGAACAGTGCTTTAATGATGTTACCTCCAATAAATTTTAACTGTCACTTCTCAAATCGTAGTGGAGGATCTGATGGTCTTTAAATTGGTGGAGGTTGACTGACTGGAGGCACTTTTGGAGGTGCTTGAGTAGGGATTCTTTTGCCTTTAAGTGGTGTTGGAGTGTCTTGACCACTTTCATCCTGAATTCCTTTTCCATTATAAATCCATTTGTCTTCAATTTTGACAAATCCCATTCTCTTCAGTGATTTGTCATTTTGTAGATATCTGAAGACAGTAATTCTTTTTTGGCCTCCCCTTCTAGATTCAAATTGAAATAAGTGAAGACTAATGTCAGAACCATACCATAGGAAAGTGAAGCTCCTTTTCTCTGTCCTTAAGCTTCCATGTATCTGAGCATTAAGCAGGATAGATTCAATGGCAATCCTTGAATCACATGATGCATAACTAATATGTCTCTCTCTGAGACATGATCAAATTTTCCTGTCTTCGGAAAGAACATCTTGTTGATCATGTGATGCAGCAGACGCATCTCAGCATTCAGTTAATTGGCACTGATTTCAGTCCAATCTTCTGTGATTTCTCTATTTAGAATAGTGCTTATTCCTTCGTTCCTATTCTCTAAGTGATCTCCATTCTCTCCATCATTTGAAATCCGAATAGCATCTCTGAGAATCTCTTCTGTAATCAAAATAGGGATTTTTTTTATCTTGGACGAGATCTGACCCTGTCCAAATCTGGCATTGTTGTAGAACTCTCATACCAAGTCTGGATAGGTTGGCACATTCAGTAAACAGAGATATTCCCAACCCATCTCCTTTAAATTTTGCCCTAATGGGAAGTTCTTCTCCAAAAACTCGAAATCCACTCTTCTTCCGGTGGAGATATTTCTTATGGAGAGGGGACCTTGCTTTGAAACCGAGGATGGAGGTGACAGAGGGGCCGAAACGGGTTGAGGTGGCGGCGTTTCTTGTCTTTGTGGATTCATGTCTTTCTCTGCCTTAGCCTTTGTTCTCCTCTCTATTTGTGGAGTGGTATTCTTCCTCTTTGGTCTGGATATAAGTTGCTTTCTTCTCACCATTGGAAGATCAATCGGGACCTCGAAAAGATTTTCTAGGATTTTTTTTGTTTGAAGGAGTGTTTGAAAACTGAAAAACGCTCTAAGGGGTATGAAACATTTCAGGTTCAACGTTTCAGAGAGAGAGAGAATCCTTAGAATCCGTTTCAAATAGTTCCACTTTAGTCGACTCATTCAACTTATGAGTAGTCTCCTGTAGATTAGGGGTCGACTCTTTTAACTTAAGAGTCGTCTCCTGTAGGTTAGGGGTCAACTCTTTTAAAAGAGTCGTCCCTTACTACATGAGTTGACTCCTCATTTACATGAGTCGTCTCCTCAGATAGTTCAAGAGACAAAATCTTTTTAAATAATATTCAAAAATCAATTGTAAACCACATATCAAATCAACTAAAATTCAACCAATAATAGTCAATCAAAATATGCAATTTATCATTCATAATCAATCATCAAAAAGGATCACAAATGCATAATTCACCTCTAAATTTACAAAAGACTTCTTCTTTAAAAGGTTTAGTGAAAATATCTACAATTTGTTTATCAGTATTTATAAATTCTATTTTTATATCCCAATTTTGAGCATGATCTCTTATGAAATGATGTCTGATTTCTATATGTTTAGATCTTGAGTGTTGTATGGAATTTTTAGTCAGATTTATAGCACTAGTATTGTCACACCTTATAGGAATTTTATTTTATTTTATACCATAGTCCTCAAGTTGTTACTTAATCCATAGGATTTGGGCACAGCAACTTCCTGTAGCAATATATTCAGCCTCAGCTGTAGATAGTGCTACGGAATTTTGTTTCTTTTTAAACCAAAAGATTAAGTTTGTTTCAAGGAATTGACAAGTTTCACTTGTACTTTTTCTGTCTAATCTACAACAAGCAAGATCAGCATCTGAATGTCCAATTAAGTCAATTGTAGATGTCTTAGAATACCATAAACCTAAATGTTGTGTTCCTTTTAAGTATCTTAATATCCTTTTAACAGCAATTAAGTGTGATTCTTTAGGATTTACTTGATATCTTGCAACATACAAATACTATGTATTATATCAGGTCTATTTGCTGTAAGATAAAGTAAAGATCTAATCATTCCTCTATACAGCTTTGAATTAAAGGATTTACCATACTCATCTTTTCTAATTTACAAGAGAAGCACATGGGAGTACCTAATGATTTTAAATCTTTCATACCAAACTTCTTTAAGATTTTTTTTGTGTATTTGCTTTGATAGATGAAGATTTCATCTCTTGTTTGCTTGATTTGGAGTCCAAGAAAGAAGTTGAGTTCACCCATCAAACTCATTTCGAACTCACTTTGTATGAGCTTAGCAAATACTTCACAAAAACTTTCATTAGTAGCACCAAATATAATATCATCAATATATACCTGAATAATCAGAATATCAGCATTTTTCTTTTTAATAAATAAAATTTTATCAACATTTTCTCTTGAAAAATTACTCTTTATTAAAAAGTTGCTTAATCTATTATACCAAGCTCTAGGAGCTTGCTTCAAGCCATAAAGTGCTTTATTCAATTTAAAAACATGATCTGAAAGTTTATGATTTTCAAATCCAGATGGCTGTTCTACATAAACTTTTTCAGTTATGAAACCATTTAGAAATGCACTTTTGACATCCATCTGAAATAATTTAAAGTCCATAAAGCATGTAAATGCAAGTAATAGCCTAATAGCTTCAAGTCTAGCTAAAGGTGCAAAAGTTTCATCAAAATCAATTCCTTCTTCTTGATTATATCCTTTAACAACTAATCTAGCCTTATTTCTAATTACAATTCTATGTTCATTTAATTTATTTCTAAAAACCTATTTTGTCCCAATTACAGAAATATTTTCAGGCCTTCTAGCCAAATTCCAAACATTGTTTCTTTCAAAGTGATTTAGTTCTTTTTGCATAGTCATTAACCAATTGTTATCTTTTTCTGCTTCTTCAAAAGATTTTGGTTCTATTTGAGAAACAAATGCAAGATGATTACAAACATCTCTAATGGAAGATCTAGTCCTAATGCCTTATGAAGGATCACCAATTATTAAGTCTCTAGGATGACTATGTGCATACCTCTATTCTTTTGGTAGACTAGTTTTATCTTTAAGCATTTGATCTTCTTCTTCTTGATTTTCATCATATTCTGAATTTTCAGATGTAGAAACATCCTTTAGGGTTAACTCTTTGATTTGCTTATTGAGTTCTTCTGCATCATCATCAAAATCTACATTATTTCTTGAAGAAGGGTTATTAGATTCATCAAAAATAACATGTATTAACTCTTCTACGACTAAAGTTCTCTTGTTGAATATTCTAAATGCTTTGCTTGATGAAGAATATCCAAGAAAAATGGCTTCATCTGATTTAGAATCAAACTTTTCCAAGTTGTCTTTGCCATTATTTAGAACAAAACAATTGCAACCAAAAACATGAAAGTATGAAAGATTTGGTTTCTTATTTTTCAAAAGCTCATAAGGAGTTTTCTTTAGAATTGACCTAAGAGTAACTCTATTAAGAACATGACAGGCTGTGTTTATAGCTTCAGCCCAAAGATACTTAGGTAAGTTACTTTCACATAACATAGTCCTAGCCATTTCAGTAAGAGTTCTATTATTTCTCTCTACAACACCATTTTGTTGTGGTGTTCTTGGTGCAGAAAAGTTATGATCAATATCATTTTCAGTGCAGAAATTTTCAAAGTCATGATTTTCAAATTCAGTTCCATGATCACTTCTAATCTTGATAGTTTGCAGTCCATGTTCATTTGAAATCTTTTTATACAGTTTAGTGAAAGCTGAAAATGCTTCACTTTTGTGTGCCAAAAATAAAACCCATGTATATCTAATAAAATCATCCACAATAACAAAGCCATAAAGTTTTCCATCTAGGCTTGCAGTCCTAGTTGGTCAAAATAAGTCCATGTGCAGAAGCTCTAAGGGTCTAATTATGGAGACAACATTTTTAGATTTGAAAAAAGCTCTTGTCTGTTTTCCTAGTTAGCATGCAGAGCAGATTTTATCTTTTTCAAATGATAATTTAGGCAAGCCGAAAACAAGTTCTTTTCGGATAAGTTTTGAAATTAAATCCATTCTTGCATGAGCTAACTTTCGATGCCATAACCAACTAGCTTCACTATTTTTGGTTTTCATAGCTACCAAACAATCCATGTTTTTCATGAGTATTTGATCTAAATCAACCAAATACATATTTCCATGTCTATGTCCAGTAAATATTACACCACTATCATTAGTACTAGAAACTAAGCACATAGATGATTCAAAAGTCACAACATATCCTTTATCACAGAATTGACTAATGCTTAGTAAATTATGTTTTAATCAATCTACCAATAAAACATTTTCAATAAAAGTTGTTGGAGTGATCCGAATGTTACCAATGCCAATGATTTTGCCTTTTCTATTATCACCAAAGGTAACCATTCCTCCATCTTTCTTTTTGAGGGATATGAATTGGGATTCATCCCCTGTCATGTGTCTAGAACACCCACTGTCCAAATACTATTTTCTATTTGATGCTTGGGATGCTAGACACACCTACAAAATAGAAATTTAATTCTTTATCTTTGGTACCGAAGTTTTCTTAGATCCTTGAATGTTAGCAATGATGGTTTCCATTGGAACCCATATCTTCTTAATTGAAACATTGCTCATAAGATTCTGGCTTATAGGATTGCATGTAGTGTATTTCTGTTTCAGTTTGTCTAATTTGAATAGTGCAGATTTCGGTTGAACATAAGTTGGCTTCACAAATATGTTTTTCAATAATTTCTGTTTTCTCCAAAGATTGTATCCTAAACTAGCTTTATCATAGACAGCTTTCTGACTTTCAAGAATTAGATTTAATTTCTCAGAACTTAGGGTGAATTTGTCTACTACAGGTTTCAGTTATCCAACTTTTTTAGCTATCTTTTGATTTTCTTCATGCAGTTTCTTTTCATTTTTCAGAAGCAGAACATTTTCTTTTTCCAATGATTGGTTCTTATTTTTTTAATTCCTTATTTTCTAAGCTAAATTTTTTTTATTCAGTCATTAGTTCAGAAAAAGCATCTTAAAGTTTATCAAAAATGAAATCATATTCAGTATTCAAATATACGTTATTTTCGTGTGTCATTAGACACAGATTTACAGCTTCTTGTTGCTATTCTTCTTCTCCAGAGCTGGATTCATCACTGTCACTCCAAGTAACCAGCATAGCTTTCTTCCTTAACCTTTTCGGAGCCTTTTTCAATAGAGGACAATCAGTTCTGAAGTGTCCTGATTTTTTGCACTCGTAGCAAACATTTTGCTTCTTATGATTGTTTTCCTTACTTTGCTCCTCCTTGATTACAGGTCTTTTCTTAAAGTTTTCTTTATTTCTTTTGAAAAACTTTCTAAATCTTCTTGTAATTAGGGTCATTTTCTCACTGTTATCAGATTCAGAATCCTCGCTCTCATCTTCATGTAGAGTGGACTTAGGAGCAATGATTCTGTGCTTCTTGTGTTCGTCCTCCTCAAGGTTCTGTTTCATTAAAAGCTCATGAGTCATTAAGGAACCCAACAGTTCTTCCGGTGGGAGAGAGTTGAGATCTTTGGCTTCTTGGATGGCAATGACCTTTGCTTTCCATGTTTTAGGAAGAGACCTAAGTATTTTCCAAACAAGATCACTGTTAGAGTAAGATCTACCAAGGCTTTTCAAGCCGTTTATAATATCAGTGAATCTAGTAAACATTTCAGTTATAGACTCAATTTTTTCATTTTAAATAGTTCATATTTATGTACTAGCATACTGATTTTAGATTCTTTTACCTAGTTAGTGCCTCATGTGTAATTTCCAGCCTATCCCAGATTTCTTTAGCAATCATGCAAATAGATATACGATTAAACTCATTTGCATCTAAAAAACAGTAAAGAACATTCATGGCTTTTGCATTCAACTGAGCCATTCTTTTATCATGGTTATCCCATTCAATTTCAGGTTTGAATAAGGTGATGCCATCAATAATCTTAGTTGGTGTGTGAGGTCCATTGACAATAACAATCCATAAATCATAGTCAAGTGCTTGAATAAAAATACGCATACGTGCTTTCTAATAAGTAAAGTGTGTGCCATTGAAAAGAGGTGGTTTGTTGGTAGATTACCCTTCGGTAATAGAAGTTCCCATAGAGGCTGTTATGACTTTTAACTCTTGATTGTTAGATCAATAAGTTACTATGAGTACCAGGCTCTGATACCACTTGTTGCCCAGAGGTGCAGCCCAAGAGGGAGGATGAATTGGGTCTTTTAATATTAATAGTGTGAAGAATGTGAGTTACTGTTATCTTTCAATAACTTGTAGATTTAGCAACAGAATTAAAGTTGCACAAATAAAGCAGTGGATGAAGAGAAATAAACCATACACACAAACATCAGAATTTATAGTGGTTCAGTGCACTCCCAGCACCTACATCCACTCCCCAAGCCAGCTTGAGATTTCACTATAATCCAGCAGCTTACAACCTGATTGTTTTCCTAGCTCATAATCAAAAATTCAGTTGGTTTTCCCAGGCAACCAACCGAAAATCTATCACTGTTTGTTTTCCGGAATCACAAACAACCCAGTTGGTTTTCGGACAAACCAACCAAAAACTTTACACCATTTGTTTTTCCGGGCTCACAAACAACCCAGTTGGTTTTCAGACAAACTAACCAAAAACTTTTTTCCTTGCGGAATACTCCCGATTTAGCAACTTCCAATCAAGGTTTGGAAGAGCCTTTACAAGTTTCAAATGAATGAAACTGTTATAGCAACAGTCAATCCAAATAAATAAATGTTGTAACTAAAAAACTTAAAGCTTCAGAGTATATAGAACGAATCAATAAATATAAAAGTTGAAGCCGATGAAGAAGTTGGCTGTGGAAGAATGTTCCAATACTTGAGCAGTAGCTCTTCTCGATGCAATGAGAAGCTTCGACTGATTTCCTCACAGGAGTAAGTTTCAGAAGAATGCTGGTGAGGATGATGAACTATTTAGCTTTTTCTTCTCTTTTCCTTAATGGAAACTTTTCTTTCTTAATAGAATCTTTTTCACTTTCCTTGTTGTTTCCCTTCTAAGGTTTCCTTGAATTTATAGACGAGTTCTTCGGAGGGATTTGAATTTCTTTCTTTCCGTTCTGATGGGAATCTTTTCTATTACAGAAGAAGAGTTGCAAGCTTTCCGTTGTGGTCCCAGCAATACTGGGGTCGACTTATGTAACTCAGGGGTCGACTCATGTTTATCCTGGATCGGCACTTCAAGATATTGAGACGACTCTTGCTGTGATAGCTTCAAAGGGTCGACTCTTTAACCTTAAAGGTCGACTCATCTTCTTCAGGAATCGCCTCTTTAAATACAAGGGTGGACTCATCCAGTAATTTTTCTGACTAATGCTAAGACTGAACTGGGGTCGACTCTTCAAACGCAAGGGTCGACTCTTCAATTTCGGGGGTCGACTCATTTGGAACAAGGGTCGACTCTTCAATTTCAGGGGTCGACTCATTTGGAACAAGGATCAACTCTTCAAACTTTGTCTCAGGCAGTAAAAGCTCTCTATTAATTTAAACTATACAAGGGTCGACTCATGTTTTGCGGGGATCGACTCATTAACTATGCTACTTGAAGAAAACATGCCAGAGTCAACTCAAACTTGTCCTTTTTGCTTAGGGGTCGAGTCAAATTTTTCAACCAGAAAACTTTAAACTTCATCTTTGATCTCCATGGATTAGATTAGAATCATTTTCCTTGCCAAACATATCCAATGAAGTGTTTGTGAAGAACTTATGATTTTGCAGTGCTTCATTTTTTCTGATTTTTCTTAACTTATAAAACTTCACAATTAAGCCAACATCATTAGCATACAACATCATCTCAAGTGTTTTGTAATCATCAAAATTCATCCTTTAAGGTTGACAATTACTCTAATAAATTATTAATCTTATAAAAATATGTTATTTTTCATTATAGAATTAATATTTTTATTTATACTTATAATATATTTTTTCATACTAATAATTATTTTGATTAGGAAAATAAGGACAAATATCCCATTACCGAGTTGGGCGGTGATTTAGGATCACTACCACGTAGGATCACCATGGTGCAACCAAATGCGATGATCTCATCACCTCCACCTACATCACTCTTGATCCTGCAATGATCACTCCATACCAAATGCCTCCTTAAGGAAATGGGTCATGAAATTCCTGCAGAGCTGGCCTAGGCAAAACAAAGCCACAGGTGTGAGACCTTAACAATAATCCATCCTCTACAAATGAGCACTTGGATCGCATTGAGTCATTTGTCTTTATGTTTGGTACACCAAACCCCAGTAGTTGTTAGGAAAGAAGTAGTGCATTCTTATACCTACCATGCCATCTCAAACCCTTCCCTACCAATCCATTAGCTACAAGTTTATGTACGCCAAAAGCAGACAATTCCTCAGCTCTAGGAAGATGAGAAGGCGTGAAGGTTATAGCTAGAACCAAAATACACCGTTAATGAATATATTATATAATTTATGTCATTGCCAATTTGAATTGGAGAAGGTTAATGATTCTAAACAAGTTGTTGATGATATGCATTCTGCATTTTATGCCCATCCAGAGAACTGATGCTGATCGCCATCAGAACGTAAATGATTCTAAATCTTGGTCTTGATACTCTTGTATAGGGTGGTGGCCGAGGCAGACTCCAAAAACATGCTTAGGAATGTAGCGGATAGACCTTGTCAAATGCTTACGAAAAATCAGATAACTTTGTTTATGCATCAAGATTCCAAAATCCATGATTTTTCACACAACCTCTACATTACATCCAACAATTTATATTACGGATTTGCAACATGGATCATGTAACCTTTCATATTAGTGACTAAAATTCTGCATGTATATAAGCACACCAGCCGTACAAAGACAAACCAGAGAAATGGTTTAAGCTAATATGAGAGCATGATAATAATAATCCATACCCACTGCACAGCTGTGCGCAAGTAGCTAGCTCACCTGTGACGGTCCGCACCCGACACCATGCCTCAGATCTAGAGTGCATATTGAGCAATGCCATGGTAACTTAGAAAAATCACTCAAAAATGTCATTCCAGTGCATCTCACCAATCAATTTGCTTCGTTTAATGGCACACTTCACGATACCAATTCAAAAGGAGCAATGAGAATAAACCACACCGAGTGACCTTTTTAAATTGTTTGAGCATTTCTGAAACAGTGCTGCTACCCAGCACCACTTCCCCAGTCGCAGCATGAAGCTACCAAAGCAGTCAGAGATTGGTGCAGTACATGGACTTAGTGGATGACAGACACACAATGAATGCCATGAGCAGAGAGCAGGCTGATGCTATGAAGCCTTTTCCAAACAATATGCTGCATCCATTTCACAGGACCTAAAATTTGTGGCATAAAAGCAGCACCCAGAATTTACAATATATATGGTATCAGCAGCTTCAATTCCTCCAGAAGTCCAGGTAACCTAGTCCTTGCCAAGAATTTAGCTAGCAAAATTTGCACCGTTAACCCAAAAGGAAAAAAAAAATTGTTCAAAACATTCAATAATCTGATCATGAGAAAATAAGTGCGAGTATGGGAGTACCAATATCAAGAGCCAGAGTTGAGCTCACCAGCATGATGCATTTGGCAAAAATCTCGAGTAATTATCTATAGCTAATAATACAATAAATGCTTGTTGTATTCAATTAAATCATGGATCACCCTGAACAGGAAAATATATTATTTAACCCAGAACCCACCGCAATCTGGGAGATACCTGACATAAGCATGACGAGTAAATACCAAACTATGCTTTGTATTAATTTCTTTCATGCAGAAGATCAAAAGTGGCTCCTGAGAACGTCCTAAAGCAACATTCTGAAAAAACTTGAATATAATTTTAACTTGTGAGCTCATATAAAAGAAAAGATATCAAAATTTGATACAATCTTACACCAAGATACTCTGTTAGCGCAAAAAAATTTGGATGCTCAAGTTGCCCAAAATTGCACAAAGATAAAAACTTTGAATGCTCAAATCACCCAAAATTGCACAATGAAAGCCACATCCAAGGATACAAATTTCTGCATTTTCACCTCCGACCCCTTCCTCTACTCTTGCGATGACCACCTTTCCCTCTACCACCATCCTGTCCCATGGAATAGAACTCTGCTTTACTAGGCTTTAGGCCTAGGGTTCGGATGCCCCTCTTTTTTCCCTCTTGAGGCTCCTCAGTCTTACGTTTTTTTTTCAAGCTTCTGGAGACGAATGAGATTTCCCGTGAGCCACCTGCCCCAAACTTTACATCATTAGGAGTACCTGATTCCTGCCGATCCTGGAGAGTAGCAACCCTCTCACCAAGAGAAAGGGAATCCTCCTTGGCAAGGGACTCACGATTCCAAAATGCTTCGGCATGGCGCTCATCCTTGACTTCGTACAACCTGCAAGTTGATGTTTTGTAAGAATGACTCTGGAGCATATTTACATGAAAGATCGTCATATTTCTTCAATTTACTGATATTCCCTGATATCAAAATTCTGGACTTGATACAACAAATATATTCTGGAATTTGACAGATCATTTAGAATAGTAAAATGTAAAGATCTTCCAAATAAAATAAAATAAACTACCCTTAGTTTTGAAGAATCTAACTTAAACAGTGCAACTTGTCAGCAGGATAGCAGTTTTGCTAAGTATCTCAGTTGATTTTACAGAAGTGTAGCAGATGATGGCATTTTATAGAATAAATAAACACTCTTCAGTCTTTAATGTCATACTGATGAGACCATAAACCTGCCATGGGATATGACAGTCAAAAGCCTAGGCTTTAAATACCTTTGCCAAATCACATGCTTTTGCTATATTGATCTACCTTTTGCACTTCTAATATTCTTAGAGAAGACAGATATAGACAAAAGCTCAACTTTTACGCCACAAAAGCAATGGTCAATGAAAGAAAATGATCAAGGCGAAGCAGCCTCAAAGCAACAGCATGCAAACGCCTATCCAAAAAAAAGATCAGAGAAAAAAATACCACAAGCAGAAGGCAGACCAATCATGCAATTTCTTATTTTCTTTCTTTTCAATCATGCCCTAGTAGAAAGAAGACAACAGATAATTGCGTGAAAGCTTTCTTAGAATCTAATTACAAATAAATTAGACAGCGATGGAAGAGAAGCTGGCAACATTGGCATCTGATAACAAAAGATTCAAACTGCACCATGCAGGTACGCCCACAAAAGTATTCTCTCCTACATTGGTTCAGAAAAAATAACATGTAAAAAACAACTCAGTTTCCAATAACGGATTCATTTTAATAGGGTCACGTCTTGGAAGGTTGGGAATCTTTCACCAAGGGTGTCCCAATGCATAAAACTCCCGCTACTACAAGGTCTGGGGAGGGTCAGATGTATGCAGCATTAACCATGCCTGCAAGGAGGTTGTTTCCATGTTACGAACCCGTGACACCTAAATCAAAATGGAGCAACCTTAACATTGCACCAAGGCCCACTCTCGTTTAAAACGCTTAACGCTAACAAGTAAAATATATACGATATTTTCTTTTGTAACAAATCATAATATGCAAATTATTATCAAAATCTTATAATTCAGTTTGCTTATCACGGTGTAAATGTTTATTTAGGAGTAGGAGTGGCAAAATATGACCCGACCCACCAAGCCGACCCGTGTTTGACCCGCCATAAACAGGTTTGGGTTTGGCCTAAACAGGTTTGGATCGTAAACAGATTGACCCGTTTAACTTGTTTATTAATTGGATCGGATACGGGTTTTATATGTCTGACTCGCTTAACCCGTTTAATATAGGTTGGATCAAATTTTCTGGCCCAAAAAAGGCCTGCACGCCGCTCGGCCCAATTTCACTGCGACTTCTCCTTTCTCTCTAGAGATTTCCCCGATTCTATTTCAATTTCATCCATCAATGTTCCTCTCCCGACTCCTAGTCTCCTCTCTCCTCCGCCCTCTCCGAATTCTTCACCTCCGCCCTCCCCTCACCTCTCCTCCGAACCTCCGCCTCCGCCCTCCCCTCGCCTCTCCTCCGGACCTCTGCCTCCACCCTCTCCTCCCCCTTGCCGACTACTTCCGCCTCCTCGTCAACGGCAACCACGGCAGGGACCCAAGCAAGCCCACGGACTGCGATGGAGGTAACAGCGCAGCAACTCAAGGGTTTCACGATCCGGGGGACGGTCTCCATCTACTCGGCGAGATCGATCTTGTAGCTCTGGAGCCGAGGCTTGGAGGGATCGTCGGGGTTCCAGGCTTCTAGTGGTAGATGAAGAAGGTCCTCATCTGCTTCGGCTAGGCGGACGGGGGCTCGGATTGGGAGTGGGCCTACGCCGGGACCAGTCGCGCTGCCGTGGACGAGGCAGCGATGGGAAGCGGCGGATGGGTCGGGAGAAGGCAGCGGGCAGCGCAGATGGGGAGCGGCGGATGGGTCAGAAGAAGGCAGCGGGAGGCGGCGATGGGGAGCGGCGTATGGGTCGGGAGAAGGCAGCGGGCGGCGGCGATGGGGAGCGGCGGTCGGGAGAAGGCAGCGGGCGGCGGCGATGGGGAGCGGCGGATGGGTCGGGAGAAGCCGAGAAGGCAGCAGGCGAAAAAGGTCATCTTTTATTTTGAGTATTTTATTTCTGGTTATTTACAGTAATATTTAGTTAAATGGGTAAGCATAAACCAACCCGACATGTTTAATCGACCTGTTTAATAAATAGGTTAAACGGGTCGGGTCAGGTGACTTGTTTATTAAACAGGTCGGGTTCAGGTTGTAATTTCTATTTAATAAACAGGTCAGATTCAGGTTTATACTTTCTGACCCCTTTAACATCTGACCCGACCCGTTTATATCTGACCCGACCCGATTGCCACCCCTATTTACGAGATGTAGTACTTTAAGGATAATCAAAATAAAAAGCAGATTATCAAAAAGTTACCAAGAGTTAATTCCCTTTTTACTTCAATAGTACCAAGAGTTAGTACCTTCAAAAAGGCTGACAATATTCATTAACTTGCCAATATATTAAAATGTCAGTTATTTAATGACTTGTGATAGAAAATTATGAGTGCTATTGAGTAAATATCTGGTTAAAAACTTTTGATTTTAATAGGAGTATACTTCTAAATTTTTACTGAAATATCTATATAATGATTTTTAATCTGAAACTCGATTTTATTAATCCAATCCTGTAATATCAAAAACTTGTCTGTGTTTCCAGAACACTGATATGAAAATCTCACCTCATGCGCTTCGATTTCTTCACTTTACTCCTATCCATCTCAGATTTATCTTCTGATGGCTGGGAGGCCTGTGAAGCATCAGAGTCACTGATCTCCTGCTCCTCATCCTCAATAAGTGGTTCAAAATGTTCTTCAATCAGAAAGGGCTGCTTCTTGGCAGTTTGTGGATGAAGCGCAAGATACTCAGGTGAAAGTTCATCAACTTCGAAGTCCTGTGGAGGAGATTAGACAGAATTATTATGAGTGGTGCCATAATAGATCTGAAATTAATGAATAGGAATATTGTACATTACTGTAAAACATGACAACATTCATGCAAATATTAAATGCTAACATGCAATCATCAATCTACTTTTAGTCTCATAAACAGGAAAAGCAGTAATTAACCATCAATTATCTTTGTAGATTACGCTTGAATGTGTTGAGGATTCTCTTGGTGCAATCAGCCACACGTGTTCAAAAACAATGATATACACCACCGACAAAACTCTATAAAGTTTAAAATAACTATCATCTGAAAAATCATGTAATTGGACGTCGAACTAAAAAATGATAATTTAATTGCACAATACAATGTTACCATATGATTTCCAATTCCGAGCACTCAAACATGTTGAGTGGTTCTTACGTGCTTTAAGCTATATAGATTATAACCAATGGACTGGATTCAAAATTTACATGACCAATCATGTACATTAACATAGTAACACTTATAATATCCTCCATTTCACGTTCACTTCATGCATAAGTAAATGGCTTCAGAGATGCAGAGATGCATAATTTTCAGTGTGTATGTATTCTGAAGCTCTTGATGGATACTTGTACATAAGATGACCATGTCAGCAACAAATGATTCTGAAATCAGGGAGAGAAATGCAGTATGTCCAGCACAGACATACTGCATCAAGAAATTAGTAAAAAGTGAGGATCAAAATTATCCATCTCACAATCACGTTGCAGTAGAATTTGGTGAAGAAATAATTAATCAAAGATGGTAATCCACTCACTCTCTAAATAGGGGGATATTAATGTTCACTGGGGTCACATAACATGACCTTGAGCGATACAACTAATTAGACCTCTCACATACACAGACATATATCTAATATATAACTTATGATATAGCTGTAAAAAAGAATTTACGTCCCGCCAAACCGGCTTGCTACCATTTGTACCTTATGGACCTGGGACACCATTCTCTTAAACTAGGACATCCCAGTCTGTCCTGAGCATCTGGACGCACCGGGATGAACCGAGATGCAAATTTTCAATTTTTTCCTGCTGCTTCTTGTTGTTATTGGCTGTTCCAGTACATCTGGGTCCATCTTGTCCCGTCCTGTTACTGTCTGTCTCAGAAGCAAACAGGTATGGGGCCCAGTTCTGAGATTTAAACCCTTAGCTATAATAGTGCAAAATTACATACTCTACAATAAATTTTTGGCGTTGGATTATATAAATGGGAATGACTGGTGAATGAGAATTCACAAAACCAGATAAGCAAAAGGATACAAAACTAAAGATACTTCACCCAATCCTTGGTGGTTTACAACCTTTACCAACTACAGCTACTTCATTCAATCCTTGATGGTCTACATCTTTCACCAATGCAGGTTCTTGAATCAATTTGTCAGTTACCCAGTTTTAGTTAGCCTTTCCCTCCTCTCCTGTAACCCTTTGGTACAAACTCAAGCCCCTCACCTTACCAAGACCAGCTCAGAGTTCTCAATTGAACATGTCAATACATTTCAGTGGGTTTATAGCTTTATCTCTGAAATATCATAAACCATGATAAACAATTATTTGAAGAGAAAACTATAATTGTCCCAAAGAAATAAACATAATTGTGCCAGACTCATGCATGCACACTTCAGTTTTTAGAAATACACTCAGGTGGTAAAAAGTAAATTACTACAGATCAGATAAACAATTGATGGTATGGTTACTGATCATGAGCATTTAATAAAAATTAACTTTTAGACTCTCTAAGTAGCAATAAATAACGGTAAACAATCACAGATACACTCACAAGCAGAAAGATTCACTACTGTCGTCTAGGTCAGCTTTGTAAAGTCTTTTTCTGTTTCACTTGTAGATAAACATCATATATACCAAGAACTTCTTAATTATATTCATCTGAGAGGGTCGATTTCTTCAAGCTGACATCAATTCTTAGTAGCGCTTGATGGTATTGCAATTTAAATAAAAGATGTTTCAGAATTCAGAATTTGTAGGCAGTTATGAAGAAGGTAGGTGGATTTTGATATTAGAAAAGGATTCTGAGGTTGATGAAAAGGTCGTTGGTTGTACCTTATTCTCAAACATTGCTGCAAAACGCTCATCTCTCAGGATCTCACTGCTTAATCCTCTATTTTTCTTCGATGTTTTCTTTTTCGTGTCAGCATCTTCCAACTTTGTCTCGGCTTCTTCTGCTTCTTGTTTTTCATGCAAGCGAGCTGCAAGAAGCCTGTTCACTTTTGGTAACTTCTTCTTGATCTGCAACACAAGTAAGTTCGCCATTTATAGATTGTTGAAGTAGACAGGTTACTTAGTAACACAAGAACAAAAGAAGAAAAAACATACTGTAATTCGAGAAGCCCGCTCAGCATCTATCTTCTCTTGCTTCCGTTTCTCTATGTAAGCATCATATGCAAAAGGATCTGCCAAAGCTTGTGCCTGAAACATTTGCAATGACAATCATTGCGTTGGCAGTAACAAAGCCAGTGATAACTTAATTCAAAGAAAAAAAAGACCATGTGAGGGAGAGACTTTGCACTAGAAAGCACAATAAAAAAAGGACAATAGATCATACACATGAGAAATGAGATAGAAGAAAGCCACAGGAGCAATATAAGATACTGCAATTTGAAGGAGTTCACTTCATCATCCTTCTCAAGTCATTGCAGCGAAGGAAAAAATGGATGAAAGTAATACTAAGGCAAGAATATATAAACAGATCTATATGGAGAGACCTAATAACAAGTGGGAAGAACTGGTTGAGGAAGATCATGTGTCAAGTCTAATTTCCTAGAAGCACCAAAAAGGGAATTTCCTAGAAGCACCAAAAAAGTGAACAGTGAAACCTAGTGGCCCATTCTTTAGAGGGTTTCCACCTATGCATAGTTCATCTTTCAACTGATTCTCGCAATGTTCTACAGTTTTCACCCTGTCTGTATATCAAGTTCAATATAATAGCCATTTGCAAATAGGAGCCTATTTTGAATCCTTATTTAGTTCACTATTCAGTATTAGAAGCTTATCTAAATATAGGTCTCCCAGTTTTCGTCCATTTTTCTTGAGAAGTAATTAAGCTATTCCACAACTTCCTTATTACAGATTACTAGATGATAAGAGATGGTAGCCCTGGAAAAGGAATCGATCAGTTTCATTGAAAATTTACTGTTAAAAGCATTTTTTGAGTTGCAAAACCATTAAAATGGTCATCTAACGTAGGACATTTTAATTCTTAAACATCCTTAAGTACAGTTAAACCAGAAAGAAATATCTGTGAAACCATGGCTTAAGGTGCCACTTGTACCAGCCTTGTACTGCTTGGTACATGCCATACTGGCCCAGAACTGGCATGTAGCACCTCCCAGGACAGCAAATCAATCCCCCTATACAGCCCCACCCCACTCAGTTTACCTTTTTCTTCTGGTTTATTAGAACCACGCCCAGCACCTTAACCGTAGGAACCCCGTACTGCCCCTTTACTGAAGTATGTACCATACCAACTGGTGACTGGTATATTTCTGGAGTTTGAGCTTTTTAAATCCTTGTGCGGAAGAAATTAAGAACATCAAATAACAAACAACGACCGTTAACTGTTTCAGGGACATAGGAGGCATATGCTTCTTCATTATCTTTCGGTGTTTATACTTGATTAATCACATCATTCTTCTGGAATCTGGAGCCCTAGTATACGTACTAACCTGAATAAGCCATAACTGTACCCAGTGGACTATAAGCTTGCTAACTGAAATTCTTTGAGCTGGGCTTGAGGTATAGTGCACCACTTTGAGCACCAATATCCTACATATTTTAAACATATTGAAGAACCTAGAAACAACTATCAATTCCAAAACAAGGCCTGAAATATCTTTCACGAATCTAGAACTTGCTTTTTATGTTCTTCATGTTCAATATGTAACCCTCCATCATGGACATTTAATAATCATTACACTACAGTTTGCTCTAACTTAACATCAAGCAGTAAGTGCCTACACTTCAGTGGCTAGAAGAGATTATCTAATTTAGATCCAACGGAACTGGAACTGTTGATCAAAATCAAATGGGAACTGAGAAGTTTCCCATTAAAAGAAACAAGGGTGAACATTGGTTCATAATTTGCAAACCAGGAAAAGACAAAGATGGGATAGTATAGGCGACATGTGTCAGAGAAAGTTTGCAGTGGAAACAGGGAAAATGTATCAAAAACTTAGTGAGAAATGTATAAAAAGACATAAATACCAGGACACCAGATTGTAGTGGTTTCTATTGAATTTCGTGTATATAAAAACAACTTTCTCGATGGTTTTTTTTTTTTTTTTTTTGGGGGGGGGGGGGGGGGGGGGGGGGGGGTATGCATTTTTGTACTTTCCCTGCTCAGGAAAACTAGAGCAAGTACATCCAACACATTTTCCCAGCAACAGTAGGTTACAGAGAATACAAGTTTCCTAGCATCTATGCAAAATAAGATTTGAATATATAAATGCCAAAAATTACTAAACTAGTAGTGCTACAGGGGCAAAGGAACAAAGGATATGCTGATAAATGAAAAGAAACAGCAAAAAGGATGAACAAGCAGTACAATGTATTTTATATTACATGAACATATAATGCCTGTACAGTTTCAATGCAGCATAGATACAACATATAAAGGCATTTAAAACTCTCATAAAATTTTAAAAGACTTAAACATCAAGAATCCAACTAATCCACCCTATACAGGTTTAAAAAAGAACTGTCTGAAACTTCCACATATTTCTATTTCAAACAGCTTTATTTAGAAACATTATAATAGGATCCAGAACTCAGTAATGCAACAATCTGACACAGTAAAATCTTAAACAGCGTAGAGCTGTTTGAGATTTAGACTTGCTCTCCACAAGAAAAAGAATTTTCAAAGTCAGAAAACGGGCTACCCAGGAGATGATGGAATCAGATACTACATGTTTCACAGACTTAAAGTTTAATGTCAGAAATCAGTACCTTCTTATACAATCGGTAGTCAATGAAAAAGCCATGCATATAAGCTCTCAAGAGATTGGTGCCAATCAAATTTGTCAAATTGAGCCGTTCAAGGTCTTCTTTAGTTAAAAACTTGTAATCATCATATATGGTTGTTTGTGATCCTTCCTCCATCTCTTCCTACAAGACAAGAAAGTCACAGAAGAAGACGAGCTTTAGAGTCAGAATACACCTCTAGTGCATAAAAGGAATAAAACCAAATAATATGTTCATTTTAAGGATAACACAACATGGTAGGCTTTCACACCGTTATGTTTTCAAGGTAGGAGCACCATTTTGGGGCAGGACCAAGAGCAGGTATGAAGTAGGCTGGTATCTGGCTGCAATCCAAAGCCAGTAACATCAAGCCACTCTCGCGGAAAATGCATATATCATTGATAGTTCCCGCATTTGGTTCTATGCTGGTCATGTTATCTCCCTGAAAAAAAAGGTAAAAGCCCTCTCATACCAAATTCTTCAACTAAATTGTGCAATGGTGTTAACGAAATTGCCAAGCACTAGGTACAAAGATGGCTATTAATTTACATTATACATATATTTTAAATCACCACGATTTTTTTTCAGAATGTGGCTGAACGGGAAATGTGAAACATTAGTACCTTCAAAAATCATTTTCTAACCAAAATCTCATGAAAATATAGAACACCAAGTGGATGAATCACTAATAATGCAATATAAGGAAAATGAATAAATATTTCCAGAGCAATAAGAAGTTACAATCACTTTTTAGAAGATCATATGATCCCCTTAAATATTATCCAGCTGAGCTAGTCAAAAGAAATTTAAATTCATAAAAAGTTTAAGGAAATAACTCTAAAAATTTTAAAAACCTAAAGAGGTCCATCAACATGTGGGAGGACTGAGGATACTTACTAGTAAGGCGCAAGTTGTTTGATGATTAAAGTACTCAGATGATCTCATGAAAATCAATACTAACAAAAAAGTGTAAACAAGACAATGCTTTCTTTTAATGCCATTTTAGCAGCATAAATAGTAGATAATATCTTGTATAACCTTTAAGGAGTTATTGGCATGAAATATGTGCATGGGCAGAAAAAGGATACATATAGCAATGATTCCTAGGAATTCTCATTAAATGCACACCATAGTGACAAACCTTGTAACCTTGTCCAGCCTCGAAAATGAAAAATATCATAAACTCCAGACTTATGAAGCATGAACATGGATATGAAAAATGGCTACAATATGATACTTATACATTGATATAGCAAATCTTGAAAAAATAGGATACAATACAGCTAGGATACACCAATGCAAATATATGTATTTTATACACACATTACACATATATGCATGTACACTTATATGACTAGATATAAATGTGTGTAAAAGGGTATCCATAAAGGATACTAGGCTATCATAGTAACATAGTCCATGCTCTATATAATAGCATCAACTCATACAAAGTCATCATTTAGCCATCATTCAAATCCAAAGACCAAATCCATACTTCATATTTAACATCAACATCATAGACTACAAATTTGATCATTCATCATTAAGAGGTTAGCCTTAAAAAGAGAAAGTATCTGAGAAGCATCTCAAGTGTATCTAGAAAGTATCCCAAATAGTTTTCTAATTTTATAAAATAGGATACTTAACACAAGTATCTCACACGTATCCATGAAGTATCTGAGAAGCATCACTATATCATATGTATGCAATACACACACAACATATGTAGAAGTATCTATACTTTCCAGCTCCAGATAAACCATCTAGCGTTACTTACAAGGGAGAAAATGCGCATTTTGGCCGAGGATAGTGTAGATAATAATATCAACGCAAAGAATGGTCATATCAACAACTTAACTCGTATCTTCCATGTACAAAGAAAGATCATGTATAATGTCGTGCAAACAGTGAAGTATTCATTCAAAAAAAAAGTCATGTTTAAATAGAGGAGCATGCCTTAGACAAACTCATCTAAATTACCAATTTCCTGTGATCCTTATTATTCTCTCTGACAATATTTGACAACCAGGGAAGATTTTTATTCATGAAACAGAGGTTAACCAGTTGGAAAGTACCCAAGAGTTCAAAATGTCCTCTTCTGAGTTAAGCTTCCAAAGTTGTTGCATTATCAACTTGCCATAAGTTTTCAGGTGGATGATTTTGGGTAGTCCTACTTAGTAAACATTGGAGTATTAAATCATTTCTTAGTTCCAGGTACATTAGAAGTTTGGCATGTTGCTAGCCTATGATGGACGATAACGGATTTAAGCTAAATTGAATCTAGCCCAAGATTGTATTAAGAAAAGTGACTACTAATTGGCAGAGTGGTTCTTTTATTGACAAAAGCACTGTCAGCAAATCATACAAAATGTCTCTGCTTTTGCTTCAAGGGCAATCTTAGAGATAGGTACAGTTGGCACATAGGTCAAAAACAAGGTGCATCATATACAATAGGTGCATGCTGCATGTTTATACATTATTTTTCTGAATAGGTTATGCCATATGCAAGGGTTTTTTTTCCTAAGCTGCTTTTAAGTGCATATGTATTTGAGCTCAGCAAAGAGCATCTTCCACTTAAAATAACATTTAGGGTAGTTCAAGGTCCTCTTGTCTTTCATTTCCTATCAACAAAGGCTATTGTTTGCTAATATTAAACCAAAGGTTGAGATATGGTATCTAATTATATCATTGTATCGCATTTTTATTAATGGACACGACTTAATAAATTGTTTTAAAAACATAAACTGGTCATTGGGTTTGCGGGTATCTTCTGGTGAGTAAATGTCTTAAACAATAGAACCTTGCCGAAATCTAACTTTTGTTCCATATCTTAACTGTCTTCTCTCTTTAATTCTTTTAAAAGTTTATCTCTCATGCATCATAATAGAACATAATTTTAGATTGAATAAATTTTAGTCAAGAAACAAAATTGGCCGACCATTTTGGACAGTACTAGTTCGCAAACGATGTCCAAAATATTCATGCCTACAAGAAACAACATAAATTGATATGGCAAGTCAAGCACATGTCAAAGATACTTTGAAAGCTTTACTAATAATCAAAGAAAAAGATGCATGAGAAGCTTAATAATGTAAATAACCAATTTAAGAAGCTGCTAAATGATTTTAATATATTCACCTAAGCTACCATGAAAATTTCTTTTGATATCTCAACAACAAGGAACAAGAACTACACAGCCTAAAAATATAGAACAAAAGTTAACCCCAGTAAGTCAAGGGATTGAGCCTAACATGGCTACAGCAAAAACCTCACAGAGTTTCAGAATGCATTACATGAACATAATTACCAACCATCAGGTGTTAAAGGACCAAATTGCCTTGTACACACATATATATGCATATGTATGTCTGTTCATTTCTAAATTAATAATGCACATACGTATCCACATACACTGCGGAATGGAGGAAAAGGATTCATATAGCCAACCCCAAGTAGTTTGGGACTAAAGCTTAGTTGAGTTGAGTTGAGTTACATACATACACATATACATTTATGTATCTATACATACATGCGTACACATATGCATAGATATATTTTTATAGATACACGCATGTGTGTGCGCATGTATGTGTGTATATATGCATATTCATTATTAGTTTAGAAATATATATAATAAATATATCCATATATAAACATTTGTTTGTATTTCTCTTGCTGTGTGCGTGTGCATGCACATATAAAGCCCAGCAATTATTAAATACCAGACATAAAAAATATACATTACTTCTATATAAAATAATTCTTACCGTATTAGGATCCCATATCCTAACAACATGACTATCTGCGGTGACCAATTTTGGTTCTGCAGAATTAAGTGTCTGGTGCCATTTGATGTTCAATATTGGGCTTCCATACCTGTAATGTAATTAAAGTGGTTGCAAGCCACAATGAGGCAATTTTTCTAAAATCTAAGGCTTATATTTTCTATTTAAATATTCCACACTGAACTGAATATAAACAGAATACTCACATGTGATCCTTAATTCGAACAGGATCTGACATACGCAAGTCATAGATTGATATCTGCACTTCAGCCATAAGAGAAGTAAGAATATTTGCACTACAAATTACTCAGGAGAACTATGTGCATAAAAGACACAATAGGTCAACAATCTGATAAGGGAAGATGTCAAAGACAGAGAAAAAGACTATCATATCTAAGATACTAAGAACAAATTCCAGCAGAAATCGATGAAATCAACAACAGAAGATTTTCAATTTAAGGGATTGGAAAAAAAATAGAGAAAGAAACAAGTGTTTTTTTCTTTTAATAAAACATGTAAATTAAGCAGGAAAGAGAGGAGAAGAAGAGAGGAAAAGAAATGAAGTATAAGAGAATATGGACTGGTCTAACCAGCTGGCCAGTCCATATGAGCCAAGTTTCGTTTAAATGGCATAAGTGATGCACATGCCAGATAAATATACCGACAAAATATAAGGAATAGATGGCAATAAAAATCATCATTGAAAGAGTTAAGCCTGATATACATTGTTCACTCATTTCCCAATGCTAAAGCTTTTGGATTAAAGTCATTAGTTGACACGGTATTAGAGCTTGACCTATATATATATATAGAACTTCTAACAATAAGCGCAATTCTGACCTATTGCTAGTGGAAGTGGTTCCTTAACAAATGAAAATGACCAATAATGAAGGTGTTACTCCATATAAATATATATATATATATATACTGAATATTTTTGGTAAAATTAATTACTATATTTAGGTCCAACTGGATATTTTATTTATTAGTTGATAATGCTTATATTCTAAAATCCTGTGATTAAGGCTATGCAATAATAGCCTTCTCAAGTTGAAAAATGAACTTGTGAAGAAATAAAATCCAGTTTTGTGGAACATCTAAAAATAGATTATTCAGATGACAATAGTCTTTTGCTGAAAGTTAAGGCAATATTGTAAAATCAGGTAAAGAAAATTATTGAAATATTTCCCAAAGAAAACCATTTCGCAGATTAAAAAATGAATAATATGCATAAATGATGTATATTCATGCCTTTCCAGCACTGCTCCCAACAGCCATGAGGTATCCTTGAAATTCATCAAACTGCACAGCAGTGACCTCCTGGAGATGCGCAAGACATTAAAACCTTTGTCAAAGAAATGAATATAAAATTTGCATCATATAAAGAGAAAGAGAACGATAGGCCAGAGCATTACATGGTCAACATCACCAGCAGGCATGACAGCATTGATTCTACCAACAGAAGATTTTCTTCTCAAATCAAAGCATTCCACAGCACCATCCTCACCACCACAAGCAATGAGCCCATGAACGCTACTGAATTGATCAAAGAATGTAAAGAACAACTTGATCAGTTTTGGACAAGCAATTTCACTATTATAACTTATAATGAAAAAAAAAAGTGCTGGCAACTGTTAATAATGCCATCCAACCTTCGAGAAATTGCATTTATAGCAGGTGACTGTGTGTTAAGTGATGACAGAAAACGACCCTGGCAAATTGAAACAGGAGAATATTAGCATCTGTGGAGATATTACATAAAGAAAAAGAATGAAAATTGAAATTAAGTCAAGCTTTCAAATCCTCTGGGTGCATACACAAAGAAACTAAAGCTAAAGATTGGTGATAATTGTATTTTCAACTCATGCAGGTAGTAAAGCATGTAGAAAGTAGAATGTAACAATATTCATTTTCTCAAGAAACAGAGATTAAACAATCAGATATTTAGTATATGGAAATTACCCATGAAAGAGATTAAAAGGCCTCACTTAATGCAGGTCAGGTTTGCATTAGTAGATTTAAGCAGCTGTAACAAGAGGAATTTATTAACTGAGAGATTTGGTCAATTCATCAACCTTTGCACTCTGCATGTGCCAATTTTTTCCGTTCCAAATTGATTAGTCCATGAAGAAAAAGATATTGATTTGTATCCATGGGTTGAAAAATCACTGTGGCATTGGGAGAGAAGATGAACAGCTATAACAAAAGTTTTATTAATAAAAAATATGGTTATAAATCAAATGGTTTAGAATTCATGTTATTCCACTACAAAGTACAAACTCACTATATTAATTGTCAACCATGTCAAGTCCTCTTTAAGCTGCTTCATATCCAATGTGTCTCCCAATGAATCTCCTTGATTGCTATTCCACCAATAATCATGTAATTTATGTTCATCTTAACCATCAAGATTATAGGAAGCAGATACACTAGGATTAAGTTAATTCCTAAACCTGCATATGAACCTATAACATGTTAGGGTCCATATCTTCAAGTTTGACTAGACATCTAGTGATTATCTTTGAACAAATATATGTTTCTCAAACAGAAATATAAAGAGGCTGCTCTGGCACTTGTTAGCCCATATATGGAGAGTTATATTTAACTGCTTGATAGAGCTTTTAAGTGTTTGTAGATATGACATGACACCAATTATATGTTTCCACAAGACTGAGTGAGCACTAATGATGGTTAGATTCAACCCATATGCTTGCATATCATAGACAGAATTTTGTTTTTACCATTTCAGGACAGCAGTTCCTTCAAGCCAATATGATGAACTAGATAGTTGCCTATGATTCTCATAGTAAGAAAATTCCCCCTACCAATTTTTGGTTATCCACACAAAAAGAAAGATCGAAAGCCACCAAAAGAAAATCAGCAAATACTTCAATATAATGTTGTACACACTAAATTTGGCAGAACGCATTTAGTATAACTGTGAAAACATTCTCCAAAAAGTGACAAAGACAAATTTAAAACTAAACTCAAAACTTTGCCAACAAGTTGATGCATACTTTAGCATCTTATTATTACGGTGAAGTAAGAATTATAGATTCACAGGGCAAGCTCAAATAATGAAAAATGACATTTCAAATGAAATTAAAATATGATGAGAACCTGTTCCAGATTTATTCTGTATAAATCTGGGGAAGAAGCAGCACATAGCAAGTCACAGGACCAGCAGTCATATGCAATGTCCCTTCCCATTCTGATTAAAAAAAACAAAACTCAGAAGTCTAGATGTATATCCAAGATGCATATTCGAGGTAATAGAATACAAAAACAAATTATTCACATGTCTAGATGCAAAAAATTTAGGAAACTTCTAAATCTTAAAGCAGCATGGAAGCAATACAGAGATGTAATGAAACACATAGACTCACAAGCCAAGTAGGACCAGGTTTATTGGAATGCTATAGTAGTCGTAACGAACTTTGTTTGAAGCTCTAACACTTAATTGATTATTGCTAGACATGGTTGTATGCAAGGTCCGCCGAACAGAGACAAACCACCTGATTTGCCCCGTACCGAGCCGACCGTATAGGGGACCGAGTCGGTTCACCTTTTTTTCAGAACTAGCTCCGAACTGGCCGGAACCGGTTTTAAACCGATAGGAACCAACAAGAACCGACTGGAATCGATCACGATCACGAGCCGTTCGGGCTCGATCCGAACCGGCCAGTTCCATGTATAACCACTGTGAACCAAACAGTTCGCACCCAAGTCGAACCAGTTTTGAACCAACCCCCCTCCTCCCTCTTCCTTTTATTTTAAAGAACGGTTGGGAAGGCCCAAGAAGTTTCTCATGCCTTCCTATCCTATTCGAATACCCCCCCTTTCCGACCGCAAAAAATACGTTAATTCGGCACGATTGAAAGAGGATCCAACTCTAAATAAGATACGCTTCCTCACCCCTATCTCATTTTCTCTCTTTTTTTATAGATGCCAAAAAATACCTTGAAATTTGCAAAATAAAGAAAGATCATGCCAAAATTTTTGATTTTGGCTTGATTTTATGATATGTTGTAGATCTATGGATGATTTATACGAAGACATAAAAATTTTTAATTTTCAAATTATATATAATTTTTAAAAATAAAATATATTTCGAACTAAAAAATAGAAAAATAGAAAAATAACATAAAATTCAAATATAAAATCAGAAACGTATTTAGAGGCATGCAAGCTACTCTCCGGCTAAATTTGGTGTTCACTTATTCAAGTTTTGATACAATCATACGCATAGTGGCTTAAGCCTAAATTTGAAAAAAAATGAGAAATAAGTAGCATTTGATCATGCCCATGGACTTAGAAAAATATATATAGCATCCATTGTAGGGTTCTACATGAATCTGAAATCAAATTAATTTTTTAAAATATTTATATTTAAAAATTATTTTTAAAATAAAAATAATTAAAAATATATAATTAATACCAAAAATTATGAAAAATTAGTAGTACGTAATACATATTTCAAAAGTATTTTCTACAGTAGAAAACATATGTTTTTTTGAATTTATAAAATTTGAACATATTTTTAAATTTAAAAATTATTAAAAATATATAAGTGACAGATTTGGCGGTCATGCATCTGCTGGCCAGAAAAGAAATGGAAGACATGAGACCACTATTTATGAGCCAAAGCCACAGTCACAAGGTGGTCTCCAATTCACCGATGAATCTTAGTTCACATGCTACACAAAATAGGGACCAAAGTGCACGACCTAGTAGAGCCCACGAGGATACAATTGCATATAGGAGATGGGTTCCTCGAGATCATTCAGGAGAACACGATACAGCTGCAGATGATCTCGCACGTAGAGTAGGTAGCATCCATAGACTTATCAAGCTCTGAGTCGTATACCGGATCCTACTATCCATAGCCACAGGCAGCCTATGGCATACGGATATGGATATAGATATGATATGCTTGAGGCATCATCTTCCAGTGACTACTATCCTACGCAATCTAGAGCATCTTATGGGTCAGATTTTGCAGCCAATATATCCGAATGCGCCCCTCCACAATTGTATTATCAGACAGAAAACACCTCTTAGAGCCAAAGCTTCAACAAGAGATCCGAGAGTGCTTATAATCTAAAACATGTTCTTGATAGGATAAAAGTACAAAACTACAGCGCCGCTTGATTAGAAAGGTGGGCTGATGTGCCTTCTGACTATGTTAATAATACAAATATCTATAAGAGGCATCGTAGCCGAGGTTGGGTTTGGTAACAGACTCGTGCGGAATGCCACTCGACGAAATTTTAGATATCGGTATGTATGTTGTAATTTAAATATATATAATTGATTATATTATTTTTTTATCTTCTACCTCACTAGTTGATTTTTGGATATTTTATGTTGCTTCTTATAACATACAAGATCTCACTAATCATTTTATATTTTGTATCACTTTAAAACAACAAGATGTATCATTTAAGTTATACCAGGATCATAAAAACATCAAAAAACACCAATTAACCAAACTTGAAAAACATAAAAAAAAATGGGCATGCCGATTCAGAACCGGCACACCCAAGCATACCATGTGTCGGTACGGTGCCGCCCGCTGACCAGTACGGATTCATGTACCAGTTCGGCGGATCTTGGTTGTATGCCACCGCTCTATTAAAAATCTGTGGTTGTGCATAAAGTTCATGGATTTAAAGGGATTCCATCTAAACAAAAAATTGTTGTATGACACTTTGGACTATCTGGTTGAGGATTTTCTACAGTAGAAGTAGCAAATTATTCAGATTATCTAGTTCCGGTTTCAATATATCTTTTTCTTTCCAATGAATACATAACAAATTTCAAGTATCTGCATAGCATAAACAAAAAAAATTTGTGAAATGCCAATTGATCCCTCAATGATAAGGTTTGTGATTCTAGCAGATAGGCATGAATTTGGAGTTTTGAACATGGAAAGTGAGCAATAATTGAGATCCTTGAAATAGTTAGCACAGTGGGAACTTTTGTAAGCCAGTTCAACTTAAAATCATGGCACTCTATGTTTAGCCTAAGACTCACGGGATCTGCATATTTCACCAATGTCCATTTCTTAGCTAATACTCCAATGTAATAAAATAGCATTCAGATGTGAAGTATAATCAAACAAGGAAACATAAAATGAATGATCACTTCATCAATAACTGAACAAACATATATGAACAACTTTCTGACCAATTTGAAAGGTTTGAATCAATGAGAAGATACATTATACATGTAGCCTTCTAACAGTTTATTTCTTGTACTCGCTAAAGAAATGCATACATCTCAAGATAGAAGACACAAAGCAACATATCCAAAATACAGCAATACTTATATTAATTCCAAGTAAATTACCATCTATACAGGACTGCAGGTATTGAACTACAATGTATATTATAAGTGCTAGGAATTATATATTTATGTGTGCATAGCTGAGAGATAGAAATGCATACAGACAAAAAAAAAGAGAGAAACAGAAAAGAATAAGTTTATTTAAAGAATGGCCATTATAAATTTCATGTAATTTAGTGATTTCTGCGGTTCTGCATCTAGCATAAATACATGTATGGTAATCTGGCATAGAAACACATGGAAAGCATAAACTAACCTTGGAATCCTTAAGCTGTAGTGACTTCCATATTTTGCATGGAGGCAAACAGAACGGTCAGCACACAAAAATGCAATCTTTGAATAATCATCATCTAGTACCTATTCAAGGGCAAGTTCATTTTCCATTCAGAAAATAATCATCTATAAAAGCCCTAGAAATCCAAAGACAAGTCCAATAAACAAAACGAGCCTAAAAGTTGGCATGAACAGAAACATAAAAAGAAAATAATAAAGAACCAGACTAGACTAGAAATATATACACAGGCACAGTGCATGCAATTATCCAAGAATAACTCTAGGGGACACTACAGAGTTCTCCCACTACTTCCACATCCCATGTGGCATGAGGTGAAATGGTGCAACTTATGGAGGTTGGTAGCTTCTTCAAGGTAGCTTTCTAAGTACCCCCACTAAACCAGTTCCACATTGGATCAGGAGATCTTTCAGCTGCTCTGTAGTCTTTTCCGTTAGGAAATGAATAGCAAAGGGTGTAATTTTTTTATTTGCTTATGCCACCAGAGAAGCAAGAAACCATGTTAGAATTTAAAGAAAGCTATTAACATATGCACAACTATTTCAAGAAAAGCCAGAATGAGAAGAATTTATTGGCATGTTACTAGGATGATTCTCGCAAGCAATCAGCCCAAGTTTAACCTCCATTTAGCTTTTCATAGCCAAATCGAATGAGTAACACTTCCTAGTTCCCACTTGATGTTATAGAAAAAAACATTTTTGCCCACTGTCATTTCATACTTCAGCTTATTTACAGTTGTTAAAAACAGTAAAAATAGAAACAGATAAAATATGTTCACCAGTAGTATTAATATTATAATGAAAAAATCGATGATATAAGAGAAATTCCAGAACTGCTTCAAAACAAATGCACTTTGGTAAATATTGAATAAAGGATCCTCCAACTACAAGTCAATTGCTGAGGAACCATCATAAACAAATAACAGAAAAATCTATTAAGGAACAATGAAATATACATGTTTTACTTATTGAATAGGAGAAAGCAACTGACACGAATATCATAGAGGTGGTCCGGATGTAATAAAGTTGAACCGAGATATTCTACTTCAAGTAGGGTGTCAATGGATGTAGCTTTTCGACATATTACAGATACATAACTTGATGTTGGAGTGTAAAATTGGTCTAGGCTCTCAATACTTGATATTAAACTGACTCAAGCTTTACACTAGATCAATGTTATCCTAAGTTCCTAACCCTCAAATCCCCCAACATCAAACACCCCCACCCCCTAACTCTCTCCACGAAAAAAGGTAAAAAATAAAAGGGGTTTGAGGCCCAATATTATGGTAAAGACAACAAATAAACTAGATAATTCATTTTTGAAATATGTCATCCATGTCTCCACCCAACCTTTTCATCAAAGATGGAAAAAATTGAATAGAACAAATGTTGTATATTGCAGTCTTAATATCTACTATATGTAATGTAAAAGGCTTTGCATCCAACCATGCATTGCCACAAATGTCATCCGCTAATGTCCTCGTCATGCGCCTTGAGCAAGGTTCTAAATACTAGTTCCGAACCCCTGCCATTATTCCATGAGAACAATATAGTACCGATACTCATGCACTTAAACTGATAGCTTCAAAATAAAAATTATGTACAAACGGGTACAGTCAGTAAGGTACCATCGCCATCGATAAGCACCAGTATGGCCAGTACGTACTAGTACATGAGATTTTGGCATCTTGGCACCCATACCAATGCCAATTTCGTCTCTTGCCTTTTGAATTCTTTCCCACCTTTTTCTTCTCCCTTCCTTTCTCTTCTTCTTCTTTCCTTTCAATTTTTCCTTTTCTTCATCTTTCCTTTCTTTCTTTCCTCTTTCTTTTTCCCCATGTAGGGGTTTCCAAGTCCCAACCCATGGGATGGGACGGCTGGGACGCCCTCCATCCCTCCGGAACTTAAAATCTTGAATAGAACCACCCTACTTTGAAAAGCCCAATTATTGTAGTGCTCAAGGCAAAATGCAAATTTTCCAGTCGTACAATTTGCTAAATGCCTAGACTAACATGCCACTGTCACATAGACTATCAACATCACAATGAATTTTACTAGAGACAACAACAATATTCATGATGGACTTGAGCATCATTTGAGAGATGCAGGAGGAATGGTCCAACCCAAAGTAGCCAAAAGTGGGTGTGGGGCGAGTGCAATAAGGGTTGGAAGCACCCAGGAGGATCCATACAAATTTATATATTTAAATTATTAAAAATTAATTATTGCAGTTCTAGTTATTATTTGTTTTTATCCAAACATATCTTTAAATAGTAAGAATGATATTTCAATCTAAAATAAATAAATAAGCCGATATTGTACTACCATCACATCAGCCTCTTGCTTATTCTTATTTAATTAATAATATTTTAGTAACTCAAAGCTATTAATCAAATTGAAATATTATTCAAGTCGTGTGTTATAATTTCATTAATTTTTTAAATTGGTGTCAAAAATGTGATACACATTAAATCACCTTCCCCACCACATCCCACACACTTGATCTAGGAGACAAAGCCCATTCCCCTTCACTCTCTCTCTCTCTCTCTCATTTTAACTCCATTCCGCACTTCTATTAAAAAAAAAAAAAATCCTTCAACACCTACCCACTCCTGACCCCTCCCCACCACTCTCCTCTCTCTCGCACTCTCTTAAATAGGCATTTGGGAAATGTCACATAACAAAATCATTTAGCTTGCCCCTCCCCTTCCCACCTCTCTCTGTCTCTCAAGCCCCTCCTCTTCCCACCTTATTCAATCTCTCTCCATGTGCATCCTTGATGCCGGACAACTCTTAGACCGACATTGCAAGTGATGCACCAGGGATATTCCGGGCGATCATGAGCCTACGATGCTCAAACCCTTGCTCCTTTGCCTAGCCATTTGGGGTTAGCACATTTTAGCCAGCCCCTCTTGGAGTTACCCAATATTTACTCAAAAAGTCAAGGTCGAGTCAAATATTAGTTATGCTATCAATAGTTGGTAGTTAACAAGTTTTACTTGTTTGTTCATAAATGTGGAGTGTCTTTTAGAGTTTCTGGCAAAATTAGCCAAACCAATACCAGAGGATGTACCGACCAGCAACTAGTTCAGCGCAGTACAAATTCATACCATGCCGTTCTAGGGCATACCAACACAGGAAGAGCCGAAGAGGCAAAAAAGGAGAGAGAGGGAGAGGGAGGGAAGAAGGAATGGTGAGGGATACCCTAACCCAAGCAAGTGCATGAGGGGGAGAGAGAAAGAGGAGGGAAGAAGGGGGAGGGCAAGGGAAACCCTAACCCGAGCGAGCGTGAGAGGGGTGAAGCAGCCGCAAAGCCTTGGGGGATGAGGGAGGGGTTGGAGGGAGTGCTACGATCTCAAGTGGCAAGGTGTGGGTCTCTCAAAATCTCGAGACAAGGAGAGACTGAGATGAATGGGGGTTAATTGAGCCGCAGGCAGGGATTGAGCCAGGCTAATTGAGCCGAAGGTCATTTTAATTGAACCGAGGGATTGGGTATGGCCTTTGTTCAGAACCAACAGGGGGAACTGTCCCGGTTCAAGGTGGTACGGCCAACCTCTAGGTTTTATTAATTATAGTTCATGAATGTGCCTCCTAAAGTTCGTGAAGGTAATTATTATTTGTTTGTTAGATTATTGTAATGCATTAATGAGAAGGATATGAAGAAAGAAACATAGTGAAGAATTAGATTGTTTATGTTATTCCATTTGAATTTAATAGTGGATTCCACATGTTATCTCCCCTCTACTACTTGCTTCTCCTCTATTTCAATTTCTTTCCTCTCTTTTTGCTTAACCTTCTAATACTTCTGGCATTAGTTGGTATCAGAGCATCAGTTCAATCTCATCCTTTCTTTTATTTTCTATTCAAGAGACAGCTCCTTTATAAAGCTATGGTTCACATCGACGAGGAGCTGATGGATTCCTTTCACATTACAAAGAGTTATTTTGTCAACACTAAAACTGCTTGGCTAGATTAGAAGGTTAGATGAAAGTTTCAAAAAAGTAACCAATCAGATCAAATAACAAGCAAACAAATTTGGAGATTGCTCTAGACAACTTCAAGCCATGGTATCCCAACTCCTGATCACTAAAACTTCTGCAAATGAGCAACCATGATCCTCCAAAGTTGTTCATTCCCCTTAGCCACGATCAACTTAAGGGAAAGGCATCAATTAAGGAGCCGAAAGAAATCATGAATTCACTTCCAAGGACTCACGTTGTGGTGACATCTCATCCCTCAATTCTCCTCCAAGAGATTTCAGAACACCTCCTCTAGTTCTTGAAGCTCATGTAATCAAAAGACATGATGCAAATGAACTCATCAACCCAAATGGGAAATAAGAGTTCGATTTAAGATGAGTGAACTTTAAGTTTCAAATTCCTATTTGATGATGGAACTTGAAGTTTTCAATGATAAAAGTCCATGCCTCAAAAACTTTATAGAGAGTGATTATCAAAGTCTTATGTTCAATTTAATTCAATCTGTTCTTCCAGAACCCATTTTCCATAAAAGCACCAACACCATTTGGTTTCCTTTTGCATCATCAACTTTCAGCAAAAATCAAATTATTTGTACAACAACACAAGACCAAGTTAGCTCACTTAGAAGGTGAGAAATTCCAAGCGTATAACAATCAAATAACTCAAGGATGAGTTCCACACAATGGAAGCGTTCAATGCAGGAAAGATGGTCCAACCATATGGGATCAGCCCATTTTGGTTCAGCCCATCTTGAAGTGGCCCGTTATTTAGCCAAAAGTCAAAGTTTAGTCAAATATTAATTATGCTATTAATAGCTGGTGGTTATAAGCTTTGGTTATATGCTTATAAAGGTGGAATCTGTTTTCTAGAGTTTCTAAGCTTTACTAATTACGGTTCATGCATATGTCTCCTAGAGTTTGTGAAAGTAATTATTGTTTGTTTTTTAAATATTGTGATATATTAATAAGGGTATGAAGAGTCTTCTTATATCTATATATAGATAGATGCATAGCACAAAAATAAACAGATTGAAGAAGTAGATTATTTGCATTATTCTATTTGAATTTCGTGGTGGATTTCACTTGTTAACTCCCTCCACCTACTTGCTTCTCTACCTTGATCTCTTTCCGCTCTTTTGTTTGACCCCCTATTGCTTCCAGCACCACTATGTTCCAAACAAGAAAACATAGCTACTGTCCAATTAAGATCTCTTTTATACAAAATGTGGCTCAACTATATCAAAAAATATATGCAGGTATTATCATGTGATATAATATAATGCAGTAGCTTCATAATAACAAAATACCAACATCTAAAAATAGTTTATCTGCATATGTCTCCTAGAGTTTGTGAAAGTAATTATTGTTTGTTTTTTAAATATTGTGATATATTAATAAGGGTATGAAGAGTCATCTTATATCTATATATAGATAGATGCATAGCACAAAAATAAACAGATTGAAGAAGTAGATTATTTGCATTATTCTATTTGAATTTCGTGGTGGATTTCACTTGTTAACTCCCTCCACCTACTTGCTTCTCTACCTTGATCTCTTTCCGCTCTTTTGTTTGACCCCCTATTGCTTCCAGCACCACTATGTTCCAAACAAGAAAACATAGCTACTGTCCAATTAAGATCTCTTTTATACAAAATGTGGCTCAACTATATCAAAAAATATATGCAGGTATTATCATGTGATATAATATAATGCAGTAGCTTCATAATAACAAAATACCAACATCTAAAAATAGTTTATCTGCAATTACAAATAACTATTAACCCCATTCATCAAAGATTTCATCGACTAACAGGGACATTAAGACACCAGGTACTAGCCATTCACTAAATTCCTAGCAGTAAAATGTGTTAAACAAACAATAAAGGGATACTGTGGCAGTCTTCATGGCACTTACATGGTACATGCCATGCCATACTAGTGCACTGCATACACTGGCAATAAAAACATGCCATGCAGTAGCATGCATCTAGCATCATGCCAGCGCCAGCAACACACTAGCATGATATCTTGCTACCAGCACTTTCATCCTTGCATAGAGAAATAAGCATAATGAGTTTGCAACTTGAATAAGTAGCACGAACATGATCAAATGAGAAATCTGAATTTTGAGAATTTCAGCATAAAATGGAATTACAATTGTTTTTTTAATCAAAACAGAAAACTCAAGTCACAAAGAAATTTAAGTTCCAAGAACAACCACTAGATCTGCATGCGACAAATAGGCTTAAAATAGGGCATAGATTTTCCTGGAAAGTACGAGAAACATATAGCCCGTTAGAAAAAAAAATAAACTAATTAAATAGTAAGTTACCTGAAAATTAATAATTTCTGAAACCAGATGCCTTTCAAACTTCAATGACAATTGTCTCAACTCGAACACTTTAATTTGTGGAGGATAAATACCTAATATCAAGATCAGATAAGCACACTATGCATGTTTTCATCCAAACAGCAATTAGCATGAAACCATCCAAATACTACTTCATAAATTTACACCAAGTGACATCATATACAATTAAATTCTATATAAGTAGGAAATCATTAAGGATATGTCAAAATGTGATAATCATGGTAGGGGTCAGAGTTTGATGATTCGGGATTTCAGTGTCAAAATTTAGTCAACAATATAGACAGGCAAATCTGCAATAAAGGTCTTCTAGCAATTTCATTCCAACATCATACATTGCTGGATTTTTCTGGAAGACATGAATCATTGTGAAACTGACAGGGTTTAGAACAGATATTTCACTTTCAGACAGTATATTCCAGAATGAGATTCAAGTATATTGTGAGCTCTGTGATCAAGCAAACTAACCATTTAATAGCAGACACACACACACACACACACACACAGAGAGAGAGAGAGTAAAGCAGATTAGAGAAGCACAACAGGCAGGAGATGTACCTTCACCATTGACTCACATTATTAACAGAGTCATGGTTCAGAAACTTTGTTGCAAAATGACAAAACTAACCCCAGTCAATTAGAAGTTTATGACATAGGACACTTAAAAGTGGCATGATTAATTAGAAGTTGCAAGAACTTCAACAGTCACATGTCAGTTCACTTGCAAGCTATGGCAAATAATAATAATAATAAACTGGAAACAAAAAAAGTAGCAAAGATAAAGAAATAGAAAGATAAAAACTGCCCCAAAAGCCTCCAGCTTTCCTCAGGATCATAGCACAAGACAGCCACTCCACACTTACACAATTTATCCATCATATTGATATCTCCTTTAGTAGAAACTGGTATTTGTCCCTAATTATGCCATCAAACAGCCCCAAGCCATCTCAATGCTTGGTGCGAACCAGGTCCATTCTCATTCAATAAAAGTTTTAATATCAACCATGCTTTTGTACTAATTTCAAAAATTTAAGAAAGAAAAAATAAAAAAAACTCTTGTACCAATAATTGGAAAGAAACATACATCGAATTAACGTCTGCTGTGCTAGTACCGAGCCTCGGACCGGTTGCCCGGCGGCACAGGTAAGTACGGCCCGGCGGCGTGCCATGCCGCCCTGTATCGACACAGTAGAAGAGATGGGGGGGAGAGAGAATGGGAGAGAGGAAAAGAAAGAGAAGGGGGAGGCCGAGGGAGGCCGACGAAGAACCAGAAGAAAGTCAGGGAGACGCCGCGCGAAGAAGGCGGAGCCCCTCCTCCGTCGGTCGGCCCCACCCGGCCTCTCTCTTCCTTCCTCTCCCTCTCCCTCTCTTCCCCGCTTTCACTCTTCCGCTTTTTTCTTCTCCTTCTCCCCCTCCATCACCAGTCTCGGTTTCATTGCCGGAACCGTCCCGCTCCGCCGCCAATACAGCTCGAGACACCCCGAACCAGGCGATTCGGGACGGTTCCACCGACCATGCCTCGAACAATCAAGTAGCCACCTAGGTCAATGGCCATGTATTAACAGTGAAAATGCCTATATCGTCTTCCAACAAATACAACCCACCCAGCAAATAACAAGAAAAATGGAGGAACCACCACATCTTAAAATATCATCATGGCTTGGTTTTATATTTAAAGGTACCTAGTTAGTGAAACAATAAGAAAAATTGCTATGTGGAAACTATAAGAAAGCTTGATCCTAAGCTCTGTACAAAAAAACAAAATGAAAGAACAAAACTATCTGCACTTGGCTTCTAGATTAGCTAAGGTAGGTGCCTTTCCTAAGGTACCGACTCCGCAATATTTTTAGACTATACCTGAACATATCAACACTAGCCACTTACCTCAACGAAACAATGCTGTAAAAAGCCAATGATATTCTGTTTCCCCCCACTTTTCTTGTCTCGACAATTAGAGTACCTTGCCATAAGGTTTTTCACAGTTGGATTGATCGACTTGCTGCACATAGGAATAAGTAAATACCATTTCTGTTGTTTAGAACAATCCTTCCCTAAACGCTTAGAAAGGAAAACATCCTTAACACAAAAAATATGGTCCTTCATAACTTCCCAACTCGATTCCATAGGATCTACACATCAGGTCAAGAGACTAGCATGTGCCTAAAGATTACCACTTCATAAAACAAAAATATATTAAATATGCAATTCCTGCATCTCAATATGCTGAGGTCATCTCCACAAAAATGTAAGATTCTTCCTCTGAACAAGTCCAGAATTATGCATTGGCAACAGAGGCACTGCCATTACACCATAAATGCTTGTTGTGAGAGCATTGTGTTCCTCAACTATAAGAACTTGTAGGAGTCCACGTACAAGCCGCAATCAGATTTTAACACAAAATTCTCTGGATTACTACCTCAACAAATCACATAACAACTCCAATAGATGTGTAATACCTAGTTCCCTGCAATCTATCTCAGGAATAGGAGTCTGTACAAGGATCTACTGATCTCAAAATAAGCCATTATCGCATCCTTGCTAGATTTAACAAATTTCAGCTACAATCCTGTGATATATCACACATTCGACGTGATTTAGGACCCCATTAATATCCTTAATATTTTGCTTTCCAAGGCAAAACTGCTTCCTCTTAAATTCCCACTCACCAAAGAGCATTCATCTCTAAATTGACCTTAACCCTACAAATAACCTATATTACGGGCCCTTCAATTTAGCCTAAAGTACACACACCCAACACTTACAAACAGGCACTGGTATGACACTTGTACATGTCTCCTTAAAAACAAATCTTTAGATATCGAAAGGATCCAAACCTTACCACACTCGGCACACAATGTCCAGTCCACTTGGAGGCATGCTGCTTCAAATGATAGGCAACGTGTTAGTGCTCCTTGCTATCACTAATGTTGTCAACAAGGATGCATTTCAGCCTTGATTAAGCCTTCAATCTACAAATAAATTGCATCGGTGGATATAGGAGAGAAATTTCAAAGTCATGGATTTTGGGGTTGAGTCAAATTGACCAGGTTGGTTCAGGTCAGGCCATATGGATTTTGATTAAATTTAAACCCAGTTAGCACACAGGTTGGGTCAGGACTGGTTGGTAGGAAATATAGTATGATCAAACCCAACCCAATTTTTCAAACATATCATTTTTCAGACAAAACCTGATGTACACTTTAAAAATCAGATTGGATCAGGCCTAATTATGTACAGACTGAATCAGGTCATGGGCTAACCATACCCTTTTGCACGCCTACAAAATATCAAATCTAGCCATTGATTACAGGCCTTTAGGGACCTGCAAAATCATAACCATCACCCCTAGATTTTGTCCATGAACTCTCAACACCAAACCAAACCACTACTTAAAGATTCCTGAAGCAAGAGTCAGAAACGAACTTCTTGCTCAAATTCCCTAATAGGAAAATGAAGTTTTTGGCAGTTTTCACACCTCTTTAGCTAAAAGGTCCTAACTTTCCCAGTAAAACATTTCCCAGCTCCTACTTTACCATTTAACTTGAACATGCGACCGCTGATTTTGCATCAACAAGATGATAAAACCTTTGTTTACATGATCCCTCATTATCGCAAAAAAGTTTCATTCCACCCTGATTTCATTTTTGTAGAATAAGAAGCCTTCATATCTTAATGCATGCACTTAATTTATTCAGAGCTATTAGAGCAGGATCCACTAAGGACTATTGAGTCAAACCAATAACATGTCTGCTGTTATCCGCCTGCAAACTGCTTTCTTTGCCAACACAAGATTAGGACCATCCCCTTCATTCTATTCTGACCCCGGCTGAGGCTGGCTTTCCGGAAGCCAGTTCCCACAGTGCTCAAGGCTCTGCTGGCCCACCAGCAGTAGCAGGAATTCTCCCATTCCCTGGTAAAAGGTTGGCTGGATGTCTGCAAAGACGTCATGCAGCTGTCCTATTTGTGCATTGTTCCCTCAGCTAGGACTCGACCTTTGGTCATCTGATATGATAGGAAGGTAAGCCACGCTACAATTGGGTCATCATCTCTTACTATCTAGAACCATCAAAACTCCAATCCCCTCCACCAGAGTTGACCTCAACAATTAACTCTGTGTCAATGCACAGCTAATACTCAAAATCAATTTGAGTATGGGACCTTGTTCACTAAACAACCAAAAGAATACATGGAAATTACATATTATTAAATATATTCAATTTTTCCCTACCCTAATGAGATGAGTAATCCAAGTAAAGTTCATTGCAACATGCATATATATATATATATATATATATATATATATATATATATATATATATATATATATATATATATATATATATATATATATATATATATATATATATATATATATATACATGCATATAAAAATATGCATAGATATATACATATATAAAAATGTGAATAGATATATACATATATAAAAATATAAATACTGGCATTTAACATGCTCAATGCATGTGGATAGCACATTCAAGTTAGATTTTTCTTAGTAGTTTTTTTTATTTGGAACTCCAACAAGTCTAGAATTTTCTTTTCTTGGAACTCTTTCATAATTATAACAACTAGGTAGCTTTTGTTTTGAAACCCTTTCACTACTAAATTGATCCTTGTCTTTCCTCATGTGCCGTCATGTGAGACCATTGAACTTAGTGCCGACCTCCATTCAATGCTTACTGGTACGGAACAACATGTCCCCACACCCGCATACGTAGATTGATGAAGTTGACACACATCTGTAATACCCCTACTGCCCTACATATTAGTGCTTATTACATGATCAGTTACAGTATATGTGAGCAAAGTGTATTGTAGCAAGTACTAATATATGTGAATGGAAACATCACGAGACGGATGCTTTTGTATGAGAATTGCATTAGTATCGAATTTAATGACTAATAAGATCCTAGGTCTAAGTAAAAAAAAAAAAAGTTCAAGAACTAACTTGCCAATGCTAGAGTTGTGGCCACCTCATGCATCTTTTGACATCTGCCACCTCATGCATCTTTTGACATCTGCCACCTCATGCATCTTTTGACATCTGCCAGCTCATGCTCATCAAAAATGCTAAGTATTAAACAACCACCTCATGCTTGTGCCACCTCTAGTATATTTATTAATTGCCACTTCATGCTAATTTTCATTAAGCTACCACCTCATGCTTATTACTGGTAAAGCAGTGCCTCATACCAGAAATTCAGCCACCTAGCTTCTCCTATACTGGAAACCTAGTTGCTAATATCCCATGGTGAGACACCAAAGGCTTACAAGCCATCTATAAATAGGAGGTTGCAGCACTCTTCCGCCATTTTTGCAAACCCTACAAGTTCAACCACCTATAAAGTAGACAACTATTGAAGGAAAGGAGAGAAAGTAAAGAAGAAGTGAATACCAAGCAATCCTCTAAGACGAAAGAAGGTGGTGCATGAAGTTTTAGAACAGGAATCAGTAAGTGTCCTGAAATAGCTGATGTTCCACTTTACAAGTTATTTACTTATGTCCACAGATTTAGAACCAAGATCGACAGAACCGTCCCAAACTGGATGATTCTTGCTGATCCGAGCCATACCGGTGGCTCACCGGTACAGTTCCAGCAACAAAAATGAGACCCATTGTTGGAGCCGGAGGAAAAGGAAAGAGAGAGCGAGCGGGGTAGGGAGAGCCGGAGAAGGTGGCGGACGCCAGCGAAGAGTCGGTGGAGGCCGACGGAAGCCGCAAGCGGTCGACGGAGGCTGCGCCAGGGGAAGTCGCGGCCGGTTCTCCTGTTTTAAACAAAACAAAAGTTCGACCACGACTAAAAAATTTTGCAATTTTTAAGTGAAGTCGGCAAAGCGCTTGCCGACTTCATTTAAAAATCGTAAAATTATAAAATTCCACGATTTTTAAGTGAAGTCGACAATAGATTTGCCGACTTCACTTAAAAATGCAAATTTTTTTAGCCGCGGCCGGAGAACAAAACAGAACCAGCCGCTGCCTCGCCTGCTGCAGCCTTCGTCGGCCCTTCGCCAGCGTCCGCCGCCCTCCTCCGGCCCTTCTTCCCTCGCTCGCGCTCTTTCTCTCTTTTCTCTTTCCCAAACTCCTACGGTGTCGTGCCCTCTCTCGGTATAGGCACGACATGGCCCATACCGAGTCGTCCCGCCAGAGAACCGGTATGGTACCCAATACCGGTTCCTCTTACCTTATTTAGAACTCTTATTCCTTCCATCTCTTGTTCAACATTGGCTTCACGATCTCACTCCTATTGGAGATTGAATCATCATAAAGACATTGAATTCAGCAATTGTTTTGTTATAAGAAAACTCAAAATTCAATTTTTATTATAAATGATCATAACTTGTATGATTTTCTAAAATCTCTTGTAAACATATACATAAATTAACTTCAGAAGCTTCATCCTTGTGTTTTGAATGATTTAGCAACATTTGCATTTACGACTCCAGCTAAGTTGCCTTATTCGAAACTTATATGGTGCAAGTATATTGTTGAACTATATGTTATTATTAGAACTTAGAAGTGCTTTAACAATTATGTAATAATGAAAAATCTCATATTCTAATCATTGAAATAAAAATTATGGTCAAACAGTGTACCCTTAACCAGTGGATGTAATTGTTGGTTTCAACAAGGATTTTACATCCCAATGTGATGATGAGACATCCCACCATCCCAAGTGTCAGGACAGGACGAGACAAGGACCAAGAAAGAATAGATAGGACATCCGGCGTCCTGAATAACATGTCACATACAATTCCACAAAAAAGTGGGATGGCCTCATCCCCATACGGTTGGAATCTTTTAGTTCAATGAATCCCTTACCGATGGGTATACTAGTAGGGTTCAATGAAACCCCTAACCACCAGGTATCGTAGTTGATCATTAGTGAACTCCATTTAGCAAGTATAATAATTGGCATCGACCAACGGGTACAAGAGTTGGTCTAAGTGAACCCTTAGCTAATGAATCAATGAGTCCATGACCAACAAGCATATATAGTTGGTCACTAACCAGTTGATATTGAAATAATAGTAATAAGTGTTCTAAAGCTTCCAGTGTATCCAAGTAATTTTCAAGTATATCTCATTGTATGTTTTGAGATAGAGGGAAGCTAATCTCAACCTTTTCTACCCTGTACCCACCCCACCCTCGAGGGTTGACTACTAATGGAATCGAACCCCTACTCCCTTGCCTAAGTAAGGGGTCATACCATCCAAGCAAGCACTGAAGGTTGTGTACTCTACCATATTCAAGTATTTCTAGGTGTATTTTAGTCAAACAAGTGTTTCATGTTTTCAGCAATTTTGCACCAAAAGGCATGTATCTTGATGATACTATTTGTTTCAAAATCATTCAATATTTCAAAACAAAGTTATATTGGTAAATGATTTATTGATATCTCTTACAGAATATTATTATTAACTATTTGAGTTTTAAGAAGTATCGATCCTTATTGCTTTCCAAGTTCTATTGTCCTGATACTACATTGTTAGCTATGTTGAGTAATGTAGCTCACGCACCTATTTAGTGTATTTCAGAGCGAATAACTTGTTAACTTACCTGACTAGAAGTTTGAAGTATTTTGGTTCTGCATAACAGAGCCTACATTAGAAAAGATCTTAGTGTCAAATTCAGGGTGTATTGCAAGATAAGGTGTTTTAGAATTGCCCATAATGAACTAGTTTGTGTATTGTAATGTACCTATCATGAAGGATGTAAAAAGCATTACTTTGTGTATTACTAGACACTGGATGAAATTTTAGTTTGCTTCATTCAATAAAATAACCGCCTATATCATAATCAAATGACAACATTTGATTGGAGAATAGTATGCTTCTATGATGATTAATTAAAGTGATTTTGAGCCATTTTCGACTGTAATTGCAATCACTCTTGGGACTTGGCAGCGCTGGGTTCTAGTTTATGGCAGCGGTTTTATCATGTGTCAATACAAGGTACAACAAGCCCCATGCCATGCCAGTATTACACTGGATCAGTATTGTACATCCCATAGCACTTGGTATGATTTAGTAATAAAACATTATATTTATAGAAAACAAAATGACTTTGCATCCTTAGTTAACTTGACAATTTCTGATCACCAATATGCAGAAGGACTTATACATCTCTTAGAAACATTTATTACATGCTTACCTTCAATTGGCTTAAAAACCCCACCAATCATTTTACCATTCCTTTTGTTGTTGGGGCCTAAATAAAACCTATTCAGGTGGGTTCTACTCTTCATTTTTTTTCTTTTCCTTTTCAATGGTCCCAATAGGTTCCATTGAAGATTACAAGTCTTTCAAGCTTCCTTAATGGTTTGGAGGACAAAATATGTTCCCCCTTGAATGTATATTTTAAATAATTCAGATAATGTTTTCCTCAAAATATTGTTTTCATAATTGGTTTCTTTCGATCATCTAGAATTCCACTTACTACAAATATTTTGGTTCTCCACTCCATACCAATGATTCGTACCTTCATGTAATCTTGTAACATCCTAGGCCCACCATCCCATGACAAAAATTCTCTTCTCAAGTCACCAAATGGTACTTTGTAAGTAGATAGTACGGTACGGGGTGTATCGTACTATACCAGTTCAGTACCAATACCAGTACATGTGACGTACCGAACTCCGTACCATATCGTACCGACACTATTATAGGGTTCAGTACCAAGACAGTAAACCTCGTTCTAAATCCACACCCTTAACAAAGTCCTAGATAACAAATACCATTGTTGTTATCTCTATCTTTATCTCGTGATCCTCCGCTTAGACTTTATCATCTTGAGCTTTATGCAAGAAATTTTATTTTATTTTTTCCTTTCATTTCCCTAATACAACATAACTTTGAGCCTACATCATTGTCTAAGCATATCTTCAAGTATGCTGTCTTTCAACTTTGTATTAAGAAAGACAAAAGAACACAAGATAAATAACAATTTATTCTTGACTAGTATCTTGCACCTGTACTGCTGCATGTGCTTATTTGTAAGGAAAACATTAGCTGGATATGAGTCCCATTGTCAGTAAACAAAAAATTACATAATGGGTCAAACCTCAAAATCCATCACAATGCTGGGCTCTCAGCCTCTCTTTGCACATGCTTTAGCACACATGAGAGAAGCAGACAGCTAGACTCAACCCTTTTGCATTATACATTAGAAAATGTATGAGTTCAATTAACTTATTATTACACAACTTGTCCTATACACTTACAGAAAGATATCTTCCCAGTACTAAAAAAGAGGGGAAAGTGAGATGTTATGTTCGTTGTGCAATCACCCCCAATAATCAATGAAAGAAACACTTTCAGCAAAATCTTACCACATCGTAGATTCCTTATTATTTTTGAGCCTCATAGACTGATTTGATCACTCAAGCAGAAAAATTTTTGACCATACAACGGAATTATTAATGTACTAGAAACCAATACATATTAGAACAAAGTTAAAAGGCTCTGTTAAGGCTTCGTTGTTTGACAGTCAAAAAGAAAAGGCAAGATATTTGGAACTTGTCATACCTGATGCAATGACATACTCTCCATCAGGAGTCACCTTAATTTTGGTAGTCGCAGTCTCGAACCTCAAATCCTGGATTATGTCCACCCTTTGAAGGTAATCTAGTTAATGACAAAAGAAGCAAATTATTTAATCAGTTACAACTCATGCACTAGGTCAAATTACATCAGTCATTGCCAAAAATCTCACAACAAAAGACATTAGGTAACCTATCAACAAGAAATTAAGCTCCAAAAAAAGGAAGTGCCAATCTGATATCAAGAACAAAAGACCGAATCCAACAAATAGAAGTGAAAAAAAGAAGGAGTACCTTTATCTTTACGAAGGGCTCTGAGCTTCTTGGGTGGGAGCCATGTGGGCAGAGAACGCTGGCCCGAGACCGAGTAAAGCTTGACGCCATTAATGGAGGTGGACTTGATGCTACCTCCTCGGGTCGCCATTAACGAGAACCCTAGATTTACGAGCTCTCTCTACTCTGCCGCAGGCGCGAGCTTCAGGGTTTGGGAGAAGCGCGGCCGCGATGGAGCAAGAGAGGGTTTTGGAGAGGCCGGTAGCGGCGGACAGGATAGGGTTTACAAGGGATCGGAAGGCAAATGACTTCGCTCCGTCCCTTTTAGGCCCTTTTCTGGTACAGATACGGACCGGACCGGACCGGACCGGCATCAAAGTGGCTAAAGACCCCTATTCACCTACTCGATCTACGGTTCAACCGGTCGAACGTTGGCGTACGAATAAAAATTGGAAGGCAACCCACGAACCTGTTCCATCTTTCCTATTATTATATATTTTCTTTTCATATACACTCTTGTAAATATTTGAAATTATATATCTTTATAAATTTATTATTTAACTATATATATTCTTGTAAATAATTTGATCGCATGTCTATTCTTAATCTCACATGCCGCTCAACTGTTTCAGTTTGACTGGCATTTAATTAAAGATTTTCCTTATAAATACCACAACTTATGCATATACCCTTGCAAATTTTGCTATTTATATATATCTTTATAAATTATTTCTTTCCGCATGCCTATCTTTATTAAGTTAAGAATATTTCAATCATTTCAGCTGTAAATAACTTGTTTTTTCATGGTGTCAAATAGTATATTAACTATAAATTAGACATTAAAAAAATAATTTATAAGTGTATATATGAAAATAGCTAATTTGCAATGCAACTTTAGATATTTATAAGAATATGCAAGTAAAAAGGACATATTAATAAATAATAATAAAAAATATGGAAGACTTATTTGAATAATCTTTCATTGAAACTACTTATTTCTCAAACCAACCACTCTTTAGCTTGCTCTACATACTATTTTGTAGCATTATAATTTATAAATACCTCTTAGTTTTGGTACAGATCATCGTATTCAAGATAATTAAAACCTAGAATTTGCAAATGAAAAAAAAAAGTCATAATTATTGATTTATATTTAATTAGGAATTGTTAAATATGTAAAACATTGCAAATTAACAATTGTAATTGTTATAGTAACTACACCATTATAAGGTAGTTACATGCAAAGGTGAAAAATGTTATATAGGAATAGGAATGAATAATTAAAATTGAATATGTAGGCTCATTTATAGGAGTGGGCTTCCAAGACCAATAAAAATCCTAATTCCAAATGAATACAATTTTCTGGAACAAAAATAAAAAGTTAATAAAGAAAAATCTTTTCTACATCTTGTAGGACTTGTAAAGTAAATGAAGCATGTTTGAATATTCCCACATGAACATCCAGTCTCTTGGCCCGACTAACCTATATTTTCTAAATGCTTGTTTTCTAAGTCCCCATCTAAATCCTAGCCGGTGGTCCAGTTGGTCTATAGAACTCGGGTTGAGAGGTAATAATTTGATATGAGCCATGGTTAAATTGGCAACCCAATTTACGAATCTTGCAGAAAATTCAACCTAATCCTACTGGATTACCCAATCAGTATTTTTGCCAAATAGTAAGGTGCCTAGTTCGGGCTACATTGATTATGCAAAATTTTAGTTCTAGTCCAATGTCACTCATATTGTTCTCACTAGCACCAAGTTGTGATATGCTGCAGTTTCTTGATAGATAAAAAAAAAAAAGAAATATTCAGTTGATAAGTTACACACACACTCATTTCTCTGTTGTGTTATCCATCATGCATCATTCATCATTTCTCCGTAGTTTATCAACCAGGTAGAAAAGGAAAAAAAAACACATAAAAGTCGAAGGAGAAGCATGTTCAAGATTTTTCATTTATGCACGGTAGATTACCTTATACATTTCTTTTTTTCTGAAGGTGTATCAGGTTGGTTCCCGCACCTAAAAAAAATTATGAATTCCAAATAATTAATTGTTACTATGTGATAGGAAAAGGATCGATAATGAAGATATATTATTCATCAGTAGAAAATATTTTTTACAGACATTTCATCTCGAAAAAGTTCAGTACGAATGCATTTTTCAGGGGTTGAAAGAATAAATTCTTCCAAAGCTCGAGAGGAAGAGGATCTTGCATCAAAACTTTATATGGATTAACCAATTACAATTCACCTTCCTAGAAGATTTTTATCCCCTTGAACTTAACTGCATCAGCATTAAAGTTTTGCAAACCAAATGTAATCTGAAAAATATAAGTGGCATTGGTACACCTATTAATTATTGAGCCAGTTTGCCAAAAAAACATGAAATTCGCAATATCGGTTCTATCCTCAATAGTTTCATTAAGTTTGTACCTTTGAAAAGGTTAACAAAAAATATGTTTTAATATCGAGCTTTAAAATTTTTTTTGCATTTAAGAATAATAATAATAAAGCAAGAACAAAATAATTTTGCCATGGTATGAGAGGTCGTTCATTTTTATCACACTAATTATACCAAAAACTATCTACATAAATATTTACAGTAGCTCTACAATTATAGCATGCTTTATACCACCAAACCTAAGAGGAGCCGATTGTCTTTAAAACAACTTTGCATATAAATTTCACCCCCTAAATAAAGTAAAATATTATTTTCACCATCATTGTATCAAAACATAATAGCCAGGTAATACCTAAAAATTAATTTTCCACATCAACTTATGGCCATTATTTCTTAGCTTTATATTTTCAGCATATGCAGTACACTTTTTTTCCTTCATATCGTACATAAAATTTGTTTAGATCCAATTCCAAAAAATATTTTATTATTTTTCTCTTAGTCACCATTTCTTACTGCGGTTCAAGAGACACTTGTGCTTCATGTGTCATGTATATAATCGGAGCAAATTGGTGTTTCGAGTCTATACATCGATACATGCACGTATTTAAGCAATAATTTATAAGTTTGATATGTGTTCAATAGAATAGTTAAAAGTACTATATGGCAACCTGTTTTGATACTCGGTAATTTTCTTGAACTATAAATTTATATAATATTTTGATGTGGAGGAGGTGGATGGATAGATTTTTTCTGAATAAAAAAAAAACAATGAAAATTTTATTGTTAAGAGTTAAAAAATTTAGCATAAGATTTTTCTTTCCTCCATTTGCACCCCCAAGCGGCTCCCACATGTGATAGGGATGTGTCTCGTCTGTCTTGATTCGAGACTTGAGAGGGTAGAGAAACAAAAAAAAAAAAAAAAAAATAGTCCACACTGTTCCACATGCCCTACTTTTGCTATCATCCATCTAGAATTGTATTTTTTTATAGTCCACCTGTGTCCTTCTGTTCCTTATTTTTTTTCTCTCCTCTTTATGACCCCCTCTTCGATGCTATGCGAGAAGCAAAAGGCCGCTACCTCTGGCAACAACCCTCACGCATATACAAAGCCAAAAGGTGGAAAAAGGAAAAATACAAAAAAAAGAAAAGAAAAGAAAAGCCAATACCTAACTTGAGGGAGGGGGTGCAGTAGAGTTCAAGCCCGAGGTAAATATATAGCCCAAAAAGCTGCTCTATATGGCATGTTTCCGCACACAACAATTGTGCTGAAGCAATGAGAGGATGACTTACATCCATTCTCTATAGAGAAGAGTTTTTGACTTTTCCCTTACTTGAACATAGTAATTGAATGAAAAGGAAGAGTAGGGACCTACAAAGCAAGCTCTGACCCTCCATCCTTTTCACCGATGATGAACTGCCATGTGTCCCATAAATGATACATCCTATCAATTAAAAAATATAGAAAGAGAAAGGAGATGGAGGCATGCTTTCGCCCTCTCCTCCTACATGCCTACTGCTAATTTAGGTGCTACGCATCCGATGCCATGATTTTCTATATATATACATATTTTGCTTCGGTCAATCCTTCGATATCCTCTCAAGCTTGATCGAATAGTTGCTGGAAGAAACTCTCATAGAAGGAGAAAGACAACCATGCACCTAACTCCTTGCACACTTGGGTATGCATCAGACGCCAGCTTTATTTTTATTTTTTCCTCCTACCTGCAAGTCATGATAAATCTTCTCTCACCTGAATATAAAAGCTGAACGGAAAGGAGTAGAGGTCTACAGAATGTTAGTATGTTCTATCAATACAAATGTACGAAAGGAGATGGACACCCGTCTCCCCTTATATGCGTTCCTACCGATCTTTGCTTTTGTAGCTGACCTGTGGAGGTTCTCGCAGGATCGATTGGATGGTGGTATCCGTGAGCTCGAACGAATGTCAATTGAAGTAGCCATGCCCATGCAGTAAAAAAATAATGCGGATATGTGTTGCATGGAGAATGCCTCTAGATTGCCCTTTAATATACTTTATATATTTTCTAGATCAATGAAACCCGTTTCCAAAATATCCTCCTTTCTAGACCAGCCATATTTCTTACACACTAATCTCTAAATGTACTCGTGCTAACATTCTAAAGTCCCCATCAATCATTGGAATGATGAAGAGGAAACATATAAGAGGGGACTTCCATAATAACATTAGTGGGATTTTTTTGTTCGTTGGGAAAATATAAAAATGTGCTTGTAGTGCTCCCATATTTGCAAAATATTTGCTTATTAAACAAGATTCGATGCATTCCTTGAACCATTTTTATACGGACAACTGTGATCTTAGGAAGCAAAAATGATTTGTTGGATCTTTGGCAGCAAAAAGAAGAATCATTGGATCCGTTGTTTCTTGCTATCACCTCAACACTTGCGCAACTGCTTTCTTCTATCCTTCTATTTGCGATCCATTTCTCTCTCCTCCTATCAACTTTCACGTGCTCCACCCAGCCCACCAAACACCATTGATCCATAGTACAAGATATAACCAATTTAACACCAAGAAACTATATCAAACTAATCGAATGGTTCTGGTAGATGGACGCCACCAGCTATGCCAAAAACCCTATTCCCCTAAAGTATTGATAGGCTCAAATGAAGTACCAACCATGCTCTATGCCTATATGAGTGGATCACTTTGCAGCAAATATCCAACCATGTTCTAGCAAGTATAGATGGGCAAGGTTTGGTATGTCTCGATACCATGGCATTGTAGACATATGTGGAAGTTGAGAAAAAAATATAGTAAAAATATATATATTTTAAATTATAATTAGAGTTTTCAAAAAAATAAAAAATAGTATTTTTATAGGAATAAAATTCTCACCTTTTATGCATAAATAAATATTTCGTACAATTTTTTTTTAAAAAATAGATACCTAATTAAATATAAACTACTCTAAAATATGCCCATTTTTTTTTGATCAACTAAATATATTTAATTTTTTTTTCGGACATTGTATGTTTAGGAATCCATCTTCTAAAAAATAATATTTGAGGAAATCTTTTCCGAACGAGCCCTTAAGTCCTATAAAAATCTTATCCCACCGCTTTTCTGCTACAAACCTAAAATAGGACCAAAGGATTTACTTCTTCTCCACTCTCTATTCTCCGTTTGCTCTCTCTCGCTCTGTCGCTTTCTATTAGAATTGAGGGTGAGAGAAACCCTAGGTGGAGGAGGATTCGTGGTTGAATTCAGGGAATGGCGAGGCCGCCGCAGGACGCAATCGAGACCTTCATGAGCATCACCGGCGCCTCTGAGGCGGTGGCGCTGCAGAAGCTCGAGGTGAGCTCTCTCTCTCTGATTTCTCCGATCGCCACCCTCCTCTCTGTTTCTTTCTCTCTTCCAATCTAGGTTTCGGGTTTGATGCATGGGTAGCTGGGAATTATGGGTTAGGGTTTCTGTTTGGTATTACTGATGGTGATTTGAAGTCGTGACGTTGGATCGGGTTTACTTTGTGGTTCTTGATCTTTGGGATGATTTTGTTTTCTTGGATTTGATGGCGTGGTTGTAGTACGATTGGACTGGTGGGTTTGGTTTTTAAATTGGTATTATGTACCAAAGTGACTTGGAATCTAATTGTATGTTCTAGTATTACTGAAATGTGATATCATTTTTGAGTAAATAAATGATAATGGATTCTTGATTGTTTCTTGGTGCAAGATGGAATTGTGGCAGCGAAACAAAATTTGATGGGTAAAGTAGTTTGTGACTGAAATATGATATCGTCCTTGCATATATAAATGATAATCCTGAACATTTCTAAAAGAATTCAGTTGCCCATTAATTTTATGGCAATGTATGTTTTCGAGCTATAGATATCTTTGAGGGAGATAGGTGATGCTAAATATAAAATCTGGATATCTCTGAGGTATATTATAGTCAATTTTTTGAGACATGTGTCATGCGTTATATGCGTGAGGTTATATGCAACTTAGGTTAAGAATAGTGGCATTGTGGTAGCAAAATCAAGTATATTAATATTTTATATTTTGTTTTATCAAGTATGGTAAGTTTGAACTTTGAAGAGAATTCTCTTGGGCTTGATTGTAGAAGATATATTCTCTTTTCCTCCTCGTGGTACAAATAGATTTTATTTTTCTTTTGTAAAAGTGAATTTCTATATTCTAAGAGAAGGTGTATGTGTAATTGAATCCTCATGCTGGCTTTTTATGTGTGTGTCTATATGCACATGTGTGTGCATACATGCCATTCAAAACCTACACTGGCTTTATGTGCACGTGCAAGTGTGTGTCTATTCCAACAGTTTTGATATGCCATGGGCAAAAAAGAACGAACAGACACTAGGTTTAAATTCCAAGTTCCAAACACCTTATCTTTCATATAACTAGATCAAGATATTTTTGTCTTTTATAAGCACTCACAATGTTTTGACAGCTTTCATGTATAAGGAGTTATGAGGGGTCACAGGAAATGCTTATGGTATTTTAAATGAAATCTATATAACACTAACAAAGAAAGATAAAAAAATAGATATTGTGATGGATATGTTTCGACCAAGGAAGAAATAATGGATATGATTGCCTTAATTTTGGCTGAAATAAGTAAAAGTAACTCTCTATCTGTCAGGGAAATCTCTGTGTCATTTTTTGTCTGATATATTTTGAGTGAGTACAAAAAAAGAAGCATATTGTTTTGTTATGTTGTATGTCATTTTTCTTAATTGTTTAAAGCTAAACCTTCTTGTAGATTCTATATTATCGCACAGGCTATTTTGTAGTTTCCTGAAAACTTTAAGAACTTTTGCATCAACAGGAAAGTCTAAAGAGAACAATTGAGGAACTTACATGTTGAAAGCTCTCACCATAGATGTACTATGTCAATAATCAATTCCTTGAGTGGTTGTCATTTGGGTGGAAAGAAAATGGGAGGTAAGAAGTGTAGGAAAATGCTGCCTGGGAGACATGCTTATTTTGCTGGTTTCTAAGCCATAGGCATAGAGAGGTATTTCAAGAGAAAACTGCCAACATATGGATGATGGGGGGCCTGCTCAAATTATTTGACTGGGATTTTCTATCTTTTATTTTTAAGAAAATGTCTCCTGAAGTAGATATATGCATTTGTGCATGTCCATCATTGTAAAATTGATCTCAAAGGTTATGTGGAGATATGATATTTGAAAAATGGTTTAGCTGAGGTCGAAGTGGTAGAAAATAGAATTCATTGTGAGTGGCGTGTATTAACATGTAAGGATGGTGCTTTGGAAGCAAGCTTATGGTAATTAATTAGTTTTCCATAAGAGTGAGGTAGTCAGTTTGTTAGATGGTTTAAATTACCTGGAATACAAAATAATTATTATAGATTTCCTCTACTGAGGATACTATATGTTTGTGCATGTGTGTAAATGTGTTTGTATGTATGCTAGATTCTCAGTTATTAGATAAAGAAAATACTTATCTTGATAAAGAGGGACTCACAACTAATTGATCTAATGGGAGTCTTATTGGTGAAAGTGCAAACTGAAGGAATGTGAGGAGAAGCTGAAAGATTCTTGAGATGTTGATATTCTAGGTCAAAACTTGACTGCTATCTTCCATATACATACATAGGAACCTATATATACCAGGCCTTTAGTTATTAGAAAGAAACTTTGGCTTGATAACGAGGCACTATAACCTTTGATTTGATGGAAGTCCTCTTGGTGACAATGCAAGCTTTGCTTATTTAAGGTAGATTCAACTTTTTATGGACCATTCTTATGATCTTTTTATATATTTGTATGTTGCCCTCCCAAAAGATTGCAAGTACGAAGCAATTCGTTCATTGATTTCTCATCATGTTCTTTTTGGTGGAGAGGAATGTGGAGATGAAAACTATTTGTAAGTGGAGGGAAGGTCAGCAGAGGGTGTGCCATACTTAAGAGATTAATCAAATGTTTATCAATGACGGTTAAGGTGTGATTTCATTATATCGTGGTTAAGGTATGGAATGTAAACCAATTTCACATTATATCGTGGTTAAGGTATGAAATGTAAAGCCAATTTCACCTTTGGCTTTCTTGCTTACTTTTACAAAGTTTTGTTGATTTATGTGAAACGAATTTGAGATTTCATGGAAGAAATAATAGATGCTTGTGCCATACAATCCCTTTATTTTTTTGATTGCACCAAGTATCCCATCCACATGACTGTTGGCCCCTGTGTTTATTTATGGTGTTAGATATTGTTTTATAATTTATGTTATTTAGATGAAGCTATAAGTTGCATTTCAGTGAAATTCTGTGCTTATTCTCTTACCTTATTCTTTTCATGTGAATGGCACTCAGGAACATGGTGGGGACCTGAATGAAGCTGTGAATGCACATTTCAATGAAGGAGTTAGGATAAAGTAAGTCTTTGAAGTGCATCATTTGGTTTTTGTTAAGAAATTGAACCTTTTTGTTCTTTGAAATGCTTCAGGTATTTACTATTTTCATCATCAATTCTAGTAAATAGTTAATTAAATATCTGGTTGTTTGAATGTCCAGCACACAACAAGCACCCATTCCAGCCCCCCGCGATGATTTTATGCACATGGATGATCCACTTGATGATGAAGCCCTAAGACCTACTCTTCCACAGCTTTCTCCAAATTTGAACCCATTTTCGCTCCTTGATTCAACTTTTGGTCGAAATTTTTTTGATGATGGACGAGCTACCGGTATTCCGAGCATTGCCCCACGAGTTTCACATCCAAGGGAGGTGAGGGAGATACCTATTGAAGTTAAGGATGGGAATACGCAACCTGGTTCTTCTGGTCTAGGGCCTACCATGGAGGATGTTACTGGAAACATACCTACACATGATCTGGAGGTTCATGGGACTGTCATTATTGATGATGATGATGAAGATGAGGACCTTCCAACTGCTCCTGCTGATCATAATAACACTTCTATTGGTGGTCCTCTCGGAAGGCATCACAACCCAAGTGGTTCTCCATTGGTTGATGTGACTGACTATAACAATGACATCGAAGAGGAAATGCTACAAGCTGCAATTGAAGCTTCCAAACGAGAAGTTGAGGGGCGCCCTAGTCAGGAGTTTGATGTTCCTAATGTAGGTCTTTTGTCTTATACCTTTCCGTTCATTTTCTTGCCATTTGTCCGGACCTAATCGTTTTTCATGCAGGACTCGAATGGTCCCAAGCTTGATCAGAAGTCCCCTGCATTGGAGGATGCTGAGCTTGCACGTGCAGTCTCACTGTCCTTAAAGGTTTCTGTCAGATATTATTCTTTTCTGTTGCAGGCTTGCTATTTTTTTTTCTTTTTTTCAGCTGGTCCTATTCTGATTTCCCATATTACAGACTGCAGAGCAAGAAAGAGCATTTCAGGGGCAGGGGGTGCATACTGGAGAGAATCAGTTTTCTAATTCAGCTGTCATGGAAGTGGATGATGTGGACAGAGTTACTGCAGCAGAAGGAAGGTGGATATTTTCTTATTCTTTTTATTGCAGTACTGAAGAAGAAAATCATTATTTAAAGCTAGAAATCTTCATGTGCACCTTTCCTTCCTGTTTGATAGTCCAAAACTTCTACTACTGGATGACTATGGCAACTTTGTTTCACTGTTGATGATTTCTGGCCACCATCAGCACCTAGCTTTGGCTTGTGTGATTCTGAGCACCTAGATAATTAGTGATTGCATGTTACATGTAGGATAAGTCGTCATTTTACTAAATATCACTCATGAATTTCTGTCCATTCAGAGCTTTACAGTCGGTTTTGTGGTTTTGCATATTCACATTTAAAAGTGATGTTTTGGTTTTGACAGGCTCATATGGACTCATGATTTAATTTCTCTTCTGTGGGTTGTCTACAGGATGGCAATACTGTTTAGCATCATATGCCTAGTTTCGACATGATTTGGACCATTATTTAATATGCTGACCTATTGATTGATATGATATCCTGTTGATTCTTTTAGATCTGAGGGAGATATCTATTTCTCTACACAGTTATTTTGAATTTGCTTAGTAGTGTCACATGCACTTGTTTTTGAACCTTTGCCATTTACTTGACTTAGCCAATCTCTCGTATTAATTTCAGAAGCATGGGAATGCTACTATGCATGGCCGTAAAAATATATCATGCTATAGGAACAGTTCCATAAATTTTAATTCAATTATGTTTATGTTCTCCTACAGGATCTTGTGCTTAGCCTGTAATGCAAGGAAATTTTAGAAATAGAAAAGTAGTTTCAACTCCAATTCATAACATGTGCCTAAGGTCAGTTCATAAGAGTTAAGTAAAGTGCAAGAATTATAAAACACACCATTTCCTCATATTAATTTTTGTTTACATAACAATGAAAAAAAAATTTCTTGAGAACTTTAATAATTCATTAGTACATAAACCGATAGTTTAGTATCTGATGTGGTAAAATCCTGATTATTAATATGCAAAAAAGTCAAAACCTTATTATGTTCAATGAGAACAATCATCCGGTAAACTGAAACCTAATCATGATATTGACATGCTAGATTGAGGCGTTTTTTCTATTGTCCTAGATACGACATTAGACTTCATATAGCTGGCAGATCATGTGCCCTGAAATTCTGGTTCTTTTTCTTCTGATAACTGAGCATGAAAAGTGATGCTTAGCTTTTTAAACAGTTTCTTCCTCAAAATGCTTTCTTCTTGATCTTTTCTTATTGAGTTAAAATAGACAGGTACATCAACTAAAAAGTGGAGTGTAATTATGAATTTACTTAAATAAAAAGTCTTATGGTAATAAATATTAGAAAATTCACTTGATTTTCGGATTAGTGATTTATCTAACTTAAAGAATAAAGATGAAAAAAATCTCATGGTAACAAATGTTGGACAATTTGCTTGATTATTAGATCACAGACATCCATCAAGTATTCCTTCTCTAGAATCATAGACATTCATCAAATAATAACTATGAAATTTGTGTGAAGTAACGTTATATTTATTGATGCAATCATGATCATCCATGAAATGTGCATCACTGACCAATCACGTTCATTACATAGGGAGAGTAATTATAACTTATTGAGAATTATCTGTTAAGCAAAAACCTGATTTGGTTCTGCAGATAGATTATCCATGTGATATGGCAAAATTTTATTCAGTATACTGATCATGGTTGATTTTCCCCGATATCTTGAATTTTGAAAAAATGAATTAAATACATATCTTCTTACTTATCTCGGGGTTCAGTTATATCCGTCAGTCAGTGGATTTTTTGCCTTTTGAATCTATTGAGTGGCTTAAGGGCATATTTTTGTTTTGATATAAAGAAAAAAATTCCTTGCTTAGAAATCTTGTTCAGAACCTTGACTGAATTTGATTTTATTCTAGATTTAGACTCTAGGTGAGTCTATTTGACTTATTTGGCATTTTTGTTATCGTATCATAGCATTTCGACATAATGCATAGGAATACCCTTTAAATTGAGTTGGTAGGAGCCGCTGATATGTGGGCCCAGTTATTCAGAAGGCAGCACTAGCATGAAACTATTAGGTTGTGGACTTCGCTATGAAACAATGCTTAACACTGGATAGTTCCAAATGCTGGTGCATGTAAATAACATTGTAGAAATGAAGTTATGAGCTATGCATATGCGTAATTCACATTTTTTTTTATTGGATGGTAAACATGTGTACCCTGTAGGTCATTGTAAACAAATTTCTAACTGTAAATGACTGGTATGTGTCTTTTCTGTTACTGGAGGCAAGGATTTGGTTCTGCGAAGACTGGATCTTCAAGTCAATTAAAATCAGAGGAAGGCAATATATCTGTCCAAGAGGAAACTGAAGATGTGGAGGAGCAGCCTCTAGTGAGGCACCGTTCCGGACGCATTTCTTCGGGAAATGCAGAATTAGCAGAATCTGGACGATTGGGTTATAGTCCTCCATCAAGTCCTCGGCAGAACAATGCTGGCAGTCGTCCTTCATATAATGGAGATGCCTTTCGGTCAGACGAGGTACCATTTGCTATCATGAAAAGCTGCTTGTGTACTGAGTCCTGTATGAATAGGATTAATTCACCATATTTGTCCTTTTTTCAACTTATTGTCCTGCCTTATTTTGGACAAGTGGGGTGGCATATCTTCTGAAGAGCATGATGAAGCTGTCATGCTTGAGGCTGCAATGTTTGGTGGCATTCCAGAAGTAGCATCGTATCATTTTGCATACCCATCTCATCAAGTCATGCAAACTGGTTCAGATCAAAGCTCAACTTTCTATCCTCGTATACCTCGTCCACCATCGCCAACACTGATGGCACAACGCTTGTTAAGGGAGCAACAGGTTGGACATGTTATATTGTAGTAATTGGTGGTAAACAGTGATTTTCATTTACGAGTATGTATTATACCAAGAATTTATGAGTGGATGAGTTTGAGGCCTCAATGTCGTAGGGAAAAAATACTATATTCTACCTCATAGGGGAACTTTCAAATCTGGTATGTTTTTTTGACATGTTGATAACTTGCTTTAATTCTGCAGGATGACGAGTATCTTGCATCATTGCAAGCAGATCAAGAAAAAGAGTTAAAGGCCCAGCAGGAGGCTGAACTTCGGCGTTTGGAGGAGGCTGCTGCCAGAGAAGCTGCACTTGAAAAGCAAAAACAGGAAGAGGAAGAAAACTGCAGGAAACAACTTGAGGAAGAGGTAATCTGCGGTCAGAAGTTCCTTGATTGGTTCATGATCTTTTTCATTTTCAGAAAATCTTTCTTGGAATTAAAAAGACTTATTTTACACACTGCCAGATGTAAATGTGTAGTTCTTATTTTTAAACATTTCAATTTTGGGTGATTGATTTCTTCAGGTGCCTTTGGAATACATTCTTCTGTTCTCTTTCATTTGCATAACTTCTTTTGATTTTGATGTGACTCAGAATTTTGCACTGGCTGCTAACATCAATCAAACTATCCTGAAGTATCTTCAGTATATGTAAGAAGACTCATATAAAATCAAGGAAGTTTGTTTTCGGAAACTGCTGCAGACAATGTATAATATCAAATTGAGAAAGCAAATAATTATTGGAAGAATCTTGCATGTTAAGTGAAAATTTAATTGTTTTTGCAGATACGTTTTTTTTGGTTGTATTCATTTCAGTTGTTGAAAAAGATTCTTTTTTTAATAACTTAGAAACTGTAAGATCTAACTGAAATTCCCAGTCAAAAGCAAATGTGACAGTACTGCAGCAACACGATCTATGTGATATTGTGCCTGAATATGCACAAGGATTATGGTAGGCAGCCCTGTAGATTATTGAAAATTGTCAATAGTTGTTTTCTTTTGTTCATTTTTTTAATGAGCATAACTTATAGGGTAGTTTGAGATCTCTATATATACCTGCTGTAGAGTTTCAGTCTGATATTTTGTTTCTAGTTGTAGAAACTAATCAGAAACTTGTCTCTTTAATTGTTTAGACAAAACATATACTGATTTATGTTTATAGAAATGTGCAAGTCTTTTTCTCCTTTTTCTAATTCTTGGTTTCATTATATTGTAGTTCTTTAAATAAAGGAAAAGTAAGAAGGGAAGTGCTGCAGGAGCATAGCTTGTAAAATAAATTTCTTGTTTTGATTTAGAGTCTTATTTCGTTGCTTAAATTTGAATGTCGTTTAATGTGTTAGGTTAGATATCTTTTGGTATGCTTTTGTGTATTTGGAAAGTTGTAGCCTAGGAAGTTGTTTGCATATATTATGAAACTTGACTAGCAAGCTACATAAGCACTATATATATATTTTTATGAATGAATGAGGATCTTTGGGAGTTTTTGAAAATTAATCTCACTTGTTTCAAGTTTCAACCATATCTCTAGTTGCTCATTAGTTTTAGGTTATAGATAAATTTTCTTACTTGTTAACTTGCCTCTTAAGTGTTATAGCGGTTTTAGTATTGCTCAAGGTTTCGTTTACTGGGATCTTAGTTAGACATTTGACATCATGTTGAGAAGCAGTTGTAAAATCTTGCTAAAACTTCATGATTCTCTCTTGAAATATAAAGTTGAATCTCTAGAGAGAGAGAGAGAGAGAGAGGAAATGTTGACTGATTGAACCCACAAAGTTTGGAACTGAAATTGTTCTGATCTTTTTTTTTTTTAAAATTCTCTCTGCGGTTTGCTTAAGATTTTGCTTGAAATTCTGCATGAGCGATGATTTATTGTTGAAAGGTGAATTCTGAAGCCCATGGTCGAAAAGAAAAAGTCAGAATGCGAAATATAGGGAATAGAGATAGCTAGGAAAAGCGGGGTTTTTCGTTAAGTTTTTATAAAGAATGAACTCCTTTTGTAACAGTAACAGTAAACTGACACTCCATAAATATTCAGATCCTTGGCTTCTCTTATGATCATGTTGCTGCAAGTTAGAATGAGGTCACATGAAACTAGACGACGAGGAAAAGAGGAGGGAGGTCATAAGGTAGATGGATGGAGCTGCAACTTCCCTTTTTCTCTTTTTCTCATAAAAAGCTGGGGCTCTGAATGACTATACAGGAGGGTTTTCCACTCGTTTTTGTTCTTTACTTCTCTCTCACCCCTCTCCTCTTCATGCTCCTGACTTCTTTTTTTTTGGTCTACATCAAAACCTTCATTCTAATACCTTTTAGGTGCAAGTTGAGTTGGAGAGGCCAGATGCTCTTTTTTTCTTCTTGACAGAGGGTAGACTATAGTCACGACACTCTTCCAACTGCCTTCTTAGGATGCGTAGGATAAGCATGCCTTAGAATATTAGTCCACCACTACAGAAATGACCACGAATGAGATGTAATAAGCACTTAACCTAAAGAAACCTAAGAACTCAAACCTAATGCCCAAACAGAAACTTCATATAAATAAACCCCTAGGACAGAAAACATCTCCAGAAACTCAAATAAGCAGCAAACTAACTGAAAGTAAAAATGTTAAATTAAAATTGATAACTCTAAGATCCTCACTAATACTAGGCTATGTCAGATACTTCTGCTTTGTTGTTCAAGTTTTATTTTTGAGATCTTTTCTTGACTCTATCCTCGGCTTTACTGTTGAACTGGTACAGTCCTAGGGTCAATTTGGATATGGGTCATTCTCATGATGTAGCAACCAGAAGGCTGATTTTGCAACCTTGGAATGTGAAACAGCTTGATCCATTATTAAGTAGGAATGGACCTTGCAGGAGTTAACATATAGCTGAAAATCTCCCTACACTTTGGGGCTGTTGTAGTTAACAATATGACAATTATCCACTTACTTTTCATTATTTTGAAGGCCTAGCAATATATTTATGCAAACTTCATTAACATGCACTTTCGGTCCTGCAGTAACTTATAAATTGAATAAGTTCCAAACTTACTACATCAGGTTCTTGTATGCTGTATACTACAACATTTCTAATATATATGGAGCCCTGCTTTCCTTGGAATATTGTTTTTTCTGAATTGTATTTTTGACACTCAAAATGGTCAAACCGTCTCAGCAAGATGATGCTTTCTGATTTAAAAATGTTACTTTTTTTAAATCCGTTTTCTTATAAAATTTTTATAGTTGTTTCTTCTAAATGTGTGTTGATTTACAGGAGCGTGAGAGGAAACTTGTTGCAAAAGAAGCTTTTCTTCCACAGGAACCTTCTCCAGATGATGAAAATGCTGTCACACTTCTTGTCCGCATGCCTGATGGCAGCCGCCGTGGACGTCGCTTTCTGAAATCCGACAAGCTTCAGGTAAAAAAATCTTATGAACTGGTCATGATTCATAAACATAATAATTCCTCTTATCTCTCCCTCTCTCTCTCTTCCCGACTTGATTGTCACTGCTGACTTTTGCTGCAGTTCCTTCTTGATTATATAGACATCGGAAGGGTGGTTAAGCCTGGCACCTACAGATTGGTAATTCTTCCGTCCACGGTCCATCCATTTGATTTCTGCTATTCTGGCATATTTCAATACTTCAATATTTAACAGAAACCTTTCTGATTGGGAATAGCTTATATGCCTTTTAGATTCTTGATTGGAATGTTCTGATTTTGTTATTCTTTCAAGGAAAGCAATCCAATTGATAGCAGTAACTTGTTAATCTGCAATTTTATTTAGGGTGTCATTGGCATAAAGATACCTTGTGCTACCATTTTATCATCAAAATTAGTAATTTTAGTCATTCAATATTCATTTACGTAAGCTCTGGTGCAAAAATATGAAAGGACCATGATGTAAGTAGTGCAGAAATGTGTTCTAGGAGCTAGTCATGTGATGCCCCGTTTGTTATTCTGAAAGTTAGTACTTCACTTGATAAGTGTATGGAGTCCCTTATGGGGACAAGATGAAATGATTTGAAAATTAGCTGGTATGGCTATTAAGCATATTGCAAAAGTGCAGACTTAAATCTGATTACTGCAACATTATCAAGGCAACTACTGTCAGACATATGATTATAAGAAATTCACCAATAACTGTTTTTTGGCTGTTATGGACTCGCCACTACTCTCATCACACTGACTCTGAAAGTAACAAGTTCAAGTGTAATCAGTTGATGTGACCAAGTTGGAACCTAGTATAGGAAGCAAGTTTGCTCAGATGCAACGTGGAACAAGTTTGAGAAGTAGCCAAGAATTTTGGGATGATGGTCTCATCTTTTTCCCTAGGTTGTCACAAGCAGCCACCATGGTGCCTATGTCCTGCATTAACTAATAAAAGAGGTGCCACATGGGTTTATTAGCCTAGGCTGGTCCTCCTAATAGCTTAAGCTTTTGGGATGTGAGAGCCAGGCCCATTGTATGTCACTACCTTTATTAGTCATGTGGCTGCCCAGGGATACTAGGATCGAGGAGGAATTGGTAGGGTCGAGTAGGACCCGAGCCATGGGTGGGCCCCTTTCTCGTGAAGAGGAGCTAACCAGGATGAGGGTGTCATGAGATTATGTGGGGGAGATTGTCATAAATCCACATTGACTGAAAAAGGGATGTCACATGAGTTTATTAGCATGGGTTGGTCCTCTTTCTAACAGCTTAAGCTTTTGGTTTGCAAGTCTATGACATTAGGAAGTCCTACCTAGACCCTTGGATAATTCAACTGCCTAGGCCTTGTTCTTTCTAGCCCTTCAAGCAAGACAGCTGCCAATTGTAGATTGGTGCCCAGTGGGCATCTTGTCGCATGGGAACCCCCATTCTCTCTGGCATGTGTCTTGTTCCTTGATTTTTTGAAGATACTAAACTAATTTTCTCTTTTAAGTGAAAAACATATTTGCTTGAAGAGACAGAAGTTGAATATATTTATAATATGTTCCCTTAGATACTAATTGATGCTTGAACATTTTCTAAGAATCTTTAAATACTTAAATTCACTTAGTAGAAGAATTATTAAGTAAAATTAAAGTAATCAACTCAAAGATTTCATTATTACCTGAGAATTTGACAACTTTATTGTTTATCAATATGGTTTTCTTTGATGTGCTTTTTATGAAGTATATATAACTATATATGGAAACATGCAATTCCCACTTAGGTGCCTGCATAGCCATCTTGGCATTCGACCTGAGCCTCTACAGGAGTCAACACCTAGGATTGCCTGGGCAATTCAACAACCTTGCTCCTTCCAACTTGACATTTTTGATGCATTTTTTGATGGGAGATTTTTGATGACTTGCTTAAATTTTAAGGGCAGAAAGAAGATTTAGGCACTAGAATGATGTAGAAGATTGGATATCACAATTTCTTGATATTTTGCGGGTAGAGCTTTTCAGGGTGCTCAGGATCTGTCCTTCTCAAGAATGGAGCATGATATAAAACCAAAGGAACAATTTTTAAAGTGTGGCGTGGAAGACCCTTTTTTTGTTAAAAAAATGTGAGACAAAATACTCATTATATCGAGTAAGATATATTTTACTATAGTTTTCTTTGCATACTGCCATGAAAGACAGCTTTATATTTTCCTCTCAAAATGTTCAAAGATTCCTTTTCAGAATGAAGTTTGAGGATATGCTTGAATTTCTGGTGTTGTGATGAGTGACACTGGTGTCAACAACCTCATTGTTAATGAATTTGATAAAGTTGAGATGAGATTTGGCAGCTGTAAATTGAGAGATTTATCAAAAGCGGTTCTGTGTTTGACATCAGGGAAAGAGGTTTTATTTGTTGTTCCACAAATCAGACATAACAGTGGTTTTAGTTATTAACCATCACGAGTCTGTTTTTACTGCGGTTAGGAATGTGGCTTCAAAGATGACAAGGGGAGGCCACCAATATATCAAGAGAGCTAACTTTTACCAAGTATTAATCAAAGATTACAAATTGATTCAAGACTTATTGAGAGCATATGAAAGGGAAAAGAGGAATATGTTGATCATCGTACAGATTGGGTGGGAATGTAGTTTTTTAGAACAATAAGAGGTATGAAAGTAAATTCACTGGGTAGAGGGGAGTCATTTATAGTGCACTAAGATTGAAAGGTTCAAGATAGAAACCATTTGACTATGCCAGAGTTATAAATTTTGTTAAAGGATGGATTACTGCATTTAGCTTTGCTAAAATGAGCCAGTTCTCAAGTTGAATGGTAATGTAAAATCTCTTTTGATGGGAGTTAACAGGTATCATAAACTACGAAAATATTGCATTGAAAAGGGTAATATATTGGCAGAACATGCAGGAACATGAGAATCGGCAGGGACCATAAAGCAAAGATGATGGAGATGGAAGAACTTGAGAAGAAAAGATGAAAATTATCTAAATTTTGATAACGAGAGGTGGATATTTTGATTTCTACATGCATACATTATTTTGGATAATGCTTCCATAAGACCACTTGTATTCTCTCAAGAATAACCCTTCTAACAATCATAAATCGAACTAATTATAAAATGAGGAAGGTAAGTGTGAAAAGTAAATCAAGGTTTGGATGATAAAGATGCCTTTGAGGAGACCAAACTGATAATCACAACTAGGTAAAGCTTTTCTCAAGCAATTGCCTTAGGCAAGAAGTGGAAAGTAAACCAAGGTTTGGTTGATAAAGATGCCTTAAGGAATGCCAAACTGAAATAATCATAACTAGGCAAAAGCTTTTCTCAGGCTATTGCCCTAAAGGATTCTCTCAGTGATCAAGGGGCTACATGAAACTTTGGGAGCACCCAAGCATCATGAAGAATTGATTAGGTACTTAGCTGCTATGTATGGCTAAACCATTTTGATCCTCCACATTTTGTCTAGGACTGGAACTTGCCTTCGCTTGTGCATTCTCTAACTGGTGGTTCTCATGGTTAAAGAGTTATTGCAGAGTACATCTTTTTATTAGTGCCTTGGAGATGGTTGTGGTTCCTTTATTGGACCTTACCTTGTTCTCTTCTCTTTTACACCATCCGAGTCTTGGGAGAAACATAAAAGGGTTTTCCCTTGGATTCATGTGTGCTGATTGTATAACCAACAGGCCAGGTCCGCACTTGTCTACTAGCCTTTTAGGTGTCATGACTGCCCCTCATGCCAAGTTACCTTGTTCCAAAATCTGACATCAATCCATAATAAGTTGACCTTAGGTCGAGTGGGTTGTGAATCCTTTCAAACTCTTTTGGACAATAGCCCTAAGCTGCTTCTGACGCAGAGATGGGACAAGGTTGGGGGTTGAGTTATGCCACAGGTATCCCAGAAGCAGGTCATTGAGGATAAGCAATGACTTCGAATAACAATTGTCAGCGCAACTTCATATGATGTCTTGAAGAACAGTCAGTATTTTATCTACTATTTTAATCAGTCATTGTACATGGCAGTTCTAGTAAACTGCTAGCCGTACATCGTGTGATGTCATGCAGATATTTTCCCTTGACTTGGATTTGTTTGGTTGTAGGTAACAGGTGCAGGAAGTATTTCTTATGCAATTGCTTTGTTTGAATTTGACAGGTGAGGCCATATCCACGGCGTGCATTCACTGAGGGAGAAAGTGAGCTTTCACTTGGTCAACTGGGTCTGACTGGCAAGCAAGAAGCATTATTCTTAGAGTTAATCTAGAATTGTTATCTGATAAACAAAAGGTGTACTCAATGGCAAGCAGAGGTAGCTAAACTTACCATTTGAAATTTGAAATCATTGTGGCATTTGATTGAAATGCCCAAAAAGAATCAAGAGAAGACACTCAATGGAAGCTGTGGGGATCAAAGGCTTGAACTCAGTGCTCACCAGATGATTTTCTCATTGATGAGATCTCAATGCTCTTCCAGTCTAGTTTTGTGTCTATTTCTATCGTCCAGATAGCAACTCTGATGTATACATGCAAATAACTCATACCCAAGCAGATAACATGACCCATGTTGGCTACATAAAAAAGGGTAAAAAATAGAAAAGACAGACTTTATTTTCTTTCCCTGTCACTTAAAGAACATGGTGATTCGGTTGTGGTTGTGGATTTATACTGTCATTTATTTTGAAAATACAGGAGTCAGAAAAGTTGCAATAGCTGCCAAGGTGGTCCGCTTTAATGTCAGATATTAGGTAATTCAAACTCTTTTTGAGGTTAAGCTTTATAGGGAGAAAGGCAATGGGTAGCTTGGCTGCAGGTCTGCAGGAGACTGATTCAATTAAGTCCAACAATTAAATTGGATTCAAATATTTGAATATGTAGAGGGGTGGTCTTGGTTCTAGCTCATACTACTATAGAGATGGAGAGTTTCTGAGCTAATTTTGTAGTTTATAACCTAGGTGCAGATTAATTATTTATTGATGATGTTTGGTATTTGGAGATACAGGTCAAGCTTTGGAAACCTCGGCCAGATGGGAATGGAATTTTCTCTTTTCATAGGGTGAAGGTGGCCTGGAATTTTATGGATGACAAACTCCAACTTCGTTCGTATATAATGATGCACAGAGAAATCAAAATTAGAATTGTTGGGGTTGAAATTTGGCTTGAGGGTGAACACGCCGGAGGAAATCGAGAAGACGCCGATTGGGATGGAGGATCACCTCCTGCGCCCCGAGGTATTTATACAAAGTTTTGGCTGGGGATTTCGGCAAAGGCCCTCCGATGGCTAAGCTAGAGTTTATCCAGCCTTTTTCTTGGAAAAAAATTCCTAAGTGTTTTTGATATAGCTTATTTATAGCCCTCACAAGGGTGCTCGGGTGGCTGGGATTTATCCTCATTATGGGAGGGGATGGTCCTTGGCAGGTGGCGTTTGGCTAAGGCCAGGGTTCGTTTGAGGCACACGGTTTGGGTAGTCCCTGCGCACGACATGGTGTTCGCTGGTGTGGCAGTGTATGACTCTTGGCAAGTGTGGTAGGGTATAGCTCTTGATAGCAAGCATGGCTGAGGCAACAAGGTATGGTCCTTGGTTAGCATGTCAAGGCGTGGCCAGCACCGCGACATATGCTTGGCGAGGTCGGCTCGGCCTTCGGCGGGGGCTGAAGTCGGCCTGGCCTCTGGTCGAGGTCGGCTCAGCCTTCGGTGGGGTTCGAGGTCGGCCTGGCTTTCAACGGAACTGAGGCATGGCCTGCTCAGCTCTGAGGTCTGCTCGGCAGAAATTGGGTGGTTCTACGCTAGAGCAGGATGATTCATTTTGCCTCCCTGTGTGGTGGGGGATGCCACAATGGCAAAAAGCCATGTAGCACTAGCCTATGGGCTCTTGCAATAGTTCCTTTTTCTACCACTCGTGTCAGTTGAATGTTTATTGCTTGCTATTCTACAGCTTAAAACTGGAGGTGATGTGGAAATATCGGATGCTTGGACTTCAGGCCAGATTGACCCCCCTAGCTCGGACATGAATCAAGGTCAATGCCTTTAGCTCCAACCAAGGAGTCACTAGCCGAGGAGAACCATTAGCACACGTTGACCAGGGCTAACTGCCCGAACAATCGACAGTCTTGGCAGTCTGCAATCGTGGTAGCTCCACGCCCCACGTCATACCTGCGCCACACTATGCCGACGCAGATTGACTCCTGCACTGTGCCCGTACCACCGGATGTTGTCTGACATCATTGCATGTTATGTCGGCCCAGGTAACAAGGCTGGCTCCCCTATGTAAAAGGGGCAAATTGAGAGACTTGAGGTATGCGTAGAATAAGCATTCATTACCACTCACATAGACCACCCTCTGTTGAGATTTCTTCTTTCCATACTGTTGCCTCGTTATTCTGACTCAGGCATCGGAGGGTTCTCTGCTGGAAACTCTTCAGCAAGTAGACTTTTTGTAAGCCACCTATCAGAGGAGACAAGTGCTTGACACCTCAACCAGCCAGCTTAGCTCGCTTCTAGCCGACTTCAAGGTCGTCCGACCTATACTCCCACCTCAGTCTGGACCAGTGCTCGACACCTCAAGCAACCTGCTTAGCTCACCTCCAATCGACCTTAGGGTCGTTCGACCTACACTCTCACTTCAGTCCGAATTCTGTGACAATAGATTGGCGCTAAAGGAAGAGCCTAGCACCCAGCTACATCAACTTCAATTGGAGGGAGAGACAATTGGCATGAGGTCACGAGGAGCCCACGACATATTGTGTGCTTTGCAACGCTGCGCCCCGACCTCTTGAGGGTCGTTGTAGAGCCCCGAACCCACTTCACCAGAACAGCTTGCCACTCCTGTAGACAAGGAGCAGTTCGACAAGCTCACTCAATGGTGCAGGGGTTGATTGCGGTGGTTCAGAGCCTGTAGCAAGCGGTAGTGTGATCGGAGCTAGCCCGACTGGAATCCGACCAGCCTAGCCCCCGCGCTCAATAGGTGCAAAGCATGCGCTTGGTCAGCCACTGTTCTCAGGATCGGGATCTCAAGCGGTTGCATCAGAGTTGGCGCACTTAGTGGAGCGCCCCCGGCCAGAATGGAAAACAATGCACTCCAAGTCCTCATTGTGGTAGGGATTCTGTCTAGAGCCTCTCACCTGTTCGCCTTGTGGAGCCCCTGCCCCAGCAGGAAGCCGATTCGATAGGAGAATCGAGGAAATGGATTAGCAAATTTAGGCCCTCAAAGGACAAGCTTGGATCCCCCCTTTTTTGGTAGATCATGGAGAAACCGATCCCACCTCAGTTTAAGATGCCACAAGTAGAGCCATACGACGGTACCTCAGACCCCTTGGATCAACTTGAGAGCTTCAAGATTCTCATGATGCTGCATGGAGCCATCAACGCCACTCTTTGTAAGACATTCCCTACGACCCTTCGCAAAGCGGCTCGCTTCTGGTTCTCTAGGCTTTGACCTGAATCCATCCACTCCTTCGGGCATCTCGCTCGCCTCTTCATGCACATTTCATCTTTAGCCGAAGACAATGCTGCGGCTTTGAAACACTGCTTGACATCAAACAGGGAGAGAGGGAATCCCTCGGGGAATATGTCACTCGCTTCGACGCAGCGGCGTTGGAGGTCCACAAACTGGACTAGTCGGCAGCGATGTCTTCAATGAAGAGCGGCATGTGGCTGTCGAGCTTCCTCTTCTTTCTGAAAAAGCGCTTCACCAACAACTTTGCTAAAATGTTGGCGTAGACCAACAAATATGCCCATACCGAGGAAGCCATGGCCTCCCGCCACGAGTCTGCTGACGGGAGACCCCTTTGGGGAAGCAAGAGAGGATGTGAGGAGCAAAGAGAGTAGAGGAGTATCTCACCTTGGCGCGAGAGGGGGCCATGACGACCCAAGAGCCCTCCTTTGAAGTTTGAGACGTATACTTCTCTCACTATCTCGAGGGTCCAGATCTTCATGGAGATTGAGGGTCGAGGCTACCTACACCCTTCGCATCCGATGAAAGGCCCAGTGACCAAGAGGGGGCAGAAGAAGTACTGCTGCTTTCATTAGGACTGCGGCCACGACATCGAGGAGTGTTCTCAACTTAAGGACGAAATCGAAGCACTCCTCCTGTGTGGGCGACTAGACCGGTACATGCGTGCCCAGCGGGATCAAGGAGTGCATGCCCTGACCTTTGATCCATTGCCTCCAGAGCAAATCGACAATCGCTTGACGGCCGGATCATCAACACCATCGCTGGCAGTGCCTCGGGCGAGCGAACCCCTCAATAGGAAGACCACAGAACGGCCACAAGTCATGCATGTGGATGGGGCATTGAGTCTGGGGGGTAGTAGGGCTGGTCTCACGCTTACCAGCCCTAGCGGAGTAATCATGGAGTGCGCCCTCCAGTTTGAATTCTCCACATGAAGTAACAAAATCGAGTACGAGGCGCTCTGTACCAGATCTCGGAACTCGACAATTGGAGGCCTTCGGTGTACAAGATAGGGACCTCGACGGTGCCCCGATCTTGCGGGCTTGGAGCTACGACAACCTTTGCGCCTGTCATCAATAAGGTTTAATGTAGTCCAAACTCATTGCCAATAAAAATTCTCTCGTTTCGTGTCTTTCAGATCGGATGATCATGATGAGCGTATTCTACTTGGGACACTCCAAGGATGCTTGGGCTCCAATAAAGGAGACGCTCCAGGGACGCCTGGGGTCTTCCTAAACTGAGTTCGCTCGGGATGCCTCTACGAGTATACTCCAGAGATGAGAAGTTCGAGCCCACTCAAATTTTCTCTGGGTAGCTAATCCTAGAGATGCCTCTAGGAGCATACTTCGAAGATGAGAAGATTGAGCCTACTCAGATTTTCTCCGGGTAGCTAACCATAGAGATGCCTCCGGGAGCATATACCAGAGATAAGAAAATCGAGCCCACTCAGATTTTCTTTAGGTAGCTAACCTCAGAGATGCCTCTAGGAGCATACCCCAAAGATAAGAAGATCGAGCCCACTTGGATTTTCTCTAGGTAGCCAACCCTAGAGATACCTCCGAGAGCATACTCCATAGATGATAGGATCGAGGCCACTCGGATTTTCACTAGGTAGCCAACCTCAGAGATGCCTCCAGAAGCATACTCCGGAGATGAGAAGGCCGAGCCCACTCAAATTTTTCCTAGGAGCCAACTTCAGGGATGCCTTGGGGAGTATACTTTCGAGATGAGAAGACCGGCTACCGGGCCGAAGGCTTGGCATGCCAATCGACTTCTTTAGGTCGAAAATGGCTCGAGCAAGAGAATCAGCGCCATGCTGAAGGCTTGGAGTGCCAACTGACCTCTTTAGGTCGAGAATGGCCTGACTAGGAGAACTGGCCGCCGCGTTGAAGGCTTGGCATGCCAACCGACCTTTTCAAATTGAGAACGGCTCAAGCAGGAGAACCAGCCACTGCGCCAAAGGCTTGGTGTGCCAACCGACCTCTTTAAGTCGAAAATGCCCGAGCAAGAGAACCGGCCGCCGCGCCGAAGGCTTGGAATGCCAATAATTGAGAATGGCCCGAGTAGAACTGGCCACCGCGCTGAAAGCTTGGCATGCCAACCGACCTCTTCAACGTCTTTAGGTCGAGAATGGCCCGAGTAGGAGAATTGCCACCGTGCTGAAGGCTCGACGTGCCAACCAACTTCTTTAGGTTGAGAATGGCTCGAGTAGGAGAATCGACTGCCGTGCCGAAAGCTCGATATGCCAACCGACCTCTTTAGGTCGAGAATGATCCGAGCAGGATAACCGACCGCCGCACTGAAGGCTCGACATGCCAACCGACCTCTTTGGGTTGGAAATGGCCGAAGCCGAAGATCGAGCCCATGTGGAATTTCTCGAGAGCTGGACTTTGAAAAAATCAGCTGAAGAGCCCAAGACAAGCTAAAGCTCCACGAGCAGGAGGGTTCAAATCGAGCAAGAAGTGCTACAGTGAAAAGCCGAGGCCTAGCGCAAACTCAAACAAAGAGCAAATAACAACACAATGCAAACTAGGTTCGGAGTCAGATACTTTGGAAACTCTTTGTTTTTAATAAAGTTGTGAATTTTTAATAAAGAAGAGTACATTAAACTCGGTTCACTCGAGCGAAAAGAAAAAGCAAAAGCAACGAGGTAAAGAGCTTCATTTCTCGCCTCCACTGCCCCGCCGTTGTCGAGGTACCTAGTTTCCTTCGGTTGAAAAGATGCGGCTCTTCATGGAGAGCCCCACCGGCTAGCCTGCTGTCTGGGGGGTCAGGTCCTCGGACACAATCTGCGATGTCAAGGCCAGGATTCAGGATAAGGAGGGCATCTCTCTAGATTAGCTCCATTGCCCCTCCCCCTCGATGGCTCTATCGTTGCTACCACCGTCATCGGCCTCAACGTCTTTGCGGACTTTGGGGTTGTTGCCTCTGTCGCCGCCTTCACCGACGTCGTCGTCGTTGTTGTCAAGGATGGAGAAGTCCATCTCTAGAAAAAGCCACTGAGCTTGAGCTCAGCATGCCTTGAATTCCTTTCCAAAGGCATTAGCTGCAGTCTCCAAGCCTTCTCTTGGAACTTGTCCAAAGCACAATATTCTTCGATCGCTTCCGCGACCCTCGCCTTGGCATGAAGGGCCCGCTCGCTGGCCTCAGCAAGTCGTTGGTTCGCCTCATTGGCTCACTGTTTAGCCTCTCGAGCCCTTTGCTCGGCATGGGCTAGCTTCGCAGAAAGATCTGCCGCTCTCTCATCAGTGGCTTTGAGGGCCTTCCTAGCCGCAGACAGTTGGTTCTCCTTCACCTCTTTCTAGGTACGCGCGGCTGAGGCATGGGCTTCCACCGACATGGACTCATCCTCGGCCAACTTGGCCTTTGCCTCGGCCACCATGGTCTTCGCCTCAGCTAGCTTGGCCCGCTCTATAGCCGCCTTGCATTGCCCCTCGAGCGTCAAAATACACTTTGAGAAAACCGATTGGCTCACTTAACACCCCGGACGAAAGTCTCGCCCTCAATTGAGGTAACTACTAGATTTCCATCTCCGAAACCGAAATATAGTTTGGCCTTAGAAGTAGAGGACAAGTGATGGGAAAAATATGGGACACCTCGACCTCAGGCTAGACTACCCCTTGACCTCAGACATAAACCGAGGTCAACGACTTTAGCTCCAATCGAGGAGTAGCCAACCGATGAGAACCATCAGCATGCATCGACTAGGACTGACAACCTTAGCATTCCACATTCATGGCATCTCCTTGTCCTACGTTAGACCTGCGCTGCACTCTGCCCATGCGAACTGACCCCTGCACCACGACCGTATCACTAGTTGCTGGCTGGCATCATTGCATGTCATGTAGGCCTAGATAATAACAAGACTTGTTTCCATCGAGGACTTGAGGTACACGGATAATAAGCACTCACTATCATTCACAGAGACCACCCTTTACTAAGATCTTTTTCTTCGACACTGTTGTCTCGTTATTCTGACTTAGGCATCAAAGGGTCTTCTATCGAAAACTTTTCGGCAAATGGACTTCTTGCAGGCCACTTAGCGGAGGAGACTAGTGCCCGATGCCTCAACCAGCCTGCTCAGCTTGTCTCCAACTAACCTTAGGATCGTCTGTAACAACCCAGGACCTTACCCAAAATGGCTAGCCAGAAGGTATTATTTGGGTTCTTTGATCCTGTATAAGTACCCAAGATCTACTCAGCGAATAACCGATGTGGGATTAAACACACACCCGCACGGGTCCTCACATCGTCCGACCTGCACTCCCACCTTGGTCCAGATTCTACGGTAACAACAGGCATTTTTTATATTAGTTAGATTACCAACCAATAAGGTATATGGAAATGGCTGGTATTATGAGAATGGTTTGAAAGTAGTTGTAGTTTGTAACTAAGAATATGTTTGGCTTTGTTTTTATTCTTATTTCTTATTATTAAAAATAAAATCAGATAACTTAGATGCTATTACTTTTATTTTTTCTTTTTTAATATTATTTTAGAAAAATATTCTTACTTTCACTATATTCAAAAATAAGAAATTTTGTCACTACCACCGTCACTGTCATCATTGCCACCGCCAACCTCTTCACTGCCACCATTGCACTATTGCTGCTGTTGCTTTCATCACCGTCATTACCATTGCGGCTACTTTTGCCCTCATCAGTTCAAGGACCATTATCATTGTTGCCATTGTCTTCATTATAATTACTGTTGTTGCCACCACCACTATGCCACAACCATTAATGCTACCACCCCTTTCCGCTTTTACTATACCCCCTACCACTTTTGCTATACCACCATCCCTCCCACCCGCACCCCTCCCCTCCCAACTACCACAAAACAATGTTACCTTGCATCACTGGCAACCTTGCCGCTGCCGTATCATATTTGTATTTTTAAAAATAATTGACTAAAACAAATATATTTATATTTTTTAAAATATAGAAATAAAAGAAATATAAATTTTATTTTTTATTTTTAAAAATATGAAAAATGAAAATAATGCAAAATGGCACCTAAATTTACTTGTTTTGTGACTTGCATCTCTGTCATAAGGAATAGTCGAATGAAATCTCTGGGACTTGAACAAGCACATTTGAACGCTAATACTGCATATGATCTACAAAATCTGCTTACCTTATGCCCCTTCAGAAACCGATTTAAGGACAGACAACTTAGTCACCACTTTACAGGCCAATTCGAATTCAGTATCTACGCTTAGCTAAATGCTGTCATCAAGTCTTGATGCTCTCCATTTTGATCTCTCTGTTAGTATCCAAAAAGATGAGAGCCAGGAAGCTCAATGAAGGTACCGTTAAAAAATAATAATTCAGTGGACCATGCACTTCTCGACAGCACTTCAATTATGAATGCTTCTTTAAGTTAGCAGCTCCATTTGATTGTCCCTGTGTTGCGTTAGAGATTGACCAATTTTACAGCAAACAAAAGCTTCTCCCTTTGCAGCGGGCCGTCTTCATGGTCCACAATCCGAGTATCCCACCTCATGCCATCTGTAATGCTCTTGATCCCGACCAGAATATCGACATCATCTCTAAAGATCACCGTGCCTTCTGGCCTTAAGATCCTATCCATCTCCAACAAAATATCCTCCATCTCACATCTGAATGGCAGTTTGCAGCACGTTAGGATCAATCCAAACTAAAATTTTAGCTTACAGCATCCTTTAACTACCTGTCTTTGTAAAGGGTGAACACCAAGTCAGCATGGAGGAGATCATAAGTCCTGGGATAAGTAGACATGGCTTCACACCTACAACCAAAGGAAACATTTATGATTTAAAGAATCACAGGAGGAATCGCTTCAGCAACTCTCTCAAGTTGAGAACTCACCAATCATGATACGTTCCAATTAATCCACGCTCATAGATGACTCCAAGGGTGTCAGCCGTCGCAATGGTCGGAACCATGTTCATGACCCACACTGGGTCATCAATCAGCGCAGTAGCAAATCCTCCAAGCCCTGAATTCATGTCGAGTAGATTGCGATACCGCCCTTTCTGCGTTAATTCTGTACTTGCTTCCTTGTAGTACCTCACTCTCCTCTTCCACAGCTCAGTATCCTTCAAGAACATCTTGGGTGCAACACCATTGATGCTTCCACTACCGATCCTTGGCGGCACTGCCATCAGTCTCTTAGGCCATTTCTTCAGTTCTCCTCCCGCTTTCTCTTGCATTCCAGCCACCTCAGGCTGGGGAGTGATGCAGGCTTCCATTTTTGTGTACCTTAAAAGAATTCAGTCAGAACTTACTAACAGTAGCTTTAGCAAGCTCAAGCCGATAAAGTTTCGTAGCCACAAGTATACCATGCAGCATCCGGGTCTTGAGCTGAGCAGAACCCCGGCATCAGCGAGGCCTTTCGGGTAGCATTGCATTCGATATGGTTGGCGGGCTTCTGCCATATTGCGATGTCTCCCTTCTCCTTCAGCTTCTTCCAGCAGAGGCTCCTTGCGATGGCTTCGATGGTGGATTGCAAAGCCCTTAGATCTTTCTGTTTCATCTGCCAGCCTTTCCAGTGTTGCTTCCAATTGATTGGTGGCCCTGAAAGAATCCAGTACCCCCCAGGCCGAAGGATTTGGTCGATCTCAATTAGGTAGAGCCCGTCTGTATCGAAGCATGACAAGGATTGTAAACATCAGCAATGATGATTCTTAGAGGCCAAAGGAGATCAAAAGGTGGTGGAAGAGGGGAGTGAGATAACGGTAATACCATAGAGGTGCCATGGAATGAGGCAGCGAGAGCAGTGGGCCATGTCGAAGGCCCTCGAGGGGTAGGGGAGGCGATCGGTGGCGAAGATGCCAAGCATCGCAGGGACGCCGCGCTCGAGGGCGAGCTGGACCTGAGCCTTGTGGCTGTCCCTCGGTGCAAAGGACATGGTAAGGATGCTCCGAGATAGAAGGTAAGCTCCCCAGCTAGCTACCTTTACAACATGACAAGGTAAGAAATCTATAACATTCAAACGAAAAAAATGAAACATAGAAAAAGAAAGAAGAAATTAAGAAGAAAAAGAAGATTAGAAATATTGATTTTTCCTTGGGTTTTTTCTTTCTCTCTCTCACTCCTTTTCCATTGGAAGCCCAGCAGGAAGGAGGAGCCTTCATTGCATGCATGTAAGTTGTTTTTGAACAGATATGTATGCGAACTGTTCATGGATGGGCCCTCACAAATTTGGTACTTAGAAAACAGGATTTTCTGATTATGAAGCATATATTTGTTCCTTGGAAATAACTGCTAAAATAACAGCTTTGATCTGTCACCTTCTGTAAAACTTTAAGTAGCACAGCTATCAGCACTTGCATATTTCCTGGCCATGCTTTCTACTAGTCCACAATGTTAGTAAATCTAAAAATGATTATTTTCCTAGCTCTATGTAGTTTGTTTCCTCAATTTTCTTTTGTTGCATGCCAGCTATGAGAGGAATTCTCATGCTACTAGGATTGAACCTATAAACTGGCAGCCATTTTTAGTCCACAACATGGATCCACAACAAGTGAAATTTGTTTGGACTGGAGTAGAAGGGTAGAAATAGCTTCTTGGTTTTTTTGGTAATTAGAAATAGCTAATTGTTTATCAGGATAACTTATCAATAATGATGATATACAACTATGGTATTACAAATTTTCAGGGAACTTACCCCTCAGTTCTTTGTTGGGATGTTATTTGAATGGTTAGCTGATGCAAAATTAGTATTTTATATTTACTTCTAATACAAATTGCACACTTCACATCTACATAATTAGGCATATTTTATATGTAATTATGTTTGTTCTACAAACAGATATTCCAGCTTTGTACATGGAAGAGGAATTAAACATAAAATGGCGTCAAAATTCTACAAAGAAAAAAAAATCATCAAAATTAAGGATTAGAAATAAAAATTTCAGCCAAGAGGTATTAAAGGTTAAATGGCAGCCAAGTTGAAAGGAAGTTGAGCTAATATGTACACATCATACGGTTTCTTATTATCTTTTCCTTCTTCCAAAAGAATTCTAGAAACTCATCAATCTTTACAAATAATGTTACGTAATCAGGATTATCCTTTAATTATGGCATGATAATGATACTGATATGGGGGATCAAACTGATTCTCCAAATCTTCATCAACATAGTATCAAAGCCCACTGATCTTTTTCTGCCTAACAAAACCTCCATGCTCTTATTTATTAATACGAGTATCATCCCTCGTTCCGGATTTTGTCCCTTGGACACTACAATTGAGAGAAGGTGTTGAGGAACACAAGTTCAGGGTTATATTTATCCTCAATTATACTGATTTTCTTTCTATAATCTCAAAAATATTAGGAAAACAATTTCATCTCTCCCAAAATATCCTTGAAACATATGTTTCTATGTCAACCATTAAGGATAAAATTAGTATTTTTATCCCTAATAAATCATCCATGGTCATATTTGATGCCAAAAAAAATTGGGTTTACCCCATGAACGACATTATCAGATATATGTGGGACAAAACTACCACGAAGAAGAATAAGTATAAGGATAAATAAGCAAATAAATTAAAGAACTAAACCCACCCCGCATCCGGCGTCCAGCGCTGTCCTGATGGACCCATCACGAAGAGGAATCAGCCGTTCGATCTCCTTGATATAAGCGTCGGCTCCCCAAGGAAACGTCGTCCCGCCGCCGGGGAACCGAAAGCGGTCGCCTTCCACCCCGACCCAGTTTTGCTTCCCCTTGTCCACTACCAACTTCGGGTGCGGCACGTTCGCGAACCACGCCGCGTCCCGGCTTTCCGGCCACGGCAGCGGCCGTTGGTACCCCGCCGGCGGCGGCACCAGGCATCGAAGGAGCTCGTTCTTCGCTGGGCAGTGCCGCTCCATGTGGGCGTGCCGCTCGCGCGGGAATTTCGACGAACGGCTGTGATCGTGGCATGGGGTGTAATCGGTGTACATGGCGTCGCAAACGGGAAAGTGGCGGCGGCCGGCGGCGGCGGCGGAGCCGTGGTGGGCGGTGAAGTCGACGGCGATGACGGTAGAGGAGATGGCGGTGGCGGTAGTGTTGGAGGAGGAGGAGGAGAGTTTGGTGCATGGGGGGGAGGGGTGGAGGGAGTAGGAGAAGGGGGCGGCGCCGCCGCCGGAGGTGCGCTGCAAGGCGGCGAGGAGGTACGAGGCGGAGCAGAGTAAGGCGATGAGGAGGAGGAGGGGGAGGAGGTTGGGAATCTTCTTCTGTGGATTGGAGAGAGGGGTGGTCGTGGTCGTGACGTTGAGCATTGTTGTTAGAGAAGTGCTCGACTTTTTTCTTCTTTCTGTTTTGGATGTTTGTGCGGCCCTGGAGGTTGGAAGTTTGACGCAATGGAGGAGGGGAGATGGGGAGGTGAAGGGACGAAGGAGATAGGGATTGGTATAAGGGAGGATTTTTCCTTGATGGCAAATGCATCCAAGTATATTTAGACTGTCTTTAATGCAGCTCAGTGAATGGTGATGCTTAAAGAAGCCATACTCGAGTGCATATCACATGAACAAGGTGGAAAAAAAAAGGGAAAAGCTAAATTTTTAAAAGAAAATTGAAAAACTAAAAATAAAAGAGTAAATCAAAAATAGAATGTGTATGAATATTTAAATAATATTACACATCAAAACAAGAAAGAGAGAGAAGCAGTAGTGGATATTAACCAAAGTAGCAGGGATTTTTTAGTTGATAAATTCGTATGGTATTACTTTTCTTATAGGGAAAAAAAAAAGAACTACGGATGATATCATTACTCTATAGTTTAGACCATAGTACGCTATACCGACTCAAACAGAATAGTATGAGATATGTTGTACTGTACCAATTTGGAGCATACCAGTTTAGCAATGGTTTGGAATCAAATGCCCAGTCGACATATGGTGGAGATCGGATCAATTGGTTAAATGGCCATGTCGATTCGAACCACTCGAGGCTTTATATAATGCTTGTGGTTGGTGCTTCATCTTCATCTTGAAGTTTCTACAACCAGTCGTCTGAAAAGTGGCTGAGGATGAACCAGCATTTCTCCTCAAATCCTTTCTCTTCTTCATTCTTGATGTTTGTTTTTCTATTTTCCTACTGAAATTTCTTTGCTTTAAGCTTTCAGTAGGCCTCCTTGGTTCTTCGTTCCGGTTCCTTCTCCTTGTTCTGCTCCTTTTTTCTCTTTATTCCTTTCCCTCTCTTCAAGAGCAGTAACTACCCGCCGTAAGATTGATTTTTAATTTTTGGAACGAGAGGGTTTCTTTATTGGAAGTAAACTAAAGCAGACGGGTTGGGAGTTCATGTGCTCTCTAGATGTTCCTATGTACCCCAACCTAGTAAGAGAGCTCTATGACATATAAAGTTTGGGGTTGGGAGTTTGGAGTCCACAGTCAAAGCTCACATCTAGCTAGACATATCGAGTTTGGAAAGAATTTTGCACATGCTGATTACTAGACCTTCAAATGACTACTTTAAAGAGCGTCGGATAGGACTACAACTCATTTTGGAAAAAGAAGAAGTACATGACAAGAAGAAGTCAGTGCAAGCCAACCTTCAGTGGAGATGAGACTTCTTCATTATATGATCAGCAGGATCTTCTTCCCTAAGATGGGAAGATTTAATTTTGTCTTAGAGAGAGACATTTTGGTGATGTTTCATGTGCTCAGGGTGAGTCTCCTGAATATGCTTTTACTCATGTTCCACCATATACACCAGGCAACAAGTAGGTCGAAGGTATTTCTACCTTATAGCATGATTCTAACCTTGGTATTCAAGGAATATGGTGTAGTGCTTGATGGAGAAACCTCAAGGGCACTGCTGCACACCGGCATCTACAATGATCGGTCCCTATATCGAATGGGTTATTCCAAGATAGACGGTTATTGGATACGACGTGGTGGTGCTGGGAGACATAATAAGTTTACAGAGGCTAGACCGAGTGAGCCCATAGCCCCTATTGATGAGCACATTGAGCCACCTGCTCCTATGGAGATGCATTCGGCTGAGGAGCATAGAGAAGAGGACTTCATGGTATCTTTTAACTTTCAACCTCCACATCCAAAGACTAGCTCAAGTCACACTATCAGAATGGCAAGTGCTCACCAGACTGAAGGCTGCTGGATTTACTAGTCAAGGGAGACAACAAGCCCCTGAGCCACCACATGGCACTCTTTCTACTGATCAGAGGTTGGAGCCTCATATTTCTTTGTTGACCCAGATGGTTGCTGAGTTGAGGCATGACGTCTGTGACATTCAGTTCCTGGTGACTAGCTAGTATAAGAGGATTGCAGATAATGAGGGAGAGACTAGACACTTGCATGCATTAGTAAGAAGAGAAATTAGTGAATTCATTGCAAATGTTTAGTAGATCAGTGAGCAGATTTTGGAAACACTCAAAGAAGTTCAAGATGAATCAGGCATCTTACAAAATCTCTTACTGCTTTGGCCTCCACTCTTATTGAGATGATCAGATACTTCACACAAGAGTTGAGAGTCGGTCGAACCCAACAACCTGTTCTATCTCGACCACCTCGTCCTCCACTTGAATTTATAGCTAGAAAATTCACCATCTATCATCCTTATCATGGCTCACCCTCTTCCTCATCTTCTTCTACCTCCTCAAATGAATCTAGAACTTAGGAACCTTCCTTTTCCTCTCATTTTGTATAGATTCTTTAGTTATTTTGAACTGAAACTAACTTCCATACTTCATACTCCTAGTTTGAAAGATCATACTTGTATTTAAACTCTTTTACTTAATCAAAATTTACTATTTAAGTTCAAGTGACATGTGTTTATCTATGGGAATTTTCTTTAATGACTATCTACAAATTAAATTTAAGTGATTTGTGCTTATCTATCTATTTTTATGATATACTTCAATATTGCAATTCTATTTAATGAATGGATATTTCAATGTTTCTCCTTGTTTATCTTGTGAAATTTTCATCTCTTAAGTTTCCTCCTTATTGATAATGACAAAAAATAAGGGAAAAAGAAAGGAATTGGAGAAAAGTTCAAAAGAAGAGTAAAAGAAAAGTTTAAAGGGGGAGAAAAGTTTAAGGTAAAAAGTTTAAACAAAAAGAAGACTAAAAAGAGGAAGAAAAGTTCAAGAAAAACAAGCAAGTTAATATAAAATCTCTGAAAATAGTAATTTGAAATCCTCTTTAAAAAAGTTCTATTTGTACATAAAAAAGGAGGAGAATACTTATTAAGACAACTTTATTATAAAAGTAAATTCAATCAATCAAGTACAAAGAGTGAATGATATAAAGTCTAAAAAGACATTATCACTCTCTCAATTGCAAATTTTCACTCAGTTTTAAAAGATATTATCACTAGTTTATATTACTCTATTTTGGAAATCAAAAGTTTTATCATCATCAGAAAGGAAGAGAATGTTAACCTTACAGGGTTGATTTTGATGATACAAAATAATTAAGTAAAAAAGTAACTAACTTATTGTTTTGAGTTTAATTGATTTATTTTAAAAAGTCTTAACAGTAGATCATCTATCTGAAGCTCTACATCAAGAAGCTTAACTCCAAAAAGGCCGTAAAACAATCATTGGAAGCTCACATACAACTATAGAAAATTTTATTCTGAGCTACCTCAAGAGTCAACCCTAGGTTTACAATGAGTTGACTATGGCACACTATTACTATCCAATACACTTTCACGAGCCGACTCCAGCAGATTGCGAGTTGACTCTAAATTGGTCTCAAAAGACAGATAAGAAACTATGGAGTTCAAAGTTGTGGTGAGTAAGCACATGAAGAGTTGTGGAATTCTAGCACTAGCTAACTCTAGTCTAACAAGAGTCGAGCCCATGACAAACATGTCGGCCTCTGAATGGCCATAGAGATAAGATAGAGAGATAGAAAATTCATCGCATTGGCGAGGTGACCTATTAGAAACACGAGCTTTAGCGAAATTAGAGTCGATCCCAAAAAATAATAAGTCAATTCTGAACGACCATAGCGGAAAGAGCTCTTATCACCAAAACTTAGTCCATTAAAGAGTCGACTCTTATTACCAAACGACTCAACCCCTAAAATTGAGAGAGCTGACTCCACAATGGTCATAGAAAAAGGACAGAGTATAACAAAAACAGAAGCAAGTTCGAGTTGACCCCTGAAAATCATAAGTCAATTTCTGAAGATCATCAAGTCGACCTCTAAAAATATCGAGTCGACTCCTCTACGCCTGACAACAGTAATGACTAGTTTTTTTATAAGTCAAAATGGTTGTTTATCTCACAATAGCTCTTTTAACCTTTCTAATGGCTAGGAGTATGTTCCAATCTCTTCCAAATGATATAAATGCATAGGAACACCAAAAGAAAAGGAGAGCTCAAGTAGTACAAAAACAAATTCACTAGAGCACAAATAGAAAGCAAAAAAAAGAGAGCTCAAAGAGAAAATCAATCAAGAGCACTTACTATGAGTTGAACAATCACATCTTCTATAGCTGGGAGTTGGTGAAGCATATTCAAGATCAGTCAAAGCCAACAAATAGAGTCAAGCTCTATTTATTTTTTTATATTTATTATTTAGGAGCTGTACTTGATTGTGCCTGCATTTAATTCTTTCTACACTCCATTGTAACAAGTTTCAAAGACTAAAACTTGGAGAAAGTTTCATTCAAACTTTGAATTGAATTGTGTTGAGTTTGGGATAGGCTCGGTGTAGGCTTTGGTTGATTGCCTAGAAAAATTAACATGGTTGATTATGAACCGAGTAAAACAATCGGCATAGATTTTGGTTGATTGCTTGAAAAAATCAACTGGGTTTCTTGTGAGTCCGAGTAAAACAATTGGTGTAGATTTTGGTTGATTGCTTGTGAAAATCAACTGGGTTGATTGTGAGCTTGTGTGAAACATTCGGACTGTAACTTTGGAAAGATTAAAATTTTCAAAAAAGAAGTCTTGGGAGAGTGGATGTAGGTGCAGGGTTGGCACCGAACCACTATAATTTTTATATGTTTGTGTTGCTTGATCTGTTTGCATTAATTTCATGGATATTTACTTATTAGTTAGTTGCTGAAATTAATATTCTTCTATCAAGCTTTTATTCCACTGTATTGTTTTTAAGTTTTTCGAAAAGCCCAATTCACCCTCCTTTTGGGCTGCATAACTAGTCAACAAAAGATGAAGAAGTTCTTGTGCCAGAAAGTGTCCGGCAGGGTCCTCTCTAATACCTAAGTCAGATAGACTCTCTAGGAATAATGGAGGAGTTGGGAGAGCGATAGAGCGATGACATTTAATTGGAAGGTCCTTTGGGATTGGTTCATATAGATGAGGGTTGGAGTTTGTCATTGAGGGATTCAGGCATGCGGATTGGCTATCATTGGTAAGCCATTGCATGTCCCGAAAGTCACACACAGACATTTAGTTTGCGTATCATGCTCTATGCATCTTGTCGTGCAGTTATGGAAGCCGTTAGCACACCAGCTGGGGAGGGAAATTAAGATTCAAAAGACTCTTTATGCATCTCTGAGGTGGCCACATGGAAGGCTTTGATGGGTTGATTAGTGGCTTTGTGGCGAACTTTAATTAGTCGGTCTACCGCGTTGGCAATGGTTGGTTCAGAAGTGTATCAATCCTCTTCTTTGAGAAGAGAGTAAAAGAGTGAAAAGAAAAAGAAGAGAAACATGAAAAAGAGAGGATCCAATGGTTTAAATGATTGGATGGAAATTCTACAATTTAGATTTTGGATACTCAAAAATTCGCTTGATTAAAGTCACACGCATACAAGGACCATTTCTCTGCCCAAGCTATTTCATGGAGAGGTCTCTATAATTTTATAAGAGGGAAGAGCCATGATGAAGCCTCAGTAATGCACATGTCTGTTTTTTTGTATGTACATTGGTATGTATAACACAGAGAATAGAGAGGCAAAAAAGAAGAGAAAAAGGAATTTATTTTAACTGTCTCTCTCCAAATAAAATTCAATTGCAAGGCTCTTTTGTGACACTGCAATGGTTCCAGTTGACTGGAGTTGTGTGTTAGTTGACTTCGTCAAAAAATTATGACCATCAACAAAGGTCAGAAGAAAACTCACGACAACAAATATTTTATCTGATCAGAAAGGATCTTATATTCCCTTCAGTGGTTATTTATTTTGTAAAGGTTTCAAGTTATTATGCATAGACACCCTTGGAAGATTTAAGCATTTGTTTATCCAAGATTGAAAACAGGCTTCACTCTTCAATTAAATGCCTTTTGTTTGTTTTATCTAATTTGATGGAAAAGAAAGCTTATACTCATTAAATTTTGGATACTTGGCAAGAAAATAACCTCTATGCTTATCCAATTAAGCAAGGAACCACTAGCCCTTGTATGTATCCTGAATATTCTACTCTGGTAATGTCTTGCAGTACCTGATTGTATCTAAGGACAAAGAATATAGACAGTGAAACAGGAAGAATTCAATAAAAGCAAAATGGCATAATGTATATGAAAGGAACATCACATTCACAGCAGCACTAAGAAAGAAGAGGGGATCCAAGTACTTTATGATCCATAACATCCACAAGAATTCAGCTATAAATGATATCCAGTCCAACATGAACTGCAATTATAATAAAGTAAACAATGGACACACATCAATAAAGAAATAAAAACATCTGTTTTTTCTTCCAATTACAAAGAAAGAAAATAAAAGAATTACAACAAAATAAACTCCAAATTCTAATGAACTGAACGAGAGGTGTCATATGAAACTTCTCTTTCTAACATAATTCTTGCTGATGATCAGCAACCAAAGAATGAAAAAAAAATACAATCTAAGAAAAAAGAAAGTTTTCTCCTATTTCACGAACAAAAGAGATGATAAACTTCTGTGTTTTTCTTGAAGGTATAAAAGAATATTTGGAGATTTATAAAGAAAAGAAAACCAAACCATGAAGAAAGGCAGTCCCATTAGCTTGGCTGAGGTGCAGAGGAGCTGCCTGCAATATCAATGGGTGCCCATGCGGACACTGTAAATAGAGGCCGATTTAACCAGTTAAGAGTTAGGCCGTCGTTGCCTTCTCCTTGCTTAACTATGCTGTAGTTTTCACCATCATACACCCTTAAAAGCAAGCGGCTCTGAAGCATCTCCCTTTCTCCAATGCCCATGCATCTGAATCCACGATCCACCATCAGATTCCTCCACCTCTCGAACTTCTCGTGCCTATCGACCCTCTCACTCCCTTCACAGGCAACTAGGTTCCTGATCTCCCTCGCAAACATCTCCTCGATCTTGATCCTGGCTGGACTATCCTCTGGTAGACTGTAATCCAGTGAATCAAAGATGGCAGAGTAGTACTGAAGTGAGTTGGCCAACCTTGTCTCCCACCTGGGGTCATTATGCTGGGCTTCTTGCTCGGCGATGAGAACGATTGCTGGGTTGGTGCTTCGAATCAGACCCAACAGATTCATGAGAGCTCCTCCAGTCTCATCATAGAGTGCCTTGTGCATCACTAGGATGCAGTTCACTGCAACACACTCCTCCCTCTTCACATGAAGCATCCAAAGCCTCACATCCTCCAATCTATCAACAACTGCATGGAACTCGAAAGGAAGATTGAAGGCCTCTGCAAACCTCGCCAGCCTAGCTCCTGTTTCCTGAAGGTCCTGTCTAGACTCTCCTATCCCGGTGATCCTCACATGACTTGGGGGATCAGGCCTTGAAGCCAGGCTCTGAAACAGACCAGGCCACTGAAGTCCTTGCTTGATGTCAAAATCTATTATGTGAACCCTGTCTTTTCCTTCAAAAGCCCTGAGCACTCTCTCGTTTACTGTGAAATGGAGAAACTTGGGAATCGGGCTCACTTGATTGAGCAGCTGGAGTGCAACGGCATCATCATCATCTGTCTGATCAACAAGCACCCGCGGTGGGGTAATGGAGAAGATGTGAGGCCAGAGCTTCACGACTCGGAGGGCCAACGCTTCCGTGAAGTAGGCTGCCACACGACGTATCGGGGTTCCGGTCGGGGAGGAAAGCTCTCCAAGTCTAGCTAGGAAGAAGGTGACGGCTTCATGATTGCCGGAGTTGACAGACTCCGCGCACGATGTGAGCAAGCTCACAATCTCGATACCCTGCTGCTCCGTTTGGGGATTCTCACCCTGACCTGCTATGCCGGCAGATCGAGTTGAGTAAGGGATTTGAGATCCATTCCGTGCTACATTCTCGGAGGAATCCTTCTGTTGCTTTGGAGATGAACTGTGGGTATCCGATGATGAACTGGAATCCGACTGTGACTTGTAGTTTGGCTGAACACTTGTGACCAAATCCTTTTCAGTTTCAAAGGAACCTACCAATGTGCTGCTTGAGGAGGTGTAAAATGGAAAAAGAGCGGCGTTAGGAACTAGAAAGACCTTCTCTTCTTCTCCTTCTTCCACCAGTGGATGCTCCTTGGTGGACTGAGGAAACCATATGTCATCCTCACCACCAGCAAACTGGGTCGCGTCGCCGGTCCTTGTCCTCTTGGCTCGGTCAAGGCACGAATCCTCCTCCGATAAGCTCCTCTCGTGAAATCTCTTGGAGCTCCGCCGTCTCTCCCAAAGCCCGCCTTCAGTGATCTCTATCCTTCCTTCCCATGAGACTGCTTGCGCCGCTACGGAAGACGAAGAAGGTGTTACTGGGTTCGGCCTAAAAGAGCAACTACTACTTCTGGTCTCGGCCGGCTTCTCCAGTGAAAGGGCGACCCGTGGGGCATCTTTTCTGGAGAAGCTGCAAGGGAGGTCAATGCGCTGGGTACTCATCCTCTGCTTCGAAGGGTAAAGCTTCTCCTGCAGCTGGAAATGGGAACCTTGCAACTGCACGGAAGCGTCACTCCTTAGTCGGTGCCTCGGCGACAGCAGCGCTGAGGAGCACCCAGCCAACATCCTCTACTCTCTTCCAATTTGTCTTTTTGATTTTTAGTTTTTGGATTGAATGTTAATCTTATTATTTTCCTTCTTTCTCTTCTCTCTCTCTCTATATATATCTAATCAACCCCTCTCTTCCCTTCTTGTTTCACCCTGCGATGTATGTTCGTTTCTTCAACTCTTATAACGATTCATTAATACTTGTTCTTTGTTAGAAGAGTGCTTATATATAAGAAGGGGAAGATGCGTCTGTAAAGAATTTTTCAAAGAATTGGAAAACTTCAACTAAGAACAGATGAGTTGAAAAGTTACAGCGTCTATATTCAGAAACCAGAAGGGGTGTTTTCTTTGGAAAAAAGAAGGAAAGTTTGAATGATAAAAAAGAAATAAAAAGGAGAAAAGCCAATATAAAAGAATCAAAGAATGGAAAGAAGCAAAGAAATCATGAATTGGATTCAATAAAACATTACCGGGAGGAGCCGCACATCTCGAGCACAAAGCCATGGACATCCCACGGCAAAGCTCGCACGGATTCTCCCGTCACAGAAGCCTCTAAGCCGCCACCATGGATGATCTCTGATGCCTCCATAGCAACTGTTCTAACGAAGCACACAACCTCAAAACAACCAACTTCAGCTCTCGAGACGATCTCTCTAGCAATCCCTATCCTCTAGATGATGTTTTATTTATCACTTTTTTAAATTGGAAAAATTTAAGAAGAAAAACTAGAGATTTTGATGTCTTCTTCCTCCCTCCGCTCTTTACCCATGCTCGCCCTCTCTCTCTCTCTCTCTCTCTCTCTGTTCCTCCCCGTAGAAGCTAGTGACACTACGGACACCATTTAGGCCATGGAAAACACGCTGACCGTAGAAAGATAGGCTTACCGGGACTACCCGATTCTCGTATCTAGACCGTCGGATGAGGATCCAACGGAGCTGAGGCGGAGTAAATATGACCGTTAGGTGATAATGGCGCTTTCGGTCAATATGACCGTTGGAGGGAGTGGCCTGGTGCACGGACCGCCCCTGACGGTAACCGGACCGCGGAAGCTTCCTCCTTTCCATGATTCGCACGTGCTCCCCTGCGGCCGTTGTCCGTTTACGGTGACCGTTGGCATCCAACCGCGATACCCGGGGCCGGATTTGCTCTCCATCACCGTGTACCAAAACCAAGGATTCAGGGCATAACACGTAGGACATCTTTGGTGGAGTCAATATTTGATTGGCTGGTTTTCTGTGTTTTTTGTTCTGCAAATTGAAACAGTAGCCGGGTAGGGACACTGGGCCACGTTTTACTCTGTTCTGCGGGCATACATTTAGGAGGTATAAACATGCCGTGCTCCTTTGTCCTGCAAATCAAAGTGGAGCCTAAGGAGTGTATATTTTGTCTCCTTGGGTCAAAACCATGCATTTCTTTCACCAATTTGGAACATGACTTCGCATGGAAGGTGTGATAGGGATCTTATTGTTAGCTATGCTATTATTAGTGTTATCATTGTTTATGTATAATGGTATTGCTCAGAAGTTGTTATGAACATCATTGCAATTGTTAAGAAGCTACATCTGCGTTGTCCAACCAAATATGAGTCTTAATTGACTATATTATTATTTTATAATTTTTTATTATATAAAATTAAGCTCGTAGATATTTACAAAATCTTATTAGTCTGGATACAGAGATGGTATGCTTCACGTTGCCTTGTACATGTCAAGCAATTGTCGACTATCGGTGGTTCCAATAAGTTATTAAGCCATATTTTTTCTAGCACAATCTTCTTAAACTTTACCGATATCTAAGTTTTGCTTGAAAAAGAATTAGGGTTAGTTTGCAAAAAGTATTTTATAGTTTTTTCATATATACCATTGTAAATATGGTTTATAGCATATTAACCTTTTGAAAATAACTATATTCATATATCCTTTAATTATCCCAATTTCTAATGATGCCCCACTCTTTATATTTTTGATTGATGGTGTTAATTAATAATTATTTTAAATATAAATAATTTCATTTCCCTTTTGTATCAATTTTCGAAAAAGATTTATGCAAAAATATAGCCTTTATAATGTAATTGAATGTTCAATTTATAAGAGTACTAAAGCAAAAGGATAATATTTTCATATTACACATAGAATGGTTACTTGTGAACATCTTACTGAACGAGAATTCTTACAAAAATAGGATGATCGCAAGGGTAGATGTAAATAGCTTTTTTAGAAGGTAAATATGCAATAAACCATATTTGCAAGGGTGTGTATGCAAAAAACTCCATTTTATAAGAAGAAATTTTTATATAATATACTTGTAAGATAGCTTACAGCCTTAAATCACACGTTTGTTATTTTAAGTTTTTTGCAAGATCTTCGATTTAGATGATCATAAGTTGTTGGATCATATATGCTTAGAAATTTATAGCTCATCTTAATTTGGCTCCATTATAGTCACTTTTCAAATGAAAAATCATTAGTCTTAAAGTCAAAATAATGAAAAAACCTTTTATATTTGAAAGGTTAAAATACATAATAATTGTATCATAATATGAAATGATAAAAAATTTATCAACTTGAGAAGTGAGTGATAAACTAGCTATTTTGGTTCAATTTTAGTTCATCAACATTTGAATAAAAAAGTCATACCTAATAGTTATCCATCCAACCAAAAGAGTTTATCTTGATGTTCAATTACAATAAAGAAGAGATGGCACTCCTTAAACAAAGCAAAATATATGAACAAAAATATACAAAAAAAATATCATTTTGTATTTCAAATTAAATAATAGATTCTAATTAGATGTGTTTTCTTTCATCTAATTATTAGTTAAGAACGAAAATAATTATTAGTTAACCTTAGAAAGTAAAAACACACTTAAAACTTTAAAAGACTATTTTTGAAGGAGATTCTTTAATTAGAAAGAATTTAGTTTAGATGTAGAATATCTATCCAAAAGTTTCACAACATAATCATATATGATGGAATCATCAAAGATTTAATCTTTTCTAGCTCATTCTGTAACTCATCAAAGGCTTGAGAAACAAAGAGAAGATGTATACAAACTTAATAGTTAAGTTGACATATGTATAGTTTGTCACCTCTTGTCATAATGAAGATGCATGTACTTAGTGTTTTAAGTAAATAATAAGAACAAATTAAGATATGCTAAAACATCATGCATCTTTATTGCAATATTAGATTAAGCAAAGAAAATACTCAAAAGTATTGTGCATATTGTACAAGATTCAAAAGTTAAAATAAAATGACAAATTATCATTTGAAAATGGTTATTTGTGTTTCTTTTTTTTTCTTCTGTCAAGAGTAGTATACTAGATATAAAAAAGGAAATGATCTTTTGGCCCACCGTGACATGATGTTCTATAATTTACACTAATTCAAACGAGTTATTTCTTGTACATATTAATAAGATTTGAAACAAAATTCCTCTTTCAAACAAAGCAATGTCCTAGGTCAAAGTTGATGATTTAATAGGCTTGTTGAAGATCTAAGTCATATCCTCGCTCTAACTTTTTTTCTCTAGTATTTAGAGAGCTTAATATTAGAGTACAAATGATGCTAGCTAGAAAAGGTCTTACTTCAAGAATTAATCCAAGGCCAAAGAAGCAACACCTAAGCATCATAGGTGATCCCTAAATTGATGGTAAAGCATGACTATGTGGTGGCACTTGACTATCGGTGCCCAAGGAGAAGATTAAAGTAATTTTTCAATAGAAACCATGCATGTAAAAATTGCTATTATAATACATTGTTCAATGCACATGCAAAAGATGTTATAATAAAAAGTTGCTTTGGACTTTATGATTCTCATCCGATCATCTTATGAAAAGTGCGATTCCAATGATTTAAAGCAGGTAGATTTACTGAACCATTCTAGCGAACATAAAGTTTCACAAAAGGAGGGTTATGTGAGAGTCAATATTCAATTAGTTGTATCTTGTCATAATTAGTTGATGCTAGTTATAGAATCAGAAAGACAACAAAGAAAGAGTAATGCACCTTGACTTGAAATAAGCATGCAGGAATAGGGTGAATTTGAAATAGCATCATGTTGGCTTTGTAATAAGCTCATTTTGAACTAAAAAAAATATATTCAAACTTAAGTAAGGCCATGTAATTTGTGAAGAACAAGAAAAAATGAAAATCATGTATATTCTTCATGGAAATAACAAGCATCATATATCTCGATAACTAAAAAAGCTGTTAGTGAAATCAAAATTCAAACAAAATCTAGAAGAGGCAATTACTTCCAAAAAAAAAGTTTGATGAAAAATGTAACAAATGTGATAAAATCTAAAATGAGAACTATAGAAGTAACTTAAATTTAGGTTTCTGCAACAAAGTTTCAACGGTAACCAATTTATTAGAGAAGATAATGGAGATTATTGGCACCACTATGAGCATTTGATCACCCATTTCTTCACATCATGCCACCATGCTTTTTTTACTGTTCTAGCCATGTAGTTCAAGCCAAACATTCAAGCATTTACTTCAAGTTTGAGTTGATATTAAGATTATATTGGATAAACTTACAAGTCCTTCCCAAACCAAAAGTGAGTCCAAAACCTAAAATAACTTAAAAGATCTTGAGTTTTTATTCCACGAAAGGCTAGCAAAAAACAAGTACTGAACTCCAAGGTTGAAACTTGTAACTACCGTATTCCCATTCAACAAAATCTATTTTAAACTCTAAAGGGGATCTTTCCAAGATATTGACAATATCTCTCTAATTCTTTAGAAATGTAGATCAACCCTTTATCTCAAGAAACCTTTCAACTTCTCACTGTTCAAATGATGATCAAGGCAATCAACAAAACTTTGAAGTACCTAATAGTTTGATTTTTGCTGACCATATGTTGAATCCATGTTGTCAATCTACAAACTGAAAAAAAGGGATTAGTCCTAATCTATCATTGCCAATAAAGAAAAGCAAACAAATAACAAATTTGGCACACAACAAATTTACTGGAGTGTCCAATGCATATAGGCAAGGGAAGCATGTGAGCAAGTCGAGAATTTTATTTGCTTGACGAACATCATTGAAGTTCACTATAATGGCTAGCATTTTTTGACTATGAACTAGACATGCTAATGCACATATTTTGTTGTAGTATAATAAATAAAATTAAGAAGAAAAAATTACTAAAAAGGTTAATTCTATTTGTTGCATAACCCAAGATAACAGTCAATCAAAATGAACCATATGAACATAACAAGAAATGTAACCTCAGTAGAGGTAGAACCATCTAATAGTCATGCTCTTGGATGTTTCAATTGAGCAAAAATTGAGAATGAAGGTACTAATATCCAAAGAACATGATTTCAAGTGCTAGCCTATGCTAGTTCTTGTTGGCTAGCAATTATCATGGCAACATTAGACATTCTATTGTTAAGATTACTATTAAGTTGTTCATTATTTTTTTAATTGATAGGGCTTTTAAGTTTTTTTTTTTTGGCATGATTGGCACACAATAATGGCTGGCATGCCTGTGCTAACAACATTTAGATTCTTGCAAAAAGGTAGAAGTATGTTGGTTTAAGTACAAAACTTATTATGAAAGGCTTTTGGTTAATTAGGTTTGATTCAATCTTAATTGGATATGACAAAATTTAGGATTCTTGCTATGTTTTGATGGGGATTGAAAACTATTTACATAAGTGGGGTGCAACATGTACATGGCCCAGCTTGCTGAATAAGTGCTAAGTTGTGTTTCTCACCCAAGCCAATTTTGTGTCTTGCTCTTAAGAGAAGATAACTATAGCCTTAACTATTTGGGGAAGGTAAATAATATATCTTACATAAGTTGATGATGAAAATAAAAGAATAGAAGTGTTCTGCCTATCTCTAACTCTTGAAATTGCCCGAGGTATCTACTCCCAATTTAAGCAAATGAAGGAAAAATGAAGGGTGTTTACACTCTATTTGAACAACTTAGCTAGAGGCCATAGGTAAGCACAACGATAAATAAGATTCAGCCACAATAAATTTTACTTGCAGAGATATAGAACAAAGAGGTAGAGTTTGGCCATGATGCAGAGGAACAGACTGACAGATCAAGACTTGTCCATGATCAATCATAATATAAGGCATATAAAGTTGGATGACCGGCAAAAGAAGTAGATCGAGGAGACCAAATTGGTCTCTTAGATATTCCAAAGTGGTGAGATTTCACTATAGGCTAAATAAAGAGAGGGCCAATGTGGGCCTATTAGATGAACCAAGATCGTTAAGATACAATTATCAATTTGATAGTTTGTGCAAAGCAATCGTGCTAACGAATATGTGTAGTGGAATGATTACTGACGTTAGTTGTCAAACCGTCAGGAGTGGAGGCCAAAAGTAGGTAGTAACCATCAAAATGGATAATTATTATATTTAGTATAATCAATGTATTTTATCTTCATCTTAGCTTACCTTACCAATAGCTTTCTACCATAGAAGGAGTATTAATTTAACTTAGATTTTTATTGTCATAGCATAGGCTACACTTGTATCTCTATCTGAATCTAGGTCCTTAGAATGGTGGCACAATGGTGGTAAAAATCTATGAAGGTCAAGGCACCTGGACCCACATTACTCTCATATCTTTTTTTCATTAGCATCTTTCTGATTGCTCAAACACTGATAGCATGCCAATGCACCTATCTACTTTTTGCCTTCTGACTTGTCACCACTCTTTTTTTGATGAGAAAAAGTGACAAGAAGTTCTCTAGCATACCTGATAGGATCCTATGTAGCTACCATCATGCTATTATGAATGGGAATCAAGAAAACTGCTGTAGAGAAAATGGATACTGTGCTAGAGCTACTCTTGGGGCGATATGCAGTATCTTTGGCTTTGATTTTGGAACAAGTTGAAAATTCTATTTCCATGATTGAAAGCCAATATGTCAAGCAACATTATGTTTCAATAAATTCTATGATAGAGATAGTTAAGCCCATCCTTGTGGTGAAAAAAATAGCTTATTAACCAGTGCACAGAGATACTAGGGTTTATGAAAAATCTGAATTAAAAACTTTAACTTGTCAAGAGATACTAGTTGAAGACTATCCAACAAAGCCTTTGGAATCCACTAATGAGGTAGCGTAGAAATTATGCTAGCAAGATAACAAGCAACCGAACTACTGATGGATACTTTGATTAATACCTGGCCAATATTTGAGATTGTCGATTGTGGTGAACTATAGAAGATTGCTTGCGAAGTAAGGGAATCCATGCCTGTAGTAATTCCCAATCATTTGTCTAAAAGTGAAAGAAAAAATTATAATAGCTTCGTAGCACCAGTCATAAGCATCATGAGAGTTGGAAGGCAACCTTCTCAAAAGGTGCTTTCAGAGTTTTTCTGTGATATATACTCCAAGTTCATATGCCGAGAGGAAGCACAACAATGCAAGAATGGATTTGGTCTGGTACCTGGTGGTACATATAACTAAAGTTTCTCATGTGGATTATAGATAGCATGGTTCTTAGTTTTAAATAAAAAGTTGTTGGAAGATTGAAGAAGTGATAAATAAGGTCTGAAAGTGGAATGGATAAATCATATTCTATATTATTTATTAATAAGGAATTCCACTAAAGTTTCAACCAAAAGGCTGATCCAAACAAGAATGCCCTATTATGGCGGATTTTATTCTACAGGCCTTTCAAACCACTAGGAGTAGAAGCCAGATGTGGGTAGTAACCATCATATTGAGCAGTTATTATATTAAGTATAATCAATGAAAATTTATTTTTATGTTTGCTTATCTCACTAATAGTTTTCTACCTTAGGAGGAGTATTAACTTAACGTAGATTTCTATCACCGTAGCTGAGGCTACACCCTTCTCTCTATTTGAATCTATCTTCTTCGAACAGTGGTACGGTGGTGGCGAAAGTCCATGATGGTCAAGGCACTTAGACCTATACTACTTTCATATTCTTTCTTCGATCACCATCTTTTTGATTATTCTAACGTTGGTAGCATGCTAACACACCTATCTACCCCTTACCTTCTGACTTGTTACCACTATTTTCTTGATGTGAAAGAGCGACAACAAGTTCTCTGGAACGCTTGATGAGATCCTATGTAGCTACCATCAAGCTATTGTGCAAGAAAATGAAGAAAGCAGCTGTAGAGAATGTGGCTACTCTTGGAGTGATATGCAGTATCGTCATCTTCGATTCTGGAATGAGTTGAAAAATCTATTTCTGTGGTTGAAAGTTGGAATGTCAAGGAACATTATGTTCTAACAAATTCCGTGATGGAGACAGTCGAGACCATCCTTGTGGTAGATGAATCGGCTTATCGACCAATGTATAGAGGTATCGAGGTTTATGAAAAAACCAAATTAGAGACTTTGACTTATCAGGAGATATTGGTTGAGGACTATTTAATAGAGCCCTCAGAATCTACTAGCAAGGTAGCACAAAAATTATGCTAGCAATGTTACAATTGGTTGAACTATTGATGGATACATCAATTAATAACTGATCAATATTTGAGATTGTTAATTGTAGTGAACTGTAGAAGGTTGCTAGCGAAGTCGGCAAATCCATGCTGATAGTAGTAATTCTTGATCAGTTGCCTAGCAGTGAAGGGTAAAATATAATAGCTTTATGGCACTAGTTGTAAGCTTCAAGAGGGCTAGGGACAACCTTCTCAAAAGGTGCTTCTAGAGTTTTTCTATGTGATGTATATTCCAAGTTCATATGCCGAGAGGAAGCATAATAATGTAAGAATGGATTCGGTACGATACCCGATGGTATATATAATTGAAGACTCCAATGTGGATTATGGATAGCATGGGTCTTGATGCTAAACAAAAAGCTATTGGAAGATTGAAGAAATGATAAATTTGGTCTGAAAGTGGAATGAATAAATCGTATTATATATTATTTAGTAAGAAAAAATTTCAATAAAGTTTCAACTAAGAGGATGATACAAACTATAATGCCCTATTATGATGGATTTTATTCTACAAGTTTTTCAAAACTCTTTTAAGCCTCTCCCACTCCTCTTGGAGAGCTTTGGACATTGGCGACTATCCTGTTGAAGGAGGCTAGAAGTTGAGACTTGCATGCTTCTAGCTATTTCTGAGTGGCATCTAGGAACGAATTTTTTTTCTTATTATTATATTCAAGTTCTGCTTGTTCTTCCTACAATTATATTTCTCAGCTGATGTTGGTTAGTGCTGAGTTACGCCCTGTTCCATGCAACGTTCGCAGCGGAATTTGAACGGAACGTCGTTCATCGTATGAACGCGCCTCGGATCGTAGAATTCAAAATTTTTTCTGGATCCCAATTCAGAAAATCTTTGAACTCATTAGGAAGGAGAGATTAGGATCTGAGGAGGGTTGATTAAGATTTATAAAACTGAAACAAAATCAGAAGTTATTAGATTTGAAGATCTCATCTTCAAAAATTCTGCAGGTGTAGAACACCGCAGCCTGAGGATCTATTCTAGATTCCTGTTTGAGCCGCACAATTATTCGGCCTCTACAGGTATCCACACGAGGATCTAATCATCTGAGAATAGATCTTACTGGAGTGCTAGCTCCTTGCAAAGATCTCTCATAACTATCATAATATTGGAAGATAAAAATCTGCAGCATACCTCTTTGAAGAAGAACGCTTTCTTCTTCAACCTTGCTCGCAATGGAGAAAGATGAGGGATGAAGCTTTAAGCGTGGATCTTTCTTGCCTTGATCCCATGGATGAAGATGAAGACGAGGTCCCCTTGCTGCCGTGGAGAAGGAAGGAAGAAGAGAGGGAGAGAGGAGGCGTGGGGATATGGGATTATCAATTCAATGCACATGCCTCCCCTTTTATAGATTGGGTTTAGGGCTTCTCCTAATCTTATTAGGAGTATGGGACTAAAACCCACCCTTGGATTAATGCCAAGTGTCCAATCCTTGTGCTCATAGATGTATGACATGTGTCTACTTAATCAATTGATTAATTTTCTAATCACATTAGGATTCCTAATCTCATTAGAAAAATTAATTGATTTGGAAGCATGCATCCTACGACGCCATGTGGACTTTAAAGTCCGCATAGTGTGAACGTGACTTAAGTCATATTCATCCTACGACGACATGTGATCTTTAAAATTCGCACAAACCTTGGTTTAATCAAATTGACCCAATCATGAACCCAAATCAATTTGGGTCGAACCCAATTTGATTTGGCTCATTAAATCAGTCCAATTGCAATCAATTCCACTTAATTCTTCTTTCATTAACTTACTAACACTTAGTGGGTTAATTCAATCACCAATTATATTGATGATTGATTTCTATTGTGATTCCAAATCACAATTATGATAGTCTGACTAATTAAATCCTCTATGTGTGTGACCCCGTAGGTTCTATTCTGACTGGTAGTGAGACATATTGAGATCTCCATCTCAATATCACTGAAACTTCTTTCAGTGGACTGAAACGATTTCAGCTCTACTCTCAGGATTCACTGATCACCAAGTAAATGCCTTCGTGAGGATGATAATGTTATTTTGATGATTAACAAACAATAATCAAGAGTATGTTACAAGTTAATTCGATACTTCATTTATAAGTCTGTTACTCTCAGTATATTTGTATAAATGCATTTCATTGTTTATTTGGATGAATCTAACCTTGAGTTGCAGCAAAGTATGGATTGAGTCGACCCCAAGGATGATTGGGTCGACCCCGGCACATCAAGAAAGCATCTGGCACACTTCTGCAAAAATGGCACGGATGAACAGTAGTTGGGTCGACCCAAGGAAAGCATGAGTCGACCCAAACCTCAAGCCTCTTAAAGACTCAAGAAAACAGTTCTCTGAAAACACTAAGAGGGTCGACCCAAGAGGAAGTTGAGTCGACCCAAGCTTGAGTCGACCCAAACACTGAGAAGGTCGACCCAAAGGCAATGACAGAATACATGACAGAAAAGGTTCTCTGGAAATCCTGAGAGGGTCGACCCAAGTGGAAGTTGAGTCGACCCAACTGAACCTTGAGTCGACCCAAAGAAATGTTGAGTCGACCCAAGTGAAGGAAGGCTGAATTGCAAGTTTCTGTGGTTCTGAGAGGGTCGACCCAAGAAAAGGTTGAGTCGACCCAAGTGAAAGTTGGGTCGACCCTAGGACAGGTTGAGCCGACCCAAGCACGGGCAGAAGCATAACGGCTAGTTCTGCAGAAGTACTTTTTGTCCTTCCAACAGTGAGTAACGGCTAGTTTTTGAATTTTAACCATTGGGGCTTGTCCAATGGATGAAGAAAACTATTTAAAGTGGCACTATTCATCAGAGAGAACATCCTTTTGCAAAATATCAAAGAGTACACAAGAAAGACAAAGTGCCCTAATCTTCTTCATCCAAGTGCTTCATTCAAGAGTCAAAAAAAAGTGGTTGAGCAGATTCAAAGAGTCATTAAGAGCTCCATCCACCCTTGAAGAGTGAAGTATCCTTGACAAAGAAGAGAGAAGTCACATCAAGCGATAACTATTCTCTAAACTCTTCTTTGTAGATTATATTGTTATATTTGCTCATCTAGGAGCTTAAATCTTCTTACTTTGGTTATTAAACTCCTTGTAAAGGTTAGTTGGTTAGCCCGCAAAACCAACGGTATAGGTTGATTGGTGAACCCGTAAAACCAATTGTAAAGGTTCGTTGGTGAGCCCGAAAAACCAACATAGGTTCGTTGGTGAGCCCGTAAAACCAACATAGGTTTTTGGTGAACCCGGAAAACCAAAGTGTAAAGGTTTTTGGATTGTGAGCCCGGAAAACAATCCAACTGTAATCCGCGGGATTATAGTGAATTCCCAAGGGGTCGCTTGGGGAGTGGACGTAGGTGCTTAGGAGAGCACCGAACCACTATATTTCTTGTTGTTTGTATTGTGATTTGTTTAATTCCACTAACTCATCAATTAACATAAGTAAGATAGTTGAAATTAAGAGAAACCAATTCACCCCCCCTCTTGGCTTGTCACCTTGGGCAACAAGTGGTATCAGAGCAAGGTGCTCCAATAGTACTTATTGATCTCACAATCAAGAGTTAAAGATCATGACAACCCAAGTGGGATGTTCTATGAGTGAGGGGCAATCCACAAATAGACCTCCTCTATTTAATGGCATAAATTACACATACTGGAAAGCTAGGATGAGGATATTCATTCAAGCTTTAGACTATGAATTATGGTACATTATTACTAGAGGACCTCACACACCCACACTTAATATAGAGGGCACTATCATACCCAAACCAGAAATGGATTGGAATGAAAGTGATAGAAGATTAGCACAATTAAATGCAAAAGCAATTAATGTACTTTACTGTTCATTAGATGTAAGTGAATTTAATAGAATATCTACATGCATCTCTGCAAAAGAAATTTGGGACAAACTTGAGGTCACTCATGAAGGGACTAATCAAGTTAAGGAGTCAAAAATAAACATATTAGTACATAAGTATGAATTGTTTAAAATGGAATCCACTGAGTCCATAACTGATATGTTTACTCGTTTTACTGAAATTATAAATGGGCTTAAGAGTTTAGGAAAGTCTTATACTAACTTTGAATTGGTGCGAAAAATTCTCAGGTCTCTACCAAGAGTTTGGAAGGCCAAAGTAACTGCAATTCAGGAAGCTAAGGACCTCAACACACTACAATTAGAAGAACTTCTAGGATCACTCATGACCCATGAGTTGACCATGAGGCAAAATTCAGAAGATGAGGTCAAGAGAAGAAAGACCATTGCCCTAAAGTCTACCACCCCTAAACAACAAACTGAGTTGGAAGATTCAGATGATGATGATGAATTTGATGAAGAAGGAATGGCTATGCTTGGAAGAAAATTCAGAAAATTTATGAGAGGTAAGAATAGATTTCATAAAAAGAAACCCTTCTTCAAAGGTAGCTCAAGCAAAGAAAAGGGTAAGGACAAAGAAAAGAAAAAAGAAACTCCTATTTGTTATGAGTGTAACAAACCCGGGCATTATAAGATAGATTGCCCGGAATTAAAGTGGATGGCAAGAAAACTGAAAAAGAAGAACTTCATGGCTGAATGGAGTGAAAGTGAGGAGTCAAGTTCGGAAAAGGAAGATCATCAAGAGACTGCCCAAATATGTCATATGGCCAATGACGATGAGGTAGATTCTGAACTTGAATGTGATTTTACTGTTGATGAATTACATGATGCATTTTTAGAAATCATGGAAGAACATAAAAAACTAATCAATAAAAATAAAGTTCTAAAAGAAGAAAATCAATCTCTTATCAAAGATAAGTTAAAACTATCTCATAACTATGAAACATTAAGTAGGAAACTCACAAATGAAACCAAGAATCTAATTGCTGAAAATGTCAAGTTAAAAGAAGATGCTGAAAAATATAAATCCTTAGTAGATAAGTTTACACTTAGTTCTACCAAATTAAATATGATTCTTGATAGTCAAAAAGCTGTATATGATAAGGCTGGATTAGGATATAAAACAAATAGAAAATAAAAATACTTAAAGATCATTTTTGTAAAAGCTAAAAATGAAAATATTACTTATCATTGCTGCAATAAATTAGGACATAAAGCATATGAATGTAACTATAGAAAGTCCAGTCAAAACAAATTGAGTAATAATCATAAGCTTAAATTCAAGAAAGTTTGGGTTCCAAAAAGAACATCAAGTACTAACCCTAAAGGACCCAACATAGTTTGGTTACCTAAAGCTCTTTCTTGATCTTTATTGCAGGGGTGTCTTGCAGCTAATAAAGTGAAAAAACGATGGTATCTAGATAGCGGCTGTTCAAGACACATGACCGGTGACGTAGATCAATTTGTCACCTTGGAATCTAAGAAGGGTGGAGTAGTAACCTATGGAGACAATGGAAAAGGGTATTTCATTGGAAAGGGTAAAATTTTCATTACTCCATCTACTTTCATAGAAAATGTCTTATTAGTTAAGGGTTTGAAACATAACCTACTTAGCATAAGTCAATTTTGTGATAAAGGGTTTAAAGTCACATTTGAAGCATCAGTATGCATAATCACAAATCCTAAAGATAATAGCATTGTACTTGTAGGACAAAGGCAAAGAAATATTTACATGGTAGATCTTCATGATTTAGGCAAGAAAAATGGATTATGCTTAATTACTAATGAAGAAAAAAAAAGGAAACAAGTTGGCTTTGGCATCGTAGACTAGGACATGCTAGTATGGAATTAATATCAAAACTAGTCAAGAAGGAATTAATAAAAGATGTGCCAAAATTGATTTTTGAAAAGGACAAAATCTGTGGACCATGCTCATTAGGAAAACAAATTAAATCATCCTTCAAATCGAAGAATATAGTATCAACAACTAGGCCTTTTGAACTCATACACATGGATCTATTTGGACCCACTAGAACTGCGAGTCTAGGAGGGAAGAAGTATGGACTAGTTATTGTAGATGATCTTTCAAGATATACATGGGTTTCATTTTTGGCACATAAGAATGAAACATTTTCAGAATTCTCGAAACTTTATAATAATATCATAAATGAAAAGAAGCTCACCTTAGTAGCAATTCGAAGTGATCATGGTACTGAATTTGAAAATCAACACTTTGAAGAATTTTGTAACAAAAATGGTATCTCACATCAATTTTCAGCACCTAGAACGCCTCAACAAAATGGGGTTGTTGAAAGAAAAAACAGGAAATTGGCAGAAATGGCACGCACGATGTTGTGCGAGTCAAATCTTCCAAAGTACTTTTGGGCTGAAGCTATAAGCACTGCTTGCCATATTCTAAATCGGGTTTTAATACGACCAATAACCAAGAAAACTCCTTATGAACTTTGGAAGAATAAGAAACCAACTGCTAAATATCTTAGAGTATTTGGATGTAGATGTTTCATTTTAAACAATGGCAAGGAGGATCTAAGTAAATTTGATGCCAAGTCAGATGAAGGTATCTTCTTAGGATACTCCACATCTAGCAGGGCATATAGAGTATTCAATAAAAGAACTCTTGTAGTTGAAGAGTCAGTTAATATCATATTTGATGAGTCTGATAGTGAGTCTGCTAGGAAAGAAAATATTCTTGATGATGATACAGGAATTATTAACTTTGAAAAGTTGAATATTGATGACGTGCCAATTCAAGATAAGAGAGATGATTGCGTGCCACCACAATCTCAAAACTTGCCAAAGGAATGGAGGTATGCATATGGACACCCTAAAGACTTAATCATTGGTGATCCATCTCAAGGGATAAGAACTCGATCCTCTCTTAGAAATTTAAATGATTATCTTGCTTTTGTTTCACAGTTAGAACCTAAGACTTATGAAGATGCTGAAAAAGATACCAATTGGATAAATGCCATGCAAGAAGAATTAAATCAATTCAAAAGAAGTAATGTATGGACATTAACTGAAAGACCAAAGCATAACTCTGTAATTGAAACAAAATGGATCTTTAGAAATAAATTAGATGAAAATGGGTTAGTTATAAGAAATAAAGCTAGACTTGTAGCTAAGGGATACAATCAAGAAGAAGGGATAGATTTTGATGAAACATTTGCTCCTGTAGCTAGATTAGAGGCTATTAGATTACTTCTAGCTTTTGCATATTTCATGGATTTCAAATTGTATCAAATGGATGTAAAAAGTACATTCTTAAACGATTTTATAGAGGAAGAAGTATATGTAGAGCAACCTCCTGGTTTTGAGAATCACGAATTGCCAAATCATGTGTTTAGACTACATAAGGCATTATATGAATTGAAACAAGCACCTAGGGCTTGATATGATCGATTAAGCAAATTTCTACTAAAAAATGACTTTAGTAGAGGAAATGTAGATAAAACACTGTTTCTCGAAAGAAAGGACGAAAATCTATTAGTGGAACAAATATATGTGGATGACATAATCTTTGGTGCCACAAATGATACTCTTTGCAAAGAATTTGCTGATTTAATATACGGAGAATTCGAAATGAGTTTGATGGAAGAACTAAGTTTCTTTCTAGGATTACAAATCAAACAAACTAAAGAATGTATCTTCATTCATCAAACTAAGTATACAAAGAAAATACTAAAGAAGTTTGGGAATGAAAATCATAAGGGAGTAGGCACTCCAATGAATCCTACTAGTAAGCTAGACAAAGATGAGAAAGGAAAGAGTATTGATATTAAGCTTTATAGAGGACTAATTGGATCCTTGCTCTACCTTACTGCTAGTAGACCAGACATCGTGTTTAGTGTAGGAATATGTGCTAGATACCAATCAGATCCTAAGGAGTCACATTTAAGTGCTGTTAAAAGAATCCTTAGATATTTAAGAGGAACTACGAACATAGGATTATGGTACTCAAGAGACTCCTGTCTAGATTTGCTTGCATACTCAGATGCTGATTTTGCTGGATGCAAATTAGATAGGAAGAGCACTAGTGGAACATGTCAATTCTTAGGAAACAACTTAGTATCATGGTTTAGCAAAAAGCAGAATTCAGTGGCACTGTCAACAGCTGAAGCTGAATATATAGCTGCTGGCAGTTGTTGTGCTCAAGTACTATGGCTTAAGCAACAACTAGAGGACTATGGAGTTAAGCTAGATAATATTCCTATTAAGTGTGATAATACTAGTGCCATCAACCTTACTAAAAATCCGGTTCAGCATTCTAAAGCCAAACACATAGAAATAAGATATCATTTTATTAGGGATCATGTGCAAAATGGAAACATATATATTGAGCATATATGTACTGAAAAACAATTAGCTGACATATTCACAAAACCCTTGAGTGAAGATAGATTCTGCACGCTAAGGAGGGAATTAGGCATATGTGATCCTTTTTATTGAAGAGATATAAAAGGGAGCAAGCAGTCTCATGATACATTCCTCCCATTTCTAAAAACCCATGAAATATGAGTCAAACTTGTCATCTATAGATTCCTTACTCATGTATCATTGTCCCAGAAAGAATTTGTAAGGATTGGAAGCAAGAAAAATTTTTAGAAGCGAAAAGGAAGAGAAAGGAAAAATTTCTGAATTTGGGTCGACCCAACCCAGAATAGGGTCGACCCAACGTTGAGTCGACCCAACGTCGGGACCCCACTGTTAAAAGGGGGACCCGTGAGCTATCTAGGGCACTGTTTACACTTTGTCCTCTTCCGAAAACCTTATTCCCCACTCTCAAAACTCCTCCAATCATCTCCAAACAGTAGATTACTTCAAGATCTTGGAGAAATGGGACCCAAAAGAGCCGTAGCCAAGCGATCCGGGAGAGTCTCACGGATCCAACGTGCGGAAAGAGAAGCTACGGAGCCATCACAGTGTCTCCACAAGGTGAGACACGTGTAGAGCCACCTCCTCCTCCCTCCCCTTCAGTACAACTTGCAAAGTTTGCGGGGAGACCGGTTACAACGGGGAGAAGGATCCATTCCGAGTTCTTTGATCAAGAAGGGTTCCGTTTGGGGGAATGGATCCGAAGGCAAGGTTGGGAGTATCTTTGCTCCCTAGATGTGGTGATATACCCGGGACTAGTTCGGAAGTTCTATGCCTTCCTCAAAACTGGGATGGGAGGGCTCATATCGGAAGTTCGAGGAGTTAGGGTTCGAGTTTCCGAAGAGAGTTTGAGTGAGTTGCTTCATCTCCCCTGTGAAGGAGCAACTCCAGAAAAGCCAGAAAACAAGTTGAGAGCCCTGCAGTTAATTCTTGAGAATGAAGACTTCGACTTCTCGGAGCAGGTTATAGCGAGCTCTCTTTCTGCAGAGATGAGGTTGTTGCACAACATCATTGATAGGATTCTCTTTCCGAAGAGCAGGAGATTTGATCTCATTACAGAGCGAGATCTAGTAGTGATGGAGCATATTATTCAGGGTATTCCCCTGAATCTCCCGGCCATGATACTGAGGCAGATGAGGAAGGTGATCTGCAACTCCAGAGTATCCCTGCCTTATGGTATGATATTCACCTTGATCTTCCGACAGCACGACATATCTGTCGAGGGGGAGGTCTCCAGGCATCTGCTTTTTACTGATACATACACTGCACGATCACTTATTCGCATGGGCTATGAGAAAGTGAACGGGCAGTGGGTTCGTACTGGAGCAGGGATTCAGGGTGATGCACCAGATATTGGAGACCCTATTCCTGAGGATGAGGAGCATATGGATCATCCTACTGCACCTTCAGAGGCTGGACCATCGTCATCTGTTCCTGCGGGAGACACAGATGAGTTCTGGAGTAGGATGACTGAGCTTATGTCAGCTCAGATGAGGACTATCACTGATGGGCTGACGAGCCGACTAGATATCATGTCTGCTGAGATCAGTGATCTGAGAGAGCAGATAGGAGCTATACGGAGAGAGAGAGAGACTCATGGACCATCTGTGCCACAGGTTGCTGAGTCAGAGATTTCGGCACAGAGTCATCCAGCTCACTGTGCTCCACGCCAGACTCAGTCTCATCAGGCTCGACCTCCCCTCGCCACTTATACTAGGAGGATGAGGACTAGATCACAGCCATTAGATACTCCCTAGGCTGATATTAGTATTTCTGTTTAGAGCCTAGGATAGGTATCTAGTTCTCATATGTATTTTGTGTTGATCATGTATTTTAAACTTTGATTGAGGAACATTGTATTTGTTTTTGTTTTTGGCATTATTGTACTAAAATGTTCCTATTTTGATCAATGAAGTTTAAATGTTTGTTATTTATTGTGTCTATTCTCATGCACCTATTTGATGATAACAAAAAGGGGGAGAAGTAAAGAAAGAGAAATAAGTTGTGTAAGAAAAGAGAAATAAGTTGTAAAACAAATTGAAAATTATAATGGGAAAGCATATACATTTAAGGGGGAGCAATTTGTAACAATGAAAATGATCAAATCTAAAATTTCTATTGAATTTCAGAATTTGGCACATACCTTTCACACCTCGATACATAATCTGAAACTCATGCATTATCTCAAATTTTTGAAGTTTCATCTTTAATGAAATATAAAAGAAAGGGGGAGCAATTCAAAAAGTCAAATTGGAAAATATTTGGATAAAATAGGAGGAGACTTCACTCTCATATTTGAAAAGCTGAAATTCAGCAACTTGAGCCCTTTTAAAACTGATTTTAAGATAAGTATCAATAGGCACATACTCTATATTTTGTAATCATCAAAAAGGGGGAGATTGAGGATGATAGTGTTATTTTGATGATTAACAAGCAATAATCAAGAGTATGTTACAAGTTAATTCGATACTTCATTTATAAGTCTGTTACTCTCAGTATATTTGTATAAATGCATTTCATTGTTTATTTGGATGAATCTAACCTTGAGTTGCAGCAAAGTGTGGATTGAGTCGACCCCAAGGATGATTGGGTCGACCCCGGCACATCAAGAAAGCATCTGGCACACTTCTGCAAAAATGGCACGGATGAACAGTAGTTGGGTCGATCCAAGGAAAGCATGAGTCGACCCAAATCTCAAGCCTCTCAAAGACTCAAGAAAACAGTTCTCTGGAAACACTGAGAGGGTCGACCCAAGAGAAAATTGAGTCGACCCAAGCTTGAGTCGACCCAAACACTGAGAAGGTCGACCCAAAGGCAATGACAGAATACATGACAGAAAAGGTTCTCTGGAAACCCTGAGAGGGTCGACCCAAGTGGAAGTTGAGTCGACCCAACTGAACCTTGAGTCGACCCAAAGAAATGTTGAGTCGACCCAAGTGAAGGAAGGCTGAATTGCAAGTTTCTGTGGTTCTGAGAGGGTCGACCCAAGGAAAGGTTGAGTCGACCCAAGTGAAAGTTGGGTCGACCCAAGGACAGGTTGAGCCGACCCAAGCATGGGTAGAAGCATAACGGCTAGTTCTGCAGAAGTACTTTTTGTCCTTCCAACAGTGAGTAACGGCTAGTTTTTGAATTCTAACCATTGGGGCTTGTCCAATGGATGAAGGAAACTATTTAAAGTAGCACTATTCATCAGAGAGAACATCCTTTTGCAAAATATCAAAGAGTACACAAGAAAGACAAAGTGCCCTAATCTTCTTCATCCAAGTGCTTCATTCAAGAGTCAAAAGAAAGTGGTTGAGCAGATTCAAAGAGCCATTAAGAGCTCCATCCACCCTTGAAGAGTGAAGCATCCTTGACAAAGAAGAGAAAAGTCACATCAAGCGATAACTATTCTCTAAACTCTTCTTTGTAGATTATATTGTTATATTTGCTCATTTAGGAGCTTAAATCTTCTTACTTTGGTTATTAAACTCCTTGTAAAGGTTAGTTGGTTAGCCCGCAAAACCAACGGTATAGGTTGATTGGTGAACCCGTAAAACCAATTGTAAAGGTTCGTTGGTGAGCCCGGAAAGCCAACATAGGTTCGTTGGTGAGCCCGTAAAACCAACATAGGTTTTTGGTGAACCCGGAAAACCAAAGTGTAAAGGTTTTTGGATTATGAGCCCGAAAAACAATCCAACTGTAATCCGCGGGATTATAGTGAATTCCCAAGGGGTCGCTTGGGGAGTGGACGTAGGTGCTTAGGAGAGCACCGAACCACTATACTTCTTGTTGTTTGTATTGTGATTTGTTTAATTCCACTAACTCATCAATTAACATAAGTAAGATAGTTGAAATTAAGAGAAACCAATTCACCCCCCCTCTTGGCTTGTCACCTTGGGCAACACTTCGAGTCTCACAATCCACTAGTGACACCTAGCAGTATGTGGTGGTAACCCAGCAGAATGGAATGTCTGAACCTCTAGGTGCAGTTAGCGTATGATACAGTCCCTCTATCATGGATTCCGACGTGACGGAGGTTTTGGATATCTCGTCAAACCCTATTGTCCGTCATATGTCAAATTTATACGACTTCCAGTTCGAGATATGGAAACCTCTTTTTCCAAAATACCTGGCCAGAAATTTATCGAACTCAGTCTCATAAATCACATAGGATCACTCCCAATCTATCAAAGTCGATAGATCCCATCTAGATGCAACCCTATTCCAAAATGAACCTACTGTAGCCAATCCGCACTATAAGGATCCGAATGGCTAGGGCCCAAGTTCACATGCTCGTCAAACTACAGCAACCTCATAGTGAATAGCTGAGACATCGCAGATCAAAGGACCAGTCATACAACTGCAGCATAAGTAGTCACTGACGAGTGGATAGACATCCATGTGACTACTATCTTTGGTCATGCTCAGTACTTTGTTCTCTAACAAGTACTTGCATAATCACTCCAGTGTCTCTACACCGTGGACTCAAGACTCGTCCATCTGACTAAGTGATATATGCACTAATCTCAGCGGATCGATCGCCGTCCCTCGTGATTGATCCATTGATCAGGAGCATTTAGAAATTAATCTCTAATGACACATGCCTCAAATTCTCAACTCCTTTGAGAATATGTGTCATCATCTATTAATTTCTTGAATGATTCATGGACACATACAAAACATAAATGAAAAACAAATTGCCCAATCTTATTTATTAATAAGAGTCAAATTACAAATTTGTGCCTCAGATTATAAATATGCGTCAGCCACGTTGGCTTCTAGGGCATACTTCTAACAATCTCCCACTTGCACTAAAGCCAATCATACGTGTATTTAAGTCCCAATTTTTCAAGATGGACTTCTAATTTCTTTTGACTCAGCTGCTTAGTAAATGGGTCCGCCACGTTATCAGTGGAGTCTACTCTCTGCACCTCTACATACTTCTTTTCGAGGTAGTCATAAATTAGATGAAATCGTCGCTCTATGTGCTTGGACTTCTGATGAGACCTCAGCTCCTTAGCCAGTGCTATGGCACCGTTGTTGTCGCAGAAAAGGGTTATGGCATCTGATGACATGACTCCTAGCTCTTTGACAAACTTCTTGTACCAGAATGTTTCTTTTGCAGCATCCGATACAGCAATGTACTCTGCTTTCATGGTAAAATCCGCAATAATCGGTTGCTTGAAACTCTTCCAATTTACCGATCCTCCATTGCATAAGAATACATATCGTAATGTAGACTTTCTATCATCAGGGTCAGTCATAAAGTCTGAATCAGTATATCCTTCTACCTTTAACTCTGTGCCTCCCCCAAAGACCAAAAATATATTCTTAGTCCTTCTCAAGTACTTAAGAATATTTTTCATAGCTATCCAGTGCTCCTTGCCTGGATTCGACTGATATCTGCTCGTAACACTCACAGCATGTGCTATATCAGGTCGAGTACATAGCATGCATACATGAGGCTCCCTATTGCCGATGCATAAGGGATCCTACTCATGCTTTGAATCTCTTCAGATATTTTGGAGCACATCTTTTTGGAGAGATTTATCCCATGCCTTAGGGGTAACGATTCCCTCTTAGAGTTTTTCATGCTGAACCTCTTCAGCACTTTCTCTATGTACATTTTCTGTGATAGGCCAAGCATCTTCTTAGATCTATCTCTATAGACCTTAATTTCTAAAATATAAGATACTCCTAGGTCTTTCATGGAAAACTTCTTAGACAACCATAATTTGACCGATGTGAGCATGAGAATATCATTCCCAATCAGGAGTATATCATCCACGTACAATACGAGGAATACTATAGCCCTCCCACTGACCTTTTTGTACACACATGGTTCCTCTTCGTTCTTGATGAAATCAAACGATTTGATCACATCATCGAAACGAGTGTTCCAACTCCGAGATGCTTGCTTTAGTCCATAAATGGATCTTTGCAGCTTGTATACCTTGTGATCAACATCATTGGAAGTGAAACCCTGAGGCTGTTTCATATAGATATCTTTCTTAAGATATCCATTAAGGAATGCAGTTTTCACATCCATCTGCCATATCTCATAATCATGATAAGCTGCAATGGCAAGCAACGTTCGAATGGACTTCAGCATGGCTACCGGTGAAAAGGTATCCTGATAGTCAATGCCTTCGTGCTGACTATAATCTTTTGCCACCAACCTTGCCTTATAGGTCTCTACCTTGCCATCCGAACCCATTTTTCTTTTGTAGATTTATTTACACCCAACAGGTACAATACCTTCAGGTGGATCTACTAAGGTCCATACTTGGTTGGAATGCATGGAGTCTATTTCTGACTTCATTGCATCTATCCATTTTTCGGAGTCGATGTCTAACATCACTTCGTTGTAGGTCTTGGGATCATTACCATGATCTCTTTCTCCCATGAGGAACTCTTCCTCTATATCCTCTGTAAGCATACCTAAGTATCTTTCGGGAGGATGGGAGATCCTACTGAATCTACGAAGTGGACGAGGTTCTTCATATATTGGCTCAATGTGAATAGGTTCACTAGGCTCAATTGCTCGTTGCTCTTGAGAGACTTTCTCTTCAAGCTTAATTTTTCTTCCACTGCCTCTATCAAGGATAAATTATTTTTCCAAGAAGATGACATGTCGGCTCACAAACACTTTGTAGTCTTCTGGGATGTAAAAATTATATCCTAATGACTCTTTAGGATATCCAATGAAACGAGCACCAATTGTCCTAGCCTCTAACTTGTCTGCCTGTTGTCGTTTGATTTGGGCTGGACATCCCCAAATCTTGAGATAACCAAGACTTGGTTTCTTACCATGCCATATCTCATACGGTGTGGTAGGAACGGACTTAGAGGAAACTCTATTCAATACGTAGATAGCTGTAAGTAGGGCATCTCCCCACAAGAATAAGGGTAAGTCAGTGAAGCTCATCATGGATCTGACCATATCTAATAGGATCCGATTCCTCCTTTCTGACACTCCGTTGAGTTGAGATGTTCCAGGAGGTATCCATTGTGAAACTATACCATTTTGTTTAAGATAATCGTAAAATTCTCCACTAAGGTATTCTCCTCCTCGATCTGATCGAAGAACCTTAATAAGTTTTTCTGTCTGTTTTTCTACTTCAAATCTGAATTCTTTGAACCTTTCAAATACTTCAGATTTATGTCTCATAAGATAGATATAACCATACCGTAAGAAATCATCGGTAAAAGTAATAAAGTAGAAAAATTGATCCCTAGCCTGTACATCGAATGGGCCACACACATCAGTGTGTACTAGGGCAAGTATTTCAGTGGACCTCTCCCCGTATCCTACAAAGGATAATTTGGCCATTTTTTCTTGAAGGCAGGATTCACAAATCGAATATGACTCAAAAGCCCATGTTTCTCCAATTTGTTAATTCTGTCTTCTCCTATATGACCAAGTCTGAAGTACCACAAATACTTTTGATTTATCTCATCTCTAGATCTTTTAGATCCTATGGTACTCACTGTATGCTTAGATACGTTCACAGATACATCCATATGTAAGTGATAGAGACCGTCAATCATAAAACTGAAAGTGAATCCTAGGTTCTTCGGTGTTTAGCATGCTGAATTTTTTTTTTTTTTTTGAAAACCATGGCTGAACCTGATCGGGTTGCCTACGTACCCCTTCATAAGGGGGATCAAGCCATACGTAGTTCTTTTTAAGTTTTAAAACGCAGCGGAAAAACTGAATCAAACAATTTAATTCATGCATGCTTACAAGATCAAATCTAGAAATCAGCACCTTAAGAACACATAGGATTATGCCGGAATCGTTTAAACAATTATGCTAAAACTTTTATGCATGATTAACTATCAGATCTGAAACTTAAAAACTCTATTCCAATTAATCTCCGAATATCCATCGAATGGATTCTAGAGATATCTCCGTGAGGAGCCCCAAAAGAGGGTAAAACCTCGGAGAATTGGACCTAGACCTTGACACCATAATAAATGATTAATGCTAGATTAATACCTTTTATGATGGATGAAAGTTGTGAATCTGATTCTTGACTTCGCAGCCACGCACACGAATGGCCTCTACGAGAAGTACACGCGAAGTCCTGAAGGATCTTCTTCCGCAACAGTGCTAGCAGCTGCAGAACACTTGAAAGCTGAAATCTGCCCGCCGGGATTCAATCAACTCTTGATCAATCGTCTTGAAGCAGATAGAGATGAGGTTTGTAAGGAAAGTAGAGGACTCAGATCTGATCTTGAATCTTCTAGATATTCACCTTGAAAACCCTATCTAAAATGGAGAAGAAGAGGAGGAGGAGGCGGGTGAGGAAGAAGGCTGCAATGGATGTATTTTTGGTGCCCATGTTTGACCCCTTTTAATGGCCTTCGAATTTTCATTCAAAATTCAAAATTTATTTTTAGAAAACCTCTTTTAGTTGGCACATGCAAAGGAATAGGAACAACCCAAATCAGATCTCAACCAAATCTGATTTAAATTCAAATTTTAAACACATGTGCAAGAGGGAAGGAATTTGAAATCCATGCGGCAAGGTAAAACACTTCATAATTTCGAAATCACCTCTTGAAATTCGAATTTAATCCATTCAAAAACTCAGACGCCACCTTGGCTGATGGTTTGAGTGATTAAAATCATTTAACACATTGCTTAATGTTTGAATTTAAATTCAAATAACAAACAATGTCGCCATGTGTCAAGCAATGGGTCCATGTGCCATGCAATAATTTTGGTTTATTTAAAATTCATGAAATCCAATTCCATGTCACCAATAATTGCCACATCATCTGAGCCTAATCCCCTTGGGTTGCACCTAATCAAATTTGGTCAAACCCGAATTAAAACAAAGCAATTTGGTTGAACCCAATCTAATCAGGTCAGACCCTGATTGAGCTCAAATTGAATCCAATTCAATTTTGGCTCATGCAAACTCAATCAAATTGAATTATTACTTTGTGTTGGACCTAATTCAATTAGGTCAATCTCCAATTAAGAACAAATTAATTTGATCAGCTTAAGTCCTTTTTGGTTCTGACCTAATCCAATCAGGTCAAAACCCTGATTGAGCCCAAACTTGAATCCAATTCAATTTGGCTCATCCTTAGCACAATTACTCAATCAAATTGAGTTTATTAGTAATTTAATTACTAATTAATCCTTCAATAATTACTTTAATTATTTTATAAGATAATTTGCCAATCAAATTGACCAAATTACCCCTGAATGATTCTTAATCATTCATCAGCTTTCTTGATCAATCAGGAATCTTCTATGCGTGTGACCTCATAGGTTCGAACCTAAGCCGGTAGTATAGAAACAATTTTCTACACTAATCGATGTGACCATCTAGCAATGGTACCCGACGTCCGGATAGGTCGAATATATGCGAAGCAAATATTCTGGAACCCTGAACTATGGTTACTGTATAATTCAATCCCTTTGACTCCTAATGCCAGGATGACTTAGAGCTCACTGTCAACCCTATAATTAGTACATCCATTATGTGATTAACTTTAGATATCCCGTGACTCCTCACTGGGATTACCCTGGCCAAGGTTTTGCTAAATTAATCACAAGACATTATCTCCTGTTTTCAGGAGGGGTCAATTCCATCTTGACTCACAACTGACTACGCAAGTACTTGACTGCACCCAGTGACCTTCCGTCATTGAATTAGAAATTCAGGTAGTCCGGTACCAAAGTACAGTGAGTTGCTTGCTAGTCACAGGTTGCGGTCTCAGGTCAGAGGGCCAAACTTATACCCATATCCACTCGGAACATCTCTCGACAGTAGAGCGTTCCGGAATTGGTCACGTTTAGTGAAATGTACTTCTACACTTCACTTGTGTGGCATACCAGTGTCTCCACACTCTTTGGTTAAGAGGACAACCAACGTATATGTCACACAACGACCTAATCTCGATAATGTTGTCGTCCTAGTAACAACATATCATTTCGTCGCAAACAAGTTTAAGGACTCAAAGATAAATCCTCCTTTATCATAACATAAGTCCTAAGGACTTCATCATATAAGAGTTCATTTGAAGATGAAATGATGAATAATGCCAAATAACACTTTATTAATTTGTCAATTCATTTACAAAATTCAATCATCAATATGCTGACGATTGACATTTAGGATACAAATTCCAACAAAAACTACGTCCAAATATTTTATTTCGCAAATAAATGGAAACGTAGTCTTTATTGAAATTGAATTCATAATGTTCCTATGCTAGACAAGATACAGAAATCAGATTTCTGCTAGCACTAGGTACAAAATAACAATCTCTAAGTATTAAACTAAATTCTGATGGTAAATGCAAAGGAAATGTGCCCACAGCAACATCAGCAACTCTTGCTCCATTGCCAACCCGTAGGGTTACCGCACCTTCCGTAAGCCTTCTACTTTCCTTTAGACCCTGCATGGTAGTGCACAAGTGAACACTAGAACCAGAGTCTATAACCCAACTGGAAATAGAAGAAACTGTTAGATTAGTTTCAATAATGAGCATATTAGACATACCTTCAGAAGGCGTGTCACCCTTCTTGCTCTTTATATTTTCCATGTAGATAGGACAGTTCCTCTTCCAATGGCTGTCTTCATTGCAATGGAAACATTTTTCTTTAGGTTCGGCCTTCTTCTTAGGAACTTCCTTCTTCGGCTTTTTCTTGGTCTTCTGCTTCTTCGCAGGCTTTTTCTTCTTCGCAGTAGACTTTCTCTTGGAAGTAGAAGCTAACTCAGCAGCGAGAACTGTGCCCCTTGAACTTTTCAAGGCTCTCTCAGTTATCACCAACATATTCAACAATTCAAGTTTGGTGCATTCAATTTTATTCATATGGTAGTTTACAACAAACTGCCCATATGAACATGGTAACGATTGTAGGATTAAATCCGTTTGCAAATCCTTGTGCATGATCATGCCAAGCTTCTCAAGCTACTCAAGATCCTTGATCATGGTCAAACCATGTTCATGGAGGGACTGCCCATCGCTCATCTTGGCTTTGAAGAGCCGCTTGGATACTTCAAACCTCGCTGCGCGACTCTGTTAACCATACAACTCTTGTAGGTGATCAAGTATGTCCTTAGCAGTCTTCATGCTCTCATGCTAGCATTGCAATTTGTTGGACATGGATGCCAAAATGTAGCACCTAACTTTATTGTCGTTATCCAACCATTTTGCATGCATCTCACGCTGCTCATTGGTTGCACGGGTTGGTAACACCGGGAGTTAATGGTCAAGAACATAAGCTATCTTTTCACAACTTAAGACAATCTTCAAGTTGCGGAGCCAATCTTTATAGTTTGGTCCGGTCAACCTATTGTTATCTAGAATTCGAATTATCGGATTGGAAGCCATTCACATCTACAGAGAGTAAAGATTCTAATTAGAAATTTGTATTTGACATTAATTTATTTTAGGAACTTTTAAAACAAAATTGGATCAAATCCTTCCACTATTTCTCGGATCTCTCACACTTTCCTGGTAAAGATACAGAAACCTGCGACTTAGGATTTCGAGTGGGGGGTGCGGCCCCACCAATCTACATGTCACCTCACCTAACAGTTATTGAAGATACATAGACGATGAGTGTACAACTCTTGTACAATGCTTCGTAAGCATATTGAGCTAACCTAGTCTCCAAGTCATAAGGACCTCACCTAACAGTTATTGGACCCGTTCCTTAGTTAAGTCAGACCCACCGTATATCCCACGAAAATAAAGCTGTGATTAGATCCTCACCTAACAGTTATTGGAGCCCAACCCACCTTTACCCCACAACATCTCATGTTAATAGAGAGGTCCAATCCTCCGATGCAACTAGCCCACTGTATCCAGCCGAGACTAATCAACGTCGGAAAGATCTTAGCAACTCTACTACGGTGGAAGACCAATTGACTTAATATTGGGTAATCAGATCTTAGTAATTCCAACTTTGAGCTTTTCATAGGAGGTAATCGATCAATTGGCCAGGTAAGCAGGTGAGATGCTCCCCTTACTCAGAGAGTAAGGTCCTAATTAAGTAACCACCTTTGAGTTTGCCTAGACACCAATTAGATCAATTAATCAAATATGGCTAGCTCAATGTATCGTTCACTCTCGATTGATTTAGGGAGGTTTTAGGTCTCTTGGGATTTACATCTAATGTAACCATCTACCCTATAACATATATCATTCGATTTACATCTTATGTAAATGTCACATTGGTTCAGGTTTACATCCTATGTAATTATGAAATCCTTTCATATATTATGTGATTACAACTTATGTAAATGACATAATTGTTTCAGTTTACATCTTATGTAAATGTCCTATTGTTTAAGAATTTTATTTACATCTCATGCAAATAAATTTTTGTTTAACTAATACATACATCTTATGCATACATTGTTTTAAACATAATCTTAAACAAGTATGAACATTATGATTACCACATGCATCTCATGTATATTTTCAGATCTGAAACTTTAAACCTATTATGCTATTCTCTAGATTTCAGATCATGCATTACTTGATTTAAAATATTAAAATTTAAATTACAATTCTAAAATAATTTACAAAATCATAGCAAATAAAAATTTGCATGCTGAAAATTTCAGCAACCTGAAATTTCAGCATGCAGAAAATCCAGCAAGCATAATTTCTTTAAAAATCAGATTAAAAATATGGTAATCAATCCTTAAGTCCTAGTTATGCTCCCTAAAACCATGGCTCTGATACCACTGCTGAGTTACGCCCTGTTCGATGCGACGTTCGCAGCGGAATTCGAACGGGATGTCGTTCACCGTATGAATGCGCCTCGGTTCATAGAATTCAAAATTTTTTCTGAATCCAAATCCAGAAGATCTTTGAAATCATTAGGGAGGAGAGATTAGGTTCTGAGGAGGGTTGATTAAGATTTATAAAACTGAAGCAAAATCAGAAGTTATTAGATTTGAAGATCTCATCTTCAAAAATTCTGCAGGTGTAGAACACCACAGCCTGATGATCTATTCTAGGTTCCTGTTTGAGCCGCACAATTGTTCGGCCTCTACAGGTATCCACACGAGGATCTAATCATCTGAGAATAGATCTTACCGGAGTGCTAGCTCCTTGCAAGGATCTCTCATAACTATCATAATATTGGAAGATAAAAATCTGCAGCATACCTCTTTAAAGAAGAACGCTTTCTTCTTCAACCTTGCTCGCAATGGAGAAAGATGAGGGATGAAGCTTTAAGCATGGATCTTCCTTGCCTTGCTCCCGTGGATGAAGACGAAGACGAGGTCCCCTTGCTGCCGTGGAGAAGGAAGGAAGAAGAGAGGGAGAGAGGAGGCGTGGGGATCTGGGATTATCAATTCAATGCACATGCCTCCCCTTTTATAGATTGGGTTTAGGGCTTCTCCTAATCTTATTAGGAGTATGGGACTAAAACCCACCCTTGGATTAATGCCAAGTGTCCAATCCTTGTGCTCATAGATGCATGACATGTGTCTACTTAATTAATTGATTAATTTTTTAATCACATTAGGATTCCTAATCTTATTAGAAAAATTAATTGATTTGGGAGCATGCATCCTACGATGCCATGTGGACTTTAAAGTCCGCATAGTGTGAACATGACTTAAGTCATATTCATCCTACGACGACATGTGATTTTTAAAATCCGCACAAACTTTGGTTTAATCAAATTGACCCAATCATGAACCCAAATCAATTTGGGTCGAACCCAATTTGATTCGGCTCATTAAATCAGCCCAATTGCAATCCAATTGCAATCAATTCCACTTAATTCTTCTTTCATTAACTTACTAACACTTAGTGGGTTAATTCAATCATTAATCATATTGATGATTGATTTCTATTATGATTCCAAATCATAATTATATAGTCTGACTAATTAAATCCTCTATGTGTGTGACCCCGTAGGTTCTATTATGACTGGTAGTGAGACATATTGAGATCTCTATCTCAATATCACTGAAACTCCTTTCAGTGGACTGAAACGATTTCAGCTCTACTCTCAGGGTTCACTGATCACCAAGTGAATGCCTTCGAGTCTCACAATCCACTAGTGACACCTAGCAGTATGTGGTGGCAACCCAGCAGAATGGAATGTCTGAACCTCTAGGTGCAGTTAGCGTATGATACAGTCCCTCTATCATGGATCCCGACGTGACGGAGGTTATGGATATCTTGTCAAACCCTATTGTCCGTCATATGTCAAATTTATACGACTTCCAGTTCGAGATATGGAAACCTCTTTTTCCAAAATACCTGGCCAGAAATGGATCACTCCTAATCTATCAAGGTCGATAGATCCCATCTAGATGCAACCCTATTCTAAAATGAACCTACTGTAGCCAATCCGCACTACAAGGACCCGAATGGCTAGGGTCCAAGTTCACATGCTCGTCAAACTACAACAACCTCATAGTGAATAGCTGAGGCATCGCAGGTCAAAGGACCAGTCATACAACTGCAGCATAAGGAGTCACTGACGAGTGGATAGACATCCATGTGACTACTATCTTTGGTCATGCTCAGTACTTTGTTCTCTAACAAGTACTTGCATAATCACTCCAGTGTCTCTGCACCGTGGACTCGAGACTTGTCCATCTGACTAAGTGATATGTGCACTAATCTCAGCGGATCGATCTCCGTCCCTCGTGATGGATCCATTGATCAGAAGCATTTAGAAATTAATTTCTAATGACACATGCCTCAAATTCTCAACTCCTTTGAGAATATGTTTCATCATCTATTAATTTCTTGGATGATTCATGAACACATACAAAACATGAATGAAAAGCAAATTGCCCAATCTTATTTATTAATAAGAGTCAAATTACAAATTTGTGTCTCAGATTACAAATATGCGTCAGCCACGTTGGCTTCTAGGGCATACTTCTAACAGTTAGATTATATAGTTTATCTTGGATTGATGTGTATGCTTCCAAGGTTAGCTAATGAATTGTAAATGTCAAAAATTTTGGCTGGCCTCTGTTGAAGAACATCGACCTATGTTGCCAAAGGGTAGACCGAGCGCTCAAGAATATTGTTGACCAAGTCATTAATGGGAAGCTTACATTGTGAGAGGCATGTGAGAAAGCATACCAAGTCTCTAGAAATGCTCCTTGGCTTATGTAATCCAACTAAAAGAGTTCTTAGTAAAAATTTTAATGTCTTTAGAATGGTTCAACCTAGAGGAGAGGTGTGAAAGTATATGATGCAACAATACCCACTCTACATTAAATCATGTTCCAGAATTGCCTGATTGAGTATAATAGGCTTCTTTAAGATGACTCAATGAAGAAGACATACACATGAGATATTTGAGAGGGGTTTAGAGGAAATCACATAAAGATTTTATGAGGATCTACCCATAGAGTCTAAGCTCACATAGTTTTTTTGGCTGGTGAAGCATGACCACAATGGCCAATAGCTACTTGGTGATTATGTTGGTAACCGTGTTGAAGGTCTCAAATCATCTGATGCTTATCTTATATCAGCAGCCACCAATAGGCTTTTTAATTGAGATCTGACCATTAAAGATATTATATTGTGCATTTATCATAAGCCTAAATTATCAGTGCAGGGTAGGTCTCAAAACAACTTTGGCTAGTCAATAGAGTGATTGATGAGGATCTAGAGAAGAGATAGTGAGCCAAGTTAGCCCTGGTTGGAGGGAAGTATCTATCTTTGCTACAGTGGACGACAGAGACAAACTGAGCAGCCTTCTCCTCCTCTTGTTATTTCTTTCTCATTTGATTGGATTGGATCCATCAAGTCGAATATCAGATTTTAATGGGTCTGATAGGTTGATATTTGATCAATCTATCAGGTTATTTCGATCAGACCAAGCCAAATCTTTTTGATGATTGAATTGGACTCAGATCAATCATCAACCAACTTGGGATTTAATCTTAAAGTTGATGACCCAAAGATTGATTCATAGATTGATTTTGATGATCACAACACCTTGAAGTATAGATACTAATGTTTATGTTGCAAGGAGAAAGATATTTATTTTGCAAGGAACATAGCAAGTTGGAAGAACACAAGAAGGCCTCCAAAAGCACTCAAGAAAAGTTAGAAGAAAGCTACAATTCATTGGCCCAACTTTAAAGTTCAAAAGATTCAAATTGGAGGAGCAAATTCAAAGGAAAATTCAAAAGAATAGTCTTCGAGTCGACTCCTAAGGAATTCGAGTCGACTCCAATGGTTGCCGAGTCGACTCCAAAGAAAGCGAGAGTCGACTCTCAGTGGTACACAAGGGAAAACTCAGAGAAGCAGTTTTTGGACACTGAGATTCGAGTCGACTCCCACAAAGTCCGAGTCGACTCCAAAGACAGAACAACCCCAAGACAGAAGACGGTATTTTCGTCTCTGAGAGGGGAGTCGACTCCAAGACAAGTCGAGTCGACTCCAAGGCAGCGCGGCTCCAAAATACAGAGGATCAGTTTTCCGACTCTGAGATTCGAGTCGACTCCCAGACAGCTCGAGTCGACTCCAAGGCAGCGCTACACTAAGATGGCAGAAGACCAACTTTCGGAAACTGAGAGCCGAGTCGACTCCAAGGAAGTTCGAGTCGACTCCAAGACTGGATGAGCCAAAAGACAGAGAATCGGGAGTTCGGGCTCTGAGATTCGAGTCGACTCCCAGGACAGTCGAGTCGACTCGAGTGGACAAAATTCAAATTTGGATCCACGGACTACAGAGGATGAGCCGACTCCAAAATTGCCAGGTCAGCGCCAGAAGTTGGCGAGTCGACTCCGGGTTAAGTCGAGTCGACTCCCAGTCAAGACGGCAACTTTAATTCAAACTTGGAACAGTTGCCGAGTCGACTCCGGAAAAGCTCGAGTCGACTCCCGCTACAGCCGAGTCGACTCCTGATCGCGCGAGTCGACTCCGATCCCAACGGAATATTGTCAGGAGGTGCAGACTGGTTCCAACGGCTATATTTTTGTCTCTAACGGCTATATTCTTGTTTCCACTCCATCTAAAGCTATAAAAACAAGAAGAGAGCTAGGGGAGAACTCATGGAAGTGGGAGAAAACATTTAGGAAAGAGATTACAAGGAAAATCTCCCATAAGCACAAAAAGGGCCATCCAAAGAGAAATAGAGAGAAGAAGAGCTTCCAAGTGAATCCCAAAGCTTCCTCTCCATCCGTGTGCTGCCTCAGTGATCCTCTACCTCGTGCCAAATCAGAAGAGGGTCAAGTAAAGAAGAAGCCGAGCTCCTCCATCTTCAAAACTCGTTTGAGGACTTCACTTTACTCTATTTGCTTATAGTGTTATATTTGCTTGTTTAAGAAGCTTTGATTTATCTTAAACTTTGTTATAATATCTTGTAACTTGATTCAATCACGGGATTGAATCAAGGGGTAAAGGTTTGTTGGTGAGCCAAAGGGAAAACCAACGGTGTAAGGTTTGTTGGTGAGCCAAAGGGAAAACCAACGGGGTTTAGGTTTGTTGGTGAGCCGAGGGTAAAACCAACGTGTAAGGGTTTGATTGTGAGCCCGGGAAAACAATCGGAGTGGTTCTAGTCGGTGAGCCTGGGAAAACCGACCGAGTTCGTTGTGCGCTCGTAAAACAACAAGTTGGGTTGTGAGCTTGTAAAACAACCGGCTGTAATCGGTAGGATTATAGTGAAATTCCCAAGAGGTCTTGGGGAGTGGATGTAGGTGCTGGGGTGCACCGAACCACTATATGTTTATTGTGTTTGTGATGCTTTTTGTCATTGTCTAACTTGCTTACTTAGATATATTGCTTGCTTAACTCGTATCTACGCATCCCTTAGTTGCAAGCATACTCAATTTACTTAATCAAGTCCCATTTAATAAATCATACTGTTGCTAAGTTTAAATTCCACTGTGCATCTATAAAACTTAGCATAGTTAATCAAAAAGTCTTAGAAGTAGTTTAAAAGTTTTAAAAGACCCAATTCACCCCCCCCCTCTTGGGTTGTATCTACTGGGCAACAAGTGGTATCAGAGCAGGTGCTCAAATATTATTTGTAGTCTTAACCGACTAGAGCCAAAGATCATGACAACCCCACATAACGTATTACTTGCTGAGGGACTTTCCACAAACAGACCTCCACTGTTTGATGGATCTAACTATATTCAATGGAAAGCTAGAATGAAAATCTTTACTCAATCACAAAACTATGAGTTATGGAATGTCATAACAAATGGCCTACACACACCCACGAAATTAATTGAAAGTATGTTCGATAAAAATTTGGCTGAACTAAATGCTAAGGCTATGAACCTTCTCTACTGTGCATTTAATAAAAATATTTTCAACCAAATTTATATATGTTCATCTGCCAAACAAATATGGGATACTCTTGAAGCAACTTATGATATTTTCGAAGAACCCCATGTTAGTTTACTTGAGGATAATTGCAAGACTAACATTGAGCATGCAGGAAACACTCTAAATCAGGAAGAAAGATTCAAAAGCTTCCTAAAGACAAAGAAGAAGAGGAAGCTAGAAGAAAGGAAGAAAGAGATAAAAAGGAAGAAAGCCTTGACCAAGAAAGAGTCAGACAAGGAATTGAAAGTTAGGAGCAACAATGAACTACAAGAGGTAACTAACTTATGTCTTATGGTACAAGAAGATAAAGTAGAATCTGAATCTAATCTTACACCAAATGACTTTCATGAAAAATATTCTTATGATGAACTTTTAAATGCTTTTCATGATTTGTATAGTGAATGTAGAAAATTAGCTAGGAAAAATAAAAATCTTAAAAAGCTAAATTTGGAAATTTCAAAAGAAAGAAATTCTATTACTGAAATACAAGACAAACTAAATTCTGAAAATAAAAGTTTAAGGTCATTTTCAGAAGAATTGATTCAGAAAAATCATAGCTTAATTAAAGAAAATCAAAACTTAAGTAAAGAAATTAATCAATTAAAATCTTTTATTAACAAATTCACCGTAAGTTCAGAACGATTAAAAATGATGTTTGAAAGCCAATATGTTGCTTGTGATAAATCAAAACTTGGCTTGATTCCTTTACTTAACAATAAATCTCTAGAGAAAAAGGTTATCAATTCATCAAGCAAACCATTAAATAAGATAAGTTATTTCAAAAATGAAAAGGATGGGAATAACAACTTTACCTATCGTTCTAGTATAATTAAATCAAATGGTAAAGTTATTACTATTAAACAGATATGGGTTCCAAAAGGAACCATATGTCCTAACTCTCAAGGACTCAAGCAAGCTTGGGTACCCAAAATGAGAAAATGAGGATGTACACATAGGTGTACCAAGATACCCATGGAACAAAAGAAACTTAAAATATACTTATGAAAAGTTATTAACAAAAATCAGTAATCCTTGCATCTCATCATTATTTTTGCTTAGTATTTGATATGAATTGCTAATAGTGATCAATTTTGTGATATAGAAAATACTTTTGGAAATATGATCAAATCACTTCATAGTGTACTTTACTCACTATTGGATAAGTTGCAAAATGATTAATTTATTAAGAATAATTCTATGAATTCTCTATATGCTTGATTGAGAGTTTTTATCCATGGCATTATTGTTTATTGATCATAGATATGATAATGTGTACTTGGTATGTTTTTAAATATATGCACTATGAATACCAAGATTAAAGAAACCATCTTTAGCATACAAAATCAACTCATGCTAGTATATACTTAATCTCAAAAGACCTTGCCATTGGCTTACTTAAATTATCTTCTTAAAGGTCAAAGTTTTGCTATGCATGCTAACTAAGGAAACAACCAAAAATCATTTCTAAATCTAAAGATGTTGTTTCCATCTCTAAGTTTTCAAAAGCTTACATTGGATTTGTTCTTGGAAAATAAACTTGAAAATATTTTCTGTATTTGCTGAATCTTGTAAAAGTGTTTCAAATGATAAAGGTTTCCTAACTGTGAAGATAAAGAGTATCATGGCACAGTGTTGAAAACCAAAATCCTGATAAAGTTTATGCAGAAATTAACTATTTCAGCACCAAGGACATCTTAAGTAAAATAGGGGTAATAGAATTCTTGAAGAAATGAAAAAGACAACTGTGTATGATAGTCATCTACTTAAATGATTTTTAAAAAGCTATCATCACTGCTTGTCATATATATGATTTCTATTAGATCTATTTTTGATGAAAACTCCTTTTGATCTTCTGAAAAATGGAAAATGAACCATTGCATATCTTTCATATTTTTCAGTCGTACATGTTATGCTTGATATGTTCTTATGAAAAATAATGCCAAATCTGATAGAGATATGTCTATCCTTGGATATCATTCATCAAGCAATGTATATAGAATATTCAATGAAAAGATTTTAGTTGCAAAAATATCAAGTCGTCTTATTCTCTATGAGACTAATGATTTACTGTCAAGATACTAAGATCAAATTATATATGGTTAATCTTTTACATATAACAATCTGAAAACTTGTTAATAATTATAACAAAATTGAGTTTTTCAGAAATGCACTTAATGAAGAAAAATTGATAACTACTAAAAGACTGAATCAAGAAAAGATGAAATAGATCTTGATTCTTGCATGATTAAAAGTAAAGATCACCACTATCATTTGCTTGACTCATGAGCTTTATATTCTGTCAAATGAATGTGTAGAATTCACTCCTATGTGGTTATTTCATTAAAAAGTAGATCTATGTTAAATAACCACCATATTTAAAAATTACACATTACATATATGATAAAGCAATATGTGATTTAAAACAAGCATCAAAAGCTTGATATATAAAAGCTTAGGTAACCTTGTTGATAGAAAGTAATAGTGATAAATCTATGCATCAAAAAGAAGAATCTATGATATCTTGCTTGCTCATAGCACACATTGATGACATCATTTTTGGTTCTACTAATGAAGAGTTATATTGCAAAGTGAGTTTGAAATATGATGAATGAATTAACATCTTCTCTCAAACTCCAAATTAAGACAAACAAGAAAGGGGATCTTCATTGACCAACGTTAGTCCATAAGAAAACTCTTATAGAAGATTGGCGTGAAGAAGGTATATCTATGACCCCATCTTGTAGAAATTGTAAAGGATGAGCAAAGTAGATCTATTGTTTAAAGCTGTATTGAAGCATGATAGAATAATTATTTTATCATACAGCTAGTAGACCAGATTGTATGCTCATTATGTGACCTTGTGCAAGACTTCAATCTAACTTTAATTAATCATATTTTATTGATAACAAATACGTCATAATCTGAATTTTGATAGAAACAAACGTTTAAGATAAGTTGATTAAAACTTAGTTAACACATCTTATTGATAATTATCTTAAGCAAATAGAATCTAAACTAAATTGATTTGACCTTGATAAATCTGTCTATTGCCTCACATGCTTGTCCTTGAACTATCTTGGTTAATGAATCTATCTCTTTAGTTCAAGTGATATGTGCTTGCTTATATTTAGGCAATCTCTTGAATAAAGTGACTCAACATGCAACTATTGTCATATCTCATATTGAGTCATCTAATTAAAAAATATATATATATTGGATGAATGCTTTGTATCTTAAAGAAACTAATGACCTTCCTTCAAGAAAGAAAAATGAGAAATTTCAACTTGAAGGATATCTTCATGTAAGATACACTAAACATTCACATGCAAACAAGAGAGAGGATCTTCTTCAGCCAAAAGTTCACACATAAGAAATCTAATTTGGCTTGAAGAACATATAATGAATAGGTAATTTTAGATACCTTTCTCACAAATTAATTGAGCAAAGTCAATAACTTAAATCCTATTATGGCATGATTAAATTCTTTAATTATTAATTTTTGATATCATGTCTATATGTGTATTGACTGACTTATACTTTTAGAAATTGTTTCATGGTTTGCTCAATCTAAAATATTTCTATGGCTGTATCATAACCATGAAATACACAAGTATATGATTAAAACTCTGATTTAGAATGACTTGTGAGAAGCTACGAATTCTTGGGCATAATGAAAATAGTGTTTGCATGATATACCTCTATACGATACATTTCATTATTTCTTTATTCTGCTCTTTCATGTAGATTACTTGAGAATAACAAAAAGAGAGAGAGATAAAGAAAAGAAAATGGATATTATTCAAGAGAAGTAAAATCCAAGTAGAGGCAAACACTTCAACCTTAAGGAAAAGCAAAACAAACTTAATATATTCGACACATTTGTGAGACTTGTGTGAGCATTCTTTTGGAAGGAATAAAATCCATAATTAATTACACTTAAACAGGGAGTTTTTGAAGTAAACATTTTAACCTTTCTATATTGCTTATCATAGGGATGGTGCCAATGGGGAGGCTAGTGGTAGTACCCGGCACTATTTGACCCAACTATTCGGTGTAGGGCATATTAGGGACGGCACAAGAGGGAGGCTAGTGGTAGTACCTCGTGCCCCTTCCCAACTCCACCGGATAGGGAGCAAATAGAGTATAGAGCATAAGAAAGTTATAAATGAAAAACAAAGTAAATGAAAGTAGAATTAAGTCAAATTTTTAATCACTTGAAAACACACTTTAAGGATGAAATCATTGCAAGATTATATTTAAATAGGGGGAGTTTATTTGAAAAGAATTGATTTTGATCCTTGACATTCTTGTACTTAGTATTTTAATGCATGACTTAACACATGGTATATTTTGCATATGGTATGATGTCTTGATTTATGGATTCTCAATATTTTGTAATGTTTCATACTTGGACAATTTGATTGAATGTTTGAATTGCTACATAACATCTTTTGTTTAGTTTTATTGAAAAGAAATTTCAGATTTGTCATTCACAATCATTGTTAAAATCTGAAAGCTAAATAAAATTGCAGAAAGGAGAAGAGAAGAACATCTCTATTTAGGAAAAATAAACTGATATTGATCTATCTTTCTACTTGCCTAACTTTGATACATAATGTCCTAATACTTGTTAAAATATCCTTTATTTTGTATCGAAACTCAAAATTAAACACAAAGATTCTGAAAGTGCTTTAATGTTATTGAAATATGTATTTTTCAATCGTAACAATTTAAGATGAGCTACATTGTGAAAGATACATATCTCATATTATGACTTAGAAAGCTTCTATTGAAAATCCTATGTAATTCAGAATCCGATTTTGTATAAAAGTTTAAACTCCATATGATTACTAAATAAAATGTTAATGTAAGAAAAACAGAATTTATTTTGATTGCTCCGATACGCATCCGAAACATATCATTTCTTATCTTCAAAGTATACTAATTTTGATTCAAATGATGTGTCTTACGATGATCTTGATTGCAAGTAAATATTTTTAAAATATATGACTTTATTTTAATATTTAAAAAATTTTTTGAGCTTCATGTATACATTGCTGAAGAACTGTGATTAAGAAATTGAGTTCTATAAATACACATACCTCAATGATCATCTATATGTTTTTCTCTCCTACATTCTTAGAAACTATCATCAGAATATATATATATAGAGTGAATACTATAAATTTTGAATAATTCTAGATCACTCTACATTCTCGATAACATAGAATTTCAGTTTTATTCACGTTTATTATTAAATTCTGAAATTCAACCAAAGAAAAGAATGATTAAAGAAGAATGCATCTTTTGAGGGGGAGCTTTAGATATTCAGTATCTTATCCTAAAGAAACTTTAATTTGATGCATACCTTGAATTTTATGGATTGATTTTGATGAACCTCCTTATATTGCAAGACATGCTTTAATTACCTTGAGATGAGTTCTATAAAGGCTGTCTTATCTCAAACCTTGAGTCTTATGAAAATGAGCTGAAACTTATAGAAAATATATTTTTGAGATTGACAATTTTATGAACATTATCTTCAAATTCTAAACTCTTAAATGGAATGATCAATAGAGGGGGAGAAAGAAAATTTCAGAAGGAGAGGTCTCACGGAACTTAATTACATAAATCTATAGAAGAGGGAAAGAATACTAAATGAAAAGTGATCCTAATACTCTCCAATATGTATCATCTGAAATTTAAATCTGAAAATCTTTATGATACACCTTGAGGCATGTTATTTGGTTAATATATCTTCTGCACAAATCATGAACCAAATTGCAATTCAAATAGTTGATCTTAAGAGCCTCTAATTTAATGAAAAAAGGGGAGAATAACGTGTTAAATTTTCTTGAGTATCTCGTAGAAAATCTATTTTGGAATTCACTAATGAGTCCTAATTGGCTTGCTCTTTAGAACTTCAATATTGTGCCAATTCATATTTTTATATATGTATCAAATCGTGCTTATTTTCTAAAGGAATAAAAGAAAGTCCTTAAAAGAGCTCTAAGATATATCATAAATTGCATGAATTCATATTTTGGTATTTGTGCCCCAATGCTCTTATTATCATAAAAAGAACTTTGAAGTCATGATCCAACATGATGATATGTTTTTCAAGTATATAAGTTTTGATCTTTTACTCTGAAAATCAATTAAATTGCTCTCATGTTGATAAAATACTTAATAGATTGGGCAAACGTTCTTCAATGAACAAGCTTTCATACTTATTATTAAAGAGAGGTTAGATTTCCACTCATGTTTTTCCTTGAATATCATTTGTGGTACTTCTTGAATTAACCTAAGGAAGATTCCACCTACACTTGATTAGAAAACTATCTGTGGTATCAAATTAGAAAATCTCTTGAATTCACACTCGATGTGTTCTGATCTGATCTTTGTACTTAATGTTTCACTATCTTTTTGATGTTGTCAAAAAGGGGGAGAAATATCTAAGTATATGCTATATACTCAGAATGCTTTATTACTTTGAATTGAATACAAATCAGCTTGAACTGAAATATATTGATTGTGTTAAGCTGATTAAATCTAAAGCATTATCATGAAGTATGTTTTGTTTTAAATATACATGTTGTCTACTTCATGCAACTTTGCTATGCATTACTTCTAGAAAACAATATCTTTTATATTGCATATACTCCAAGTTTTGTCATCATCAAAAAGGGGGAGATTGATGACCCAAAGATTGATTCATAGATTGATTTTGATGATCACAACACCTTGAAGTATAGATACTAATGTTTATGTTGCAAGGAGAAAGATATTTATTTTGCAAGGAACATAGCAAGTTGGAAGAACACAAGAAGGCCTCCAAAAGCACTCAAGAAAAGTTAGAAGAAAGCTACAATTCATTGGCCCAACTTTAAAGTTCAAAAGATTCAAATTGGAGGAGCAAATTCAAAGGAAAATTCAAAAGAATAGTCTTCGAGTCGACTCCTAAGGAATTCGAGTCGACTCCAATGGTTGCCGAGTCGACTCCAAAGAAAGCGAGAGTCGACTCTCAGTGGTACACAAGGAAAAACTCAGAGAAGCAGTTTTTGGACACTGAGATTCGAGTCGACTCCCACAAAGTCCGAGTCGACTCCAAAGACAGAACAACCCCAAGACAGAAGACGGTATTTTCGTCTCTGAGAGGGGAGTCGACTCCAAGACAAGTCGAGTCGACTCCAAGGCAGCGCGGCTCCAAAATACAGAGGATCAGTTTTCCGACTCTGAGATTCGAGTCGACTCCCAGACAGCTCGAGTCGACTCCAAGGCAGCGCTACACTAAGATGGCAGAAGACCAACTTTCGGAAACTGAGAGCCGAGTCGACTCCAAGGAAGTTCGAGTCGACTCCAAGACTGGATGAGCCAAAAGACAGAGAATCGGGAGTTCGGGCTCTGAGATTCGAGTCGACTCCCAGGACAGTCGAGTCGACTCGAGTGGACAAAATTCAAATTTGGATCCACGGACTACAGAGGATGAGCCGACTCCAAAATTGCCAGGTCAGCGCCAGAAGTTGGCGAGTCGACTCCGGGTTAAGTCGAGTCGACTCCCAGTCAAGACGGCAACTTTAATTCAAACTTGGAACAGTTGCCGAGTCGACTCCGGAAAAGCTCGAGTCGACTCCCGCTACAGCCGAGTCGACTCCTGATCGCGCGAGTCGACTCCGATCCCAACGGAATATTGTCAGGAGGTGCAGACTGGTTCCAACGGCTATATTTTTGTCTCTAACGGCTATATTCTTGTTTCCACTCCATCTAAAGCTATAAAAACAAGAAGAGAGCTAGGGGAGAACTCATGGAAGTGGGAGAAAACATTTAGGAAAGAGATTACAAGGAAAATCTCCCATAAGCACAAAAAGGGCCATCCAAAGAGAAATAGAGAGAAGAAGAGCTTCCAAGTGAATCCCAAAGCTTCCTCTCCATCCGTGTGCTGCCTCAGTGATCCTCTACCTCGTGCCAAATCAGAAGAGGGTCAAGTAAAGAAGAAGCCGAGCTCCTCCATCTTCAAAACTCGTTTGAGGACTTCACTTTACTCTATTTGCTTATAGTGTTATATTTGCTTGTTTAAGAAGCTTTGATTTATCTTAAACTTTGTTATAATATCTTGTAACTTGATTCAATCACGGGATTGAATCAAGGGGTAAAGGTTTGTTGGTGAGCCAAAGGGAAAACCAACGGTGTAAGGTTTGTTGGTGAGCCAAAGGGAAAACCAACGGGGTTTAGGTTTGTTGGTGAGCCGAGGGTAAAACCAACGTGTAAGGGTTTGATTGTGAGCCCGGGAAAACAATCGGAGTGGTTCTAGTCGGTGAGCCTGGGAAAACCGACCGAGTTCGTTGTGCGCTCGTAAAACAACAAGTTGGGTTGTGAGCTTGTAAAACAACCGGCTGTAATCGGTAGGATTATAGTGAAATTCCCAAGAGGTCTTGGGGAGTGGATGTAGGTGCTGGGGTGCACCGAACCACTATATGTTTATTGTGTTTGTGATGCTTTTTGTCATTGTCTAACTTGCTTACTTAGATATATTGCTTGCTTAACTCGTATCTACGCATCCCTTAGTTGCAAGCATACTCAATTTACTTAATCAAGTCCCATTTAATAAATCATACTGTTGCTAAGTTTAAATTCCACTGTGCATCTATAAAACTTAGCATAGTTAATCAAAAAGTCTTAGAAGTAGTTTAAAAGTTTTAAAAGACCCAATTCACCCCCCCCCTCTTGGGTTGTATCTACTGGGCAACAAAAGTGGATTTTCAAACTAATGATTTATTATTATAGTTATTATTCATAGTATCATTGTTATTCATAATACTTATTCATGACATGAAGGGTAAGAAAAAAAATTATTTTTAGAAAAATGTGTATGCTTTTTAGATGTAAATGATGTATTTATGGATTGATTTTGCTGACAGCTGATAATGAAGCCTTTACTTATAGTTGTATCATTTTATCTTTAGGGAAGTCAGAGAAGTTGCTTTTTCAAAATTATAATTTTCTTAATACAACATTGACTGTTGAAAATATGACTTTTTTTTGGATCTACCTTATAATACTATCTATTTGTAACATTTTATTCAAGTGAAATCATAGAAGTGTTAGATTTATGGATGAAAGAAGTCGTTTGAGTTTTTGTTGAGAGGCTTCATCTATACCTCTAGAAAACAGTGTCTTGGTGCGGTGGCTTATACCTATTAGGGTCTTGGTGGACGCAAAACCAACAAAGGTATTTCCCCTATAATAATGGCTTAACTTTCAATTTGTGCCTTAGAGGCATTTAACAAATAATGCATTTATACATATATTGCTGATAGACATGCAGCTAGATATGTTTGGACTTAGAAAAGAACTTGGGGCGACCTATCACTCATCAAAAACTGGTTCTATGGCCGATCGATGTAACCGATCTGGGTCTCTAAGGGGCGTAATTAATACAATCTCTCAATTAGTTGGTCAAATGCATTGACATTCGCACATTCTATTTCTTCTTTTCCAAAAGTGGGTTCAAATTCCCTCGAACTATGTAAATTAGTTTAGTAGAAAGATGCAGCTCTCTCAAGAGATTTTTGATCTATTCGAAAGAAAGTCTTTCTTGATTGTAATCTGACACTTAGTCTCTGTTGAAGTTTATTTTTGTACTTTACACACTATTCTGGTGTTCTTGTGTAAGTTTGTAGCATGATTTTCTTTCTAGAAAAATTTATATAAATAATGTTTTTTTTTTTTTGGAATTGACTGAAGTCTTTCTTAAGATTAAAGTATATATGCAATTCCAGATTTTTCTAAAATAACTATAAGCTTAAATATGTTGGTTAATTTTGCTCTAAATGACTGAAAAACAGAAACATTGTATAACTCAATAATACATTAAATAGTATTATAGAAAATCAACTAGAAAGTAAGAAATCTTTTGAACTCTTTAGGCTTTTTTTATAATAGACTGTTTTGATTTGATTATTTGAATTTGACTATCATTTGGTGAAAACCAGATTTCTTTTCTGCTAGCAAGTTAAATTTCTGGCCTGGATCCTGTTAGATGATTAGTTAAGGAGAAACAGGCAGCGAGCAGATGACTCAAAGCATAACAACTGATAAGATGATGCATTTGTCATTACTTGTCTAGCTAATGGACAATGTATTAAGAACAAGTAGTTGATAGAAGATCTGAAACAAAAACTACTCGATCTTTCCTTATAATAAATTTTGGCTTTTCTTCATCAATAATCCCTTTTGTGCATCGGAGAAAGCTAATTATCATTGTTGTTTCTTGACTCTGCCGAATAATTTTTTACCTTACAGGGTAATTTGATATTTGATTTTCTTCTGAAGTCATAACGGTTCTTTGGTCTTTCTATATTATTGATCTTGATAGAGATCTAATCAGTACTTAAAATATGTTATATTATACTTGTACCAGCCAGGGTTGGCATGAGATGCACACTTGTCTTGCTCTGGCTTGAAAAATACAAACTTCTCAGTAAATTGAAAGCATGCTTGCTTAGTTTCATTTATTAAGGCTACCCTTGTATGTCAAAAGAAGATAAACATAGGTACTATTGCAAAAGAGTGGGGTACTTCCAGGCCATGCTTTTAGTTTGTTCATGGGGGATCTTTTATAAAATGTTATATGGTTTCCTTGTTATGGTTTTCTTTTATTTACTTCCCCCCTTTGGATTCTATTACCTCATGATCATTATTGTTCTTAATGTTTAGCTTCCTGCTATAAGTGCACATGTTTACAAGAATGTGAATATGATCTGAAACTACTTGTTTTTACCTGATTATACATATACGTTAAGAAAATACTGAAGTATTGCTTTTTTTTGGCTTTGTAGAGTTGGCAATGTGCAATATGATGAGAACCTACTATTGATTTTTAGCTGATATTCCTTAAGACATGTTTTATTGATTTTCACCTCTTTTATTTTTAATATCATTGTTCATGTGTCAGAGTGGTGACTCAATTATTTTCTTGTCTTAGAGTCCATAGCAGATAAAGTTTATGACTCCCATATTCTTCCAGATATCATCAGCACTTATTGTTTGATAGGCCTAATATTAGAGCTCTAGTTATGTTACCATACCTTATGTATTTTGGTAATGTTGGATCTTAGTACCTAGTGTGAATTCTTACACAATCTTTTTGTCATATAGACTCTCAGGAAGCTTGATTCATGCAGGGTTTAGTTGAATTAGAGTGTCTTAAATGCGAATTGGTTAGTGGGAGATTTTGTAGCCAGCTTTAACCCCTTCCTTAGGTAACAATGGTGCTATATAGACTTTGTTATCATTGCAATGTTTAGGTATGTCTTTTGCTTTGCTTCCAACAGTATGTGTTTATGTAGAGGTTAGCTTCTCAATTTAGGCTAACATATGCTCAGGGGAAAAATGGACTTTTCCTTTATTAAGAGTCTGATTGGGGATGCTGTAGCTTTTGGCCAAAATGTAGTTTTTGGTAAAAGTTGCGTTTTGACTTTCAAGGCAATGTAGTTTTTTGATTTAAAAGCATTTGGTTTTTAAGATCCAAAAACTGCTCTAAAGCTGTAGAAGTGGTTTGCCGTGTATTTGTTAGGCAAATTTAAAAGCTGCTCTTGAACGACAAAATGACTGAAAAGAACAAATGATTAAATTGACTCTAAAATTATTTAGATATAAGCAAAATGAGTACCAGTGTCAATACATTTTTTTTTTTTTGCATATAGCTAATGTGAGTAAAATAAAATAAAATAAAATAAATAATTGTTAGGCATATTTCATTAAAAGAAGGTTACACTAACATACTATAATACCCATCTATTGCATTAACTCATTATGTATACTATCACATACTTGAGCTATAAAGTTATCATCTTGTGCCACAATATTTGGTGGAGGCTTTTGTATAATATTCTCATGGCTAATATCGCCGGCAACAAACTAGGAAAAGGAAAAAGGGAAAAACTAGCACAATTCCATTCTTTCATCTAAGTAAGTAAACAAATCTATGACAAGCACTTAACAATTATTTACCTGATTTACAACTATTTATGACCTAACTTGATGTATAATGTGAATGTGTTAAGATCCAAATCTAAATGTTAACCTTGAAGCTACTTCCTTTCATAAGTTGAGTCAAGACCTAGCTTAGACTTGTCATGTCCCAAATCCGGGATATAATATAACCATGCTACCAAGAGGTACAACCTTCAATAACACGAAGCCAACAATTATATTCATCTTCCAAATCCATCACAAACAAAATATAATAAAAGGATCCTATTCCATCATCCATTAAGTAATGAAACAAATATCGGTTTAGAGCATCCAAATCCACATATAAATTCAAAAAACATATAACCTCAAAATTCAGAAGCTCATCAACTACAAATTTATAGTTAATTAAAGAACTAAAATTTTGCTACAAAATCACCAAGTTTGTTAGTGCGAACTTCAAGCCTAGACCATCTTTCATTCCTAATGATCCTATTCATCTAGAAAGAGAAAAGAAAAATATAGAGATGTGAGTTACACAGTTCAGTAAGTAAACTTTATTATCTTATCGGATCAAGCATAAGTTTTTCTATGACAATGTATCATTTAAAGAAAATAACTAATATTACATAAAGAAAGCATTTCATAGTGCAGTATGATAAAACAAGTAATAAAGCCAATCAAGCGTATATAAATCATCAATATTTTATAAACATAATTCCAAGTATATTACACAAAGAGAATCATAAACTGTTATTTGCTATTTAGTCATATCATATGTCATGTTCCGAACCCAGCACTCCGATCCGAAACACGACATGACAGCACACTCCCTAGGGTAGAGCCCTAGAAAATATGCAAGCCCTAAAAAATTATCACTATCTCAATATCCATAATAAAAAATGATCTCAATTCATAACAAATCAACAAAACTGATCCAATTATAAAATTTAATCATCCAACCAATATCAGTGATATTCTATCTATGCATCCCTTTTTATGTGATCTCAACTATAGCGAAGAAACCACCAGGTACCAAGCAATCTGCAACCTACAACTCTAAAAAAAAAAGAGGAAGGGGGTTGTGAGCTTTATAGCCTAGTAAGAATTTCGAACCGCTATGCATATAAAATAAATATCGTATTAATACTCAGAAAGCTTATACAAATAACATGCACATAAGTTCTCATATCATCTTTTAAAAAAAACATACACACACATACACACACATATATATCAAATATAACCAATTGTTCAACAACAATTTCTTATGTCATTTTATCTATTTCTTTTTAAACATGATTTTCATTTTTCTCTTTAATTATCGTTCAATTGTGGACTAACCAAGATCATGACTCAGTCTAAGACTGATACAATCTCACGCGTTAGTCCAAGGTCGTTATCCCATGTATAAGCTCATTGATGCTATCCCTATGTGTTAGCCAATAGTCGCTATACCACGCTTGAGCCTGTGAATGTTATCCCATGCATAAGCTCGTAGAGGCTATTTTCATGCATCAGACCATGGTTGCTATCCCTATGCATCAGCCCATGAGCGCTATGTGAGGTTAGTCCACACTATATCCTATCTGTTTGATTTACCTGTTACTTTTGTTAAATCAGTTACCACTTATTGTTGTCGGCGCCCCACACCGGAACCCACTCACACCAGCGCCGCCACCGACGTCGGACAAGCAAGAGAGATACAAACGGATAAGCACTCTCTCGCTCCCTCGACTCCGGACTCAAGGATCACCTCTTCGCTCCGCCTACGAAGGGCAAAAGATTACCCCGTGGTATCAGTAGGGTAAAACACTTGAGCACCGCAACGGATTATCAAAGATCAAAGGAAGAAGAAGGAAGAAAATAGCAAAGCAAACACAAAGATGTAACGAGGTTCGGCTACAAATAGCCTACGTCCTCCACCGCTCCAAATCTCAATAAGGATGAACTGATTACAGAGATAGCACACACCCGAACGATCACAAACGATCGATCTACAAGAGATTCACACAGAATTCCCTTTGCACAAGAAGTAGGATCCCAATCCTCTTCTTCTCTAGAACCCTAGCCTCACAAACAAGAGTCTCTCTCAAATATACGGCCAATCACCCTACCCTAGGGCTCTCATGAGTCCTATATATAGTCTCAAGACCTTCAGATGATCATAGCCGTCGAAACGCCACCAAAAACACCAAAAGAAAATCGTCCGTACGATTTTTCGCGAGCCCGAGTCGACTCGGCTGTGGTTCGAGTCGACTCTGGCACGTCTGGACAAAACTGGCACGATCTAGAGTCGACTCGACTGTAGCTCGAGTCGACTCGACGATGCTTCGAGTCGACTCGACTGTAGCTCGAGTCGACTCTGACAGTCCAGACAGAAACATGGTTTTTTGGCCTTTCTTCTCCCGGGTCGACTCGACGGACCTCGAGTCGACTCGACTATTCCCGAGTCAACTCGACTGAAGCTCGAGTCGACTCCGACAGTCCGCCAGACAGAAAACTATGCAGAATTGATTTTCCTTCAATTCTCTTCATGACCAAAGGTCTCCACATACCCCAACAATCTCCCACTTGGAGACCTTGGGTATATTCTCTTGTTACTTGGTTCTCCTCTGTGCTCCCACTGAAACTGGATCATCCTAGTGAAATCGGTACGATGCCTCCTCAACGTCTTCAAGCATGAAGACCAGCAGAAGCTGAACAGCTCCTCAGCTTCTCCACCGTGACGACCTTCGTCAACATATCTGCAGGATTCTGACTTGTATGAATTTTCTCCAACTTGACGAGTCCCTGCTCGAGCAATGACCTCACGAAGTGGTACCGTATGTCAATATGCTTCGTCCTTGAATGAAAAGCTGAATTCTTCGCCAGATGAATTGCACTTTGACTGTCTGAATATAACATGCAATCCTTCTGTTCCTTCCCAAGCTCCTTCATCAAGCCTTGAAGCCATATTAGTTCCTTGCACGCCTCTGTGGCTGCCACATACTCCGCCTCCGTAGTCGACAATGCAACAACTGGTTGCAACCTGGAAATCCAACTGACGGCTCCACTGCCCAAGGTGAACAAGTACCCTGTCGTGCTTCTCCTGCCGTCCAAGTCCCCTGCCATGTCTGAGTCCACAAAGTCCTGTAACTGGATCTCAGAACCTCCATAGCATAATGACATGTGCTCCGTGCCTTTCAGATACCTCAGTATCCATTTGACCGCGCGCCAATGCTCCAAGCCTGGGCAGCTCATAAAGCGACTCACAACTCCCACTGCTTGAGCAATGTCTGGTCTTGTACACACCATAGCGTACATCAAGCTCCCCACCGCCGATGCATACGGGAATTTTGACATATTGAGCTCCTCCACCCGCGTCTTCAGACTTTGTCCTTTTGAAAGCTTTAAGTGGGCACCTAGTGGTGTGCCAACAGATTTGGCACCCTCCATGCAGAATCTCTTGAGTACTCGGCTGATGTACTCCGCCTGAGATAGTCTGAGGATATGTTTAGACCTATCTCTGCTGATCCGCATCCCAAGGATCTGTTTCGCTGCTCCTAGATCCTTCATTGCAAATTTTCTTGACAGCTTCAGCTTCAATTTTGCAATCTCATGCATGCTAGCTCCTGCAACTAACATGTCATCAACATACAATAGCAAGATAATGTAAGATGTACCGAAGTCCCGGAAGTAGCAACAGTGATCCTCCTGACATCTCCTGTATCCTATCTCAAGCATGTAACTATCGAACTTGAGATACCATTGTCTGGGTGCCTGTTTCAAACCATAGAGGCTTTTCTTTAGTTTGCAGACTAAGTCACCCGTGCCAGCTGCAATGTATCCCTCCGGCTGCTGCATATATATCTCCTCATCGAGATCTCCGTGGAGAAAGGCCGTCTTCACATCAAGCTGCTCTAAGTGAAGATCCTCTACTGCCACCATGCTCAGCACCGCTCGAATAGTACTCATCTTGACTACAGGAGAAAAGATCTCTGTGAAGTCGATACCTGCTCTCTGCTGAAATCCTTTTACAACCAGCCTGGCCTTGTATCGCTTCTTCCCGCCTTGCTCTTCCTTCAGCCTGTAAACCCATTTGTTTGACAGTGCTTTCTTCCCCTTGGGCAGATCCACCAAATCCCACGTTTGATTCTGCTCCAATGACTTCATCTCATCATCCATGGCCAACTCCCACTCCTTCCTGGTATCAACCTCCAATGCCTCCGTGAAGCATTCAGGTTCGCCATTATCTGTGAGCAGCAAATAACTAAGAGTCCCATCATACCTTTGAGGAGGCTTCCCATGAGTACTACGAGTGGTCCTTCTTAGTTGTGGAGGGGGTGCCAATGCTTCAGGTTCTTGCTCTGACTGAGTCTTCTGACCAGAATTTGTAGACTCCTCTTCAGGATCCACAAAACACGGCTCAACAGGTTTTGTTTCTGATTCAGTGCTCTGCTGCATTTTCTCATTGAATACCACATCATTACTACGAATGATCTTCTTGTGTTCGGGATCCCAAAGCCGGTACCCAAACTATTGACCTCCGTATCCAACGAAAATACACTTCTTTGATTTGGCGTCTAGTTTGCTTCTTTGACTGGAATCAACATGGACATAACTGGTACAACCGAATACTCGTAAGTGCGCCAAATCAATCTTCTTCGCTGTCCATGCTTCCTCAGGAATCCCAAATTCAAGTTTCTTTGATGGCCCTCTGTTGATCAAGTAGGCAGCAGTGTTAACTGCTTCCGCCCAAAACTGCTGTGGCAATCCAGCATGTATCCTCATACTCCTGGCACGCTCATTAATTGTTCTGTTCATCCTTTCAGCAACTCCATTTTGTTGTGGTGTTCCTGGAACTGTCCTTTGCCTGACGATCCCAGCATCTGCACAGTAGTCCTCAAACTCCCTGCTACAATACTCACCACCGTTGTCCGATCTCAGGCATTTCAACCTCTTTCCTGTCTCGAGTTCTACCATCGCCTGCCATCTCCTGAAGACCCCAAATACCTCTGACTTGTGCTTCAAGAAGAACACCCAAAGCTTCCTGGTAGCATCATCAATAAAAGTAACATAGTACTGAGATCCACCAATGGAAGAAACTGGTGCAGGCCCCCACACGTCCGTGTGCACGAGATCTAGCTTTTCTTGCTTCCGAGGTTTACCTTCTTTGTTGAATGAAACACGCTTCTGCTTTCCGAGAACACAATCCTCACAGAAGTCCATCTCAACACTCCTGAGACCCTGCAGCTTTCCCAACTGGTGCATCACCTCCAGTCCCTGATAACTCATGTGCCCAAGTCTACAATGCCATAACTTGGTGTCCACATCTGCTGCAACAACTCCAATAGAGTTCTCCGTGCCGTTGGTGACATAAAGTGTCCCAACCTTCTTGCCACTAGCCACCGTCAACGAACCTCTGGATATCTTCCACTGATCAGCTGTGAAAGTAGCCTTGTACCCCTGGCTCGCCAACTGTCCAACAGAAATCAGATTCCTCTGCAGTTGAGGTACGTGCCGTACGTCCTCAAGCTCAAGTGAAGATCCAGAAACCAACTTCACTTCCGCGCTTCCCCTTCCTTGTATGGTGCAAGGCTCTCCATCCCCTAGGTAGACTTTGCCAAAGTCTCCCTTCTCATATCCTCCAAGAAGCTTCCGTTGGGATGTAGCATGGAAAGATGCGCCCGAGTCTATCACCCAAGACTCGTCACAGGTAGACAAAGATAGAACGAGGGCATCCATATCACCGTCTTCAGCAAGATTTGCCAGATCCTTGCTGACTCCTTCGGTGTGGTCGCCTTGCTTCCCTTTAGGAGATTTGCAATCCCTCCTAAAGTGCCCCGTCTTCCCGCAGTTCCAGCACTTCGCTCCCTTGTTCTGAGGTGCTCGAGACCTGCTGGATCTCGACTTCGAGTCGCTTCGAAATCGACCGTCCTTCTTTTGTCTTCCCCGGTCAGAGGTGTTTAGTGCACTTCCAGACGACTCCGTAGCTCCAGAAGATTTCCTTCTTGCTTCTTCACTCAGAAGCACTCCCACAACGTCATCAAAAATCAACTTCCCCGTTGCCGAAGAGTTGCTCACCGCCATCACCAGGCCCTCCAAGCTATCAGGCAATCCGGAGAGGATTAGCAATGCCCGAATCTCATCGTCAAAACTAATCTCCACTGACTCCAACTGGGCCGTGAGTCCATTGAACTCGTTGAGGTATTCTGCTACGCTGCCGCCATTTTTCATACGAAGATTAAACAACCTCTTCATGAGAAATACCTTGTTTGATGCTGAGGGTTTCTCGTACATCCGCGACAATGTTGCCATCAACTCCATCGTCGTCTTCTCGTTTTTGATGTTGAATGCCACTTGGGATGCAAGTGACAATCTGATGGTGCCGAGCGTCTTCCGATCGAGGACCTCCCAGTCTTCATCGGACATCTTCTCTGGTTTCTTTGCTCTACCTCCAAGAGGAAAATAGAGATCCTTCTGGTAAAGGTAATCTTCTATTTGCATCTTCCAAAACCCGAAGTTCGTGCCATTGAACTTCTCAATTCGCAACTTGCCTTCATCCGCCATTGCAGAATAACCAATAGCTCTGATACCAATTGTTGTCGGCGCCCCACACCGGAACCCACTCACACCAGCGCCGCCACCGACGTCGGACAAGCAAGAGAGATACAAACGGATAAGCACTCTCTCGCTCCCTCGACTCCGGACTCAAGGATCACCTCTTCGCTCCGCCTACGAAGGGCAAAAGATTACCCCGTGGTATCAGTAGGGTAAAACACTTGAGCACCGCAACGGATTATCAAAGATCAAAGGAAGAAGAAGGAAGAAAATAGCAAAGCAAACACAAAGATGTAACGAGGTTCGGCTACAAATAGCCTACGTCCTCCACCGCTCCAAATCTCAATAAGGATGAACTGATTACAGAGATAGCACACACCCGAACGATCACAAGCGATCGATCTACAAGAGATTCACACAGAATTCCCTTTGCACAAGAAGTAGGATCCCAATCCTCTTCTTCTCTAGAACCCTAGCCTCACAAACAAGAGTCTCTCTCAAATATACGGCCAATCACCCTACCCTAGGGCTCTCATGAGTCCTATATATAGTCTCAAGACCTTCAGATGATCATAGCCGTTGAAACGCCACCAAAAACACCAAAAGAAAATCGTCCGTACGATTTTTCGCGAGCCCGAGTCGACTCGGCTGTGGTTCGAGTCGACTCTGGCACGTCTGGACAAAACTGGCACGATCTAGAGTCGACTCGACTGTAGCTCGAGTCGACTCGATGATGCTTCGAGTCGACTCGACTGTAGCTCGAGTCGACTCTGACAGTCCAGACAGAAACATGGTTTTTTGGCCTTTCTTCTCCCGGGTCGACTCGACGGACCTCGAGTCGACTCGACTGTTCCCGAGTCGACTCGACTGAAGCTCGAGTCGACTCCGACAGTCCGCCAGACAGAAAACTATGCAGAATTGATTTTCCTTCAATTCTCTTCATCACCAAAGGTCTCCACATACCCCAACACTTATATACTGAATTTTTCTCAAATTTAAGGTATCTTTGTTCACATGATCATGTTCTCAATATCTAATACATATAATAACCATACGAATACATTTGTACTGAAAATTATATAAAACATATCATCATATGCCAAACCAAATTTATTGATATAAATCTCACGATGCAAATCTAATGCTACAAACCAATAAATACACACACACACACACACACACAAACACACACACATATATATATATATATATCTATATGGTGATCGAGTATCAGGATTCTTACTTCTATCGCAATCCAATGCAGCTATAGTGCTACCAGTCCACACCTAATATATCCAGTCAATTTAGTATCAATATAACACCAACTTTTCTCTTATTAATCACTCACCATATCAATGAATCAATTATTTAGTAATTACCTAATTTTAGAGTTCTAATATTTGAATTCTCCATATTCTCTATTCTTCTTTAATTAAAATGAAGGGTCAAGGTCTTTTCTCAATTTAGAAACTAGAGTGTAGAATCTTGTTGGGCTTCTTTCTTTTTATATAATTGTAGCCCCATACAAAACTAGGGCTGACTATGAAAATAGATTCATATAGAAAATATACGAGGCCAGCTAGATGACAATGCCCAATCGTTCAAATTGGCCAACATAATATAACTCAATCTATCTGATCAAGAAATATATATCCAATCAAAAAAAAATAATAATAAATTAGGAGTTATGAATTATGGGTTCAATGGTAGCTGACAATAGTCGGAGTGAAGGAAGGATAGATTCGACTTGTTAATAGCATTCGATGATCCAGACCGTCTGCACTGGCCGATCCAACCAGTCAATCATGAAACAAGAATTAGATGATGGTACATGTAATGAATGCAATGATGAGAGAGTCTAGTGGTGCCCAGTAATGGTCGAGGTAAGGCTGATGCTCTGCATGGCCATAAGCAGGGTTCAAGACTCCCTTTTTTGAGGGTCAACTAGAGATCCATTGAGGAGGCTAAGACCCTCCTCTTGGGTCCATTAAACTATGCAAACAGAGAGAAATAGTGAAAAAGAAATCAAGAGGGAGACAATCCAAGTAGAGAGAGAAATAAGAGAGAGAAGAGAGAAGAGAGAGGAGAGAGAAAGAAGAGAGAGACTCTCTTCTTCTTCCATAAAATAAAGGAGAGTCCATCTCTCCCCTTTCTTTTTGGATCTGAGGGGGCGGTAGCCATGGTGGCCAACCCCGACGACAGTAGCCATAGGCAATTCGTCGGCCGCTACCTCACCGGCGATGGTGGCAGGCCGGCATAAGAAAGAAGGGAAGAAGGTAAATCCGCACCACCCACTCTTCAAATCGATCCTTTATTCTGGCTATCTCTTCAACCACATTCACATGATTACAAGGGTCCCTAAGGGTGGCAAAGCTCGGCCAATCCCAATGGCTGGCTATGATGAAACCTGAAAGGAAGGAGTTGAAAAAGAGCAAACAAGGGATCCTTCTTCCCAAGCGATTTTCGTCTGATTTCTCGGCCAACAGCTATGAATCCTAACTGTGGGAAGAAGAAGAAGGAAAGGGGAAGAAGGCTAGGTCTAAGCGGCTCAATCAATGAATCATGAAGCACAGACTCGATCAAAGCCAAGATTGTTCAACAAGGTTTGGTAGGTTTCAAGGATACTTAACAGACGGTTTGGATGATCAGTCCGGCAGGCTGCACGAGCACCAAGACAGTTTGGAGCCTTTTTGCGGGGCTCAGCCCAGATCTATAGCATAGAAAGTCCCTTCAGTATAGTCCATAGGTCTGCTAGAGAGAGAAAGAAGATAGACGTGTCTCCTCTTTCTTCTTCTTTTTTTTTCTTTTTTTTTTCTTATTTTTCTTTCTTGGCAAAATAGGGGAATAAGGGGGATGGACCGATAGCTGTGATCATAGTGGGGTCAATGTTGGAGGGTTGACGATGCAGTTGGAGGTCCAGCAACTGGTGATGGTAGTCGGTGGCAGCGATCAATGGCCGAAAAAGAAAGAGAAGAAGGCTAAAAATAGGGGTAGGACAAAGGCATTCTTAGCTCGGTGGATTTCATGTTCCAACTCGCTCTTTGATGGCTGGGGCTCCGGCGAAGGCTAGGGACCAATGCAAGGAAGAGATTGAGAGCCTCGGTGATGAACGCCGGCAACGGAGTTGGCTAAAACAGAAGAAAAGATGAAAAAATAAGGGTTGGCACTCGTGATGGAAATCCGATAGGTTTCTCGGCTAATAGTCATGTTTCAAGGCTTAAAATGAAGGGTAAACAATGAGAAGAAAGGTCCAGGCCTTATCTTGGCTCTGACAAGCTTCTCTAGCCTCAATTTCTGGCTACCATGGTGAGAGGGGACTGGCAAAAAAGGGGAGACAAAGTGAGAAAGAAGAGAAGAGGAGGCATGGTGCTTGTGGTGGACCATAGTGGGGCGGGGAGGTGTTTATATAGAGGAGCCCTAGGGTTTTGGTGGGCCTAGGTCTCCGACTCCTAGCTGGAGTCGTCGGGGGAGAAGGAAGAAAGGATGACTCCCGATGGGAGTCTTCCACCCATTACGTGCGAAGCATGTGCGGGGCTAGCATGGGCCAAGCGTAGTCAGGCCGGTCAAGTGGATCAGACTTAGGGGGGCTTTCCAAGACCAACATCCATGTACTTGAAAATTTAATCCACCACCATTCAAGTTTTCACTTGGTGTATAAACATCTATCAATTAGGTAAAATTTTTGATCTAATCTCCTATTATTTTGACCATGTCTTCAAGGTCCAAAAATGATTTTTGTTGCTTTTATTTTATAGATCAATAGCTCATCTGAACAAGAAATGAGCCCTCTTCCTTATAGTAATAAGAGTCTTTACCCTATATTTCATTGAAGAATAGGCTACCACCTAAAGGAGCTGAGGTTCAAGGAAAAAAAACTTCCATATTCTATTGAATGAATGAAGTAGCACCCCCAAGTATTGTACTCATCTTCCTGCAATGATGAGGATAGGGAGCCGCATCTCAACCATGCATGCAGATAGGTAATGATTTATAGGCAATCCCAAGGACAATTTACAAACCAATTATTTTCTTGATAGAGACACAACAAGCATATTGAAACTATAAAGAAACCCAAAAGAATAAATAGAACAAAAAACAAAACTCTCTTCTAAAGAAAATCAAGAATGTCCTTTGATAATTGAAATTAAATGGCAGAATAAGATACAATAATAGAATATTTAGACAAGAAAAAACAAGAATCAAAGAAAAACACATGACAAAAAAATAGAACTGTTAGAAGAAAGATGACAACAACATACCTTTAGGTCCTCCATTTTTCTTTTTTCTTTTCAAGTATTGAGGATGATAGTGTTATTTTGATGATTAATAAGCAATTATCTAGAGTATATTATAAGTTAAATTGATACTTCATTTATAAGTTCATTACTCTCAGTATATCTGTATGAATTGATATAGATACATGTCTTTGTTCATTTGAATGAATCTAACCTTGAGATGCAGCAAAGTGTAGATTGAGTCGACCCAAAGGTTGATTGGGTCGACCTCGGCACATCAAGAAGTCATTTGGCACACTTCTGCAAAATTGGCACAGATGAACAGTGAGTTGGGTCGACCCAAGGTAAGCATGAGTCGACCCAAACTTCAAGAACCTCAAAACATGAAAGAAATATGTTCTCTGGATTTACTGAGAGGGTCGACCCAAACAGTGGTTGAGTCGACCCAAGCTTGAGTCGACCCAAACCCTGAGAGGGTCGACCCAAAGGCAAGACAGAAAGACAGACAGAAAATGGTTCTCTGAAATTACTGAGAGGGTCGACCCAAGAAGAAGTTGAGTCGACCCAAGTGAACTTTGAGTCGACCCAAAGAATGGTTGGGTCGACCCAAGTGAAGGAAGTCTGAAATTCAAGTTTCTGTGTTCTCTGAGAGGGTCGACCCAAGGAATGTTTGAGTCGACCCAAGGCAAAGTTGGGTCGACCCAAGGACAGGTTGAGCCGACCCAAACACGGGCTGAACAGTAACGGCTAGTTCTGCAGATGTACTTTTTGTCCTTTCCAAGGTCAGTAACGGCTAGTTTTTGAATTCTAACCATTGGGGCTTGACCAAAGGATGTGGGAAGCTATTTAAAGGGGCACTATTCATCAGATAGAACAACTTTTGAAAGGAATATCAAAGAGTACACAAGAAAACAAAAGTGCCCTAATCTTCTTCATCAAGAGCTTCATTCAAGAATCGAAGAAAGGGATTGAGCAGATTCAAAGAGTCATCAAGAGCTCCATCCTTCCGTGAAGAGTGAAGCATCCTTGACAAAGAAGAGCAAAGCCACTTCAAAGCGATAAATACTTTCTAACTCTTCTTTGTAGTTAATATTGTTTCATATGCTCATTTAGGAGTTTGAATCTTTTCTTTTGTTTGTCGAACAATTTGTAAAGGTTCGTTGGTGAACCCGTAAAACCAACAAAGGTTTTTGGTGAACCCGGAAAACCAAAGTGTAAAGGTTCGTTGGTGAGCCCGCAAAACCAACAAAGATTTTTGGTGAACCCGGAAAACCAAAGTGTATAGGTTCGTTGGTGAGCCCGTAAAACCAACAAAGGTTTTTGGATTGTGAGCCCGGAAAACAATCCAACTGTAATCCGCGGGATTATAGTGAATTCCCAAGGGGTCGCTTGGGGAGTGGACGTAGGTGCTAAGGAGAGCACCGAACCACTATACTTCTTGTTGTTTGCATTGTGATTTGTTTAAGTTCACTAACTCATCATTTAACACAAGTAAGATAGTTAAAATTCAAAAGAAACCAATTCACCCCCCCTCTTGGCTTGTCACCTTGGGCAACAAGTGGTATCAGAGCAAGGTGCTCCAATAGTACTCATTGATCTCACAATCAAGAGTTAAAGATCATGACAACCCAAGTGGGATGTATTATGAGTGAGGGGCAATCCGCAAATAGACCACCTCTATTTAATGGCACAAACTACATATATTGGAAAGCTAGGATGAGGATATTCATTCAAGCTTTAGATTATGAATTATGGTACATCATTACTAGAGGGCCTCACACACCCACACTTAATATAGAGGGCACTATCATACCCAAACCAGAAATGGATTGGAATGAAAGTGATATAAGATTGGCACAATTAAATGCAAAAGCTATAAATGTACTTTATTGCTCTTTAGATATAAATGAATTTAACAGAATATCTACTTGCATCTCTGCTAAAGAAATTTGGGACAAACTTGAGGTCACTCATGAAGGGACCAATCAAGTCAAGGAGTCAAAAATAAACATATTAGTACACAAGTATGAATTGTTTAAAATGTAGTCTACTGAGTCCATAACTGATATGTTTACTCGTTTTACTCAAATTATAAATGGGCTTAAGAGTTTAGGAAAGTCTTACACTAACTCTGAATTGGTGCGAAAAATTCTCAGGTCTCTACCAAGAATTTGGGAGGCCAAGGTAACCGCAATTCAGGAAGCTAAGGACCTCAACACACTGTAATTAGAGGAACTTCTAGGATCACTCATGACCCATGAGTTGACAATGAGGGAAAATTCGGAAGAAGAGGTCAAGAGAAGAAAGCCCATTGCCCTAAAGACTACCACCTCTAAACAACAAACTGAATCAGAAGATTCAGATAATAATGATGAATTTGATGAAGAAGGGATGGCTGTGCTTGGAAGAAAATTCAGAAAATTTATGAGAGGTAAGAATAGATTTTATAAAAAGAAACCCTTCCTCAAAGGTAGCTCAAGTAAAGAAAAGGGTAAGGACAAAGAAAAAGAAAAAGAAACTCCTATTTGCTATGAGTGTAACAAACCCGGGCATTATAAGATAGATTGCCCAGATTTGAAATGGATGGCAAGAAAACTGAAAAAGAAGAATTTCATGGCTGAATGGAGTGAAAGTGAGGAGTCAAGTTCGGAAGAGGAAGATCATCAAGAGACGGCCCAAATGTGTCATATGGCCAATGACGATGAGGTAGATTCTGAACTTGAATATGATTTTACTGTTGACGAATTACATAATGCATTCTTAGAACTCATGGAAGAACATAAGAAGCTTATCATTAAAAATAAAGTTCTAAAAGAAGAAAATCAATCTCTTATCAAAGATAAGTTAAAACTGTCTCATAACTATGAAACATTAAGTAGGAAACTTACAAATGAAACCAAGACTCTAATTGCTGAAAATATCAAGTTAAAAGAAGATGCTGAAAAATATAAATCCTTGGTAGATAAATTTACACTTAGCTCTACCAAATTAAATATGATTCTTGATAGTCAAAAAGCTGTATATGATAAGGCTGGATTAGGATATAAAACAAATAGGAAACAAAAATTCTTAAAGAACATTTTTGTAAAAGCTAAAAATGAAAATATTACTTGTCATTGCTGTAACAAATTAGGACATAAAGCATATGAATGTAACTATAGAAAGTCCAGTCAAAACAAATTAAGTATTAATCAAAAGATTAAATTCAAGAAAGTGTGGGTTCCAAAAGGAACATCAAGTACTAACCCTAAAGGACCCAACATAGCTTGGGTACCTAAAGCTCTTTCTTGATCTTGATTGCAGGGGTGTCTTGAAGCTGATAAAGTGGAAAAACGATGATATCTAGATAGCGGCTGTTCAAGACACATGACCGGTGACGTAGACCAATTTGTCACCTTGGAATCAAAGAAGGGTGGAGTAGTAACCTATGGAGACAATGGTAAAGGACATATCATTGGAAAGGGTAAAATTTTCATTACTCCATCCATTTTTATAGAAAATGTCTTATTAGTTAAGGGATTGAAGCATAATCTGCTTAGCATAAGTCAATTTTGTGATAAAGGGTTTAAAGTCACATTTGAAGCATCTGTATGCATAATCACAAATCCTAAAGATAATAGCATTGTACTTGTAGGACAAAGGCAAAGAAATATTTACTTGGTAGATCTTCATGATGTAGGCAAGAAAAATGGATTATGCTTAATTACTAATGAAGAAAAGAAAAATGAAACAAGTTGGCTTTGGCATCGTAGACTAGGACATGCTAGTATGGAATTAATCTCAAAACTAGTCAAGAAGGAATTAATAAAGGATGTGCCAAAATTGATTTTTGAAAAGGATAAAATCTGTGGACCATGTACTTTGGGAAAACAAACTAGATCATCTTTCAAATCAAAGAATATAGTATCAACAACTAGGCCTTTTGAACTTATACACATGGATTTATTTGGACCCACTAGAACTGCGAGTCTAGGAGGAAAGAAGTATGGACTAGTTATTGTTGATGATTTTTCAAGATATACATGGGTTTCATTTTTGGCACATAAGAATGAAGCATTTTCAGCATTCTTGAAACTATACAATAATATCATAAATGAAAAGAAACTCACCTTAATAGCAATTCGAAGTGATCATGGTACTGAATTTGAAAATCAACACTTTGAAGAATTTTGTACTAAAAATGGTATTTTACATCAATTTTCAGCACCTAGAACGCCTCAACAAAATGGGGTTGTTGAAAGAAAAAATAGGACATTGGCAGAAATGGCACGCACAATGTTGTGTGAGTCAAATCTTCCAAAGTACTTTTGGGCTGAAGCTATAAGCACTGCTTGCCATATTCTAAATCGAGTTTTAATACGACCAATAACCAAGAAAACTCCTTATGAACTTTGGAAGAATAAGAAACCAACTGCTAAATATCTTAAAGTATTTGGATGTAGATGTTTCATCTTAAACAATGGCAAGGAGGATCTAAGTAAATTTGATGCCAAGTCAGATGAAGGTATCTTCTTAGGATACTCCACATCTAGCAGGGCATACAGAGTATTCAATAAAAGAACTCTAGTAGTAGAAGAATCAGTCAATATTATATTTGATGAGTCTGATAGTGAGTCTGCTAGGAAAGAAAATATTGTTGATGATGATACAGAAATTGTTGACTTTGAAAAGTTGAATATTAATGACGTGCCAATTCAAGATAAGGGAGATGATTGCGTGCCACCACAACCCCAAAATTTGCCAAAGGAATGGAGGTATGCATATGGACACCCTAAAGACTTAATCATTGGTGATCCATCACAAGGGGTAAGAACTCGATCATCTCTTAGAAATTTAAATGATTATCTTGCTTTTGTTTCACAATTAGAACCTAAGACTTATGAAGAAGCTGAAAAAGATACTAATTGGATAAATGCCATGCAAGAAGAATTAAATCAATTCAAAAGAAGTAATGTATGGACATTAACTGAAAGACCAAAGCATAATTCAGTAATTGGAACAAAATGGGTATTTAGAAATAAATTAGATGAAAATGGATTAGTTATAAGAAATAAGGCTAGACTTGTAGCTAAGGGATACAATCAAGAAGAAGGAATAGATTTTGATGAGACATTTGCTCCTGTAGCCAGATTAGAGGCTATTAGATTGCTTCTAGCATTTGCATGTTTCATGGATTTTAAATTATATCAAATGGATGTGAAGAGTGCATTCTTAAATGGTATTATTGAGGAGGAAGTATATGTAGAACAACCTCCAGGATTTGAAAATCATGAATTGCCAAATCATGTGTTTAAATTACATAAGGCATTATATGGATTAAAGCAAGCACCTAGGGCTTGATATGATCGTTTAAGTAAATTTCTGCTTGATAATGACTTTAGTAGAGGAAATGTAGATAAAACTCTATTTCTCAAGAGAAAGGACAAAAATCTGTTAGTGGTACAAATATATGTAGATGACATAATCTTTGGTGCCACTAATGATACTCTGTGTAAAGAATTTGCTGATTTAATGCATGGAGAATTTGAAATGAGTCTAATGGGAGAACTAAGCTTCTTTCTAGGTTTACAAATCAAACAAACCAAAGAAGGCATTTTCATTCATCAAACTAAGTATACAAAGGAAATACTAAAGAAGTTTGGGAATGAAAATCATAAGGGAGTAGGTACTCCAATGAATCCTACTAGTAAGCTAGACAAAGATGAAAAAGGGAAGAGCATTGATATTAAGCTCTATAGAGGACTAATTGGATCCTTGCTCTACCTTACTGCTAGTAGACCTGACATCGTATTCAGTGTAGGGATATGTGCTAGATACCAATCGGATCCTAAGGAGTCACATTTAAGTGCTGTTAAGAGAATCCTTAGATATTTAAGAGGAACTACCAATATAGGATTATGGTACTCGAGAGACTCCTGTCTAGATTTGCTTGCATATTCAGATGCTGATTTTGCCGGATGCAAATTAGATAGGAAGAGCACAAGTGGCACATGTCAATTCTTAGGAAATAACTTAGTATCATGGTTTAGTAAAAAGCAGAATTCAGTGGCACTGTCCACAGCTGAAGCTGAATACATAGCTGCTGGTAGTTGTTGTGCTCAAGTATTATGGCTCAAGCAACAACTAGAGGACTATGGAGTGAAACTAGATAATATTCCTATTAAGTGTGATAATACTAGTGCCATCAATCTTACTAAAAATCCAGTTCAGCACTCTAAAGCCAAACACATAGAAATAAGGTACCATTTTATTAGGGATCATGTGCAAAATGGAAATGTTTGTATTGAGCATATATGCACGGAAAAACAATTAGCCGACATATTTACAAAACCATTGAGTGAAGATAGATTCTGCATGCTAAGAAGGAAATTAGGCATATGTGATCCTTTTTATTGAAGAAATATAAAAGGGAGCTAGTAGTCTCATGATACATTCCTCTAACTTCTAAAATTCCATGAAACATGAGTCAAATTTGTTATCTAGAGATTCCTTACTCATGTATCATTGTCCCAGAGAGAATTTATAAGGTTTGGAAGCAAGAAAAATTTTTAGAAGCAAAAAGAAAGAGAAAAGAAAATTTCTGCACTTGGGTCGACCCAACCCAGAACATGGGTCGACCCAACGTTGAGTCGACCCAAGAAAAATCTTGAGTCGACCCAACGTCGGGACCCCACTGATAAAAGGGGACCCGAGAGCTTATCTAGGGCACTGTTTGCCCTTTGTCTTCTTCCGAAAAACCTTTTTCCCACTCTCAAATCTTCTCCAATCATCTCCAAACAGTAGATTTCCTTGAGATCTTAGAGAAATGGGACCCAAAAGAGCCGTAGCCAAGAGATCCGGAAGAGTAACTCGGATCCAACGAGAGAAAAGGCAACCTACCGAGCCTTCTCCCGTGTCTCCACGACGTGAGGCACGTGCGGAGGCCCCTCCTCCTCCTTCCCCCTCAGTGATACTTGCAAGATTTGCGGGGAGGCCGGTTACAACGGGGAGAAGGATCCATTCCGAGTTCTTCAATCAAGAAGGGTTTCGGATTTGGGAATGGATCCAAAGGCAAGGTTGGGAGTATCTTTGCTCCCTAGATGTGGTTATCTACCCCGGATTGGTACAAGAGTTCTATGTCTTCCTCAAAACTGGTATGGGAGGGCTTGTTTCGGAAGTTCGAGGGGTTCGAATTCGAGTTTCCGAGGAGAGCTTGAGTGAGCTACTTCATCTACCCTGCATAGGAGCCACTCCGGAAAAGCCAGAAAACAAAATGAGAGCTCTACAGTTGATCATGGAAAATGAGAACTTCGACTTTTCCACGAAGGTAATAGCTAGTTCTCTTTCCGCTGAAATGAGATTACTGCTCAATATGATCAATAGGATTTTATTTCCAAAGACCGGAAGATTCGATCTCATCACAGAGCGAGATCTAGCTGTGATGGAGTGTATGATTCGGGGGATTCCCCTAAATCTTCCGGCTATGATACTGAGACAGATGAGGAAGGTAATGTGCAGCAACAGGGTATCACTACCTTATGGTATGATACTCACCTTGATTTTCCGTCAGCACGGTTTACCTCTCGAGGAGGAGGCATCCAAGAGTCTGCATCATACTGATACATACACTGCACGGACACTTATACGCATGGGATATGAGAAAGTGAACGGGCAGTGGATTCACACTGGAGCAGGCATTCAGGGTGAGGCGCCAGAGGAAGATGCACCAGAGGATGAGGATGAGGAGCATATGGATCATCCTACTGCACCCTCAGAGGCTGGACCATCGTCATCCGTTCCTCCGATAGATACGGATGAGTTCTGGAGCAGGATGACTGAGCTCATGTCAGCTCAGGCGAGGACTATCACTGACGGGTTGACGAGCCGATTGGACGCCCGGTTGGATGTCATGTCTGCTGAGATCAGTGATCTGAGGCAGCAGATAGGAGCACTCCGGAGAGAGAGAGAGACCCATGGACCATCTGTGCCACAGGCTGCTGAGTCAGAGATTTCGGCACAGAGTCATCCAGCTCGTCGTGCTCCACGCCAGACACAGTCCCACCAGGCTCGACCTCCCCTCGCCACGTACACTAGGAGGATGAGGACTAGATCCCAGCCGTTAGAGTCTCCCTAGGCTGATCTTAGCATCTATGTTTAGAGCCTAGGCTAGATATCTAGTTCTCATATGTATCTTGCTTTTATCATGTATCTTTAAATCTTGATTAAGGAACATTGTATCTGTTTTTTTTTGTTTTAGGACATGAATGTATGAAAATGTTCCTATTTTGATCAATGAAGTTTGAAGTTTGTTGTTTATTGCATCTTTCCCATGTATCTTTTTGATGATAACAAAAAGGGGGAGAAGTAAAGAAAGAGTATTTATTTATTTTAGGAAGTAAAGAAAGAGTATTTATTTGAGGAGAAGTAAAGATCTTAGGTGAGAAGTAAAGATTTTGTGTAGATTAGATAAAGCAACAAAAAGGGGGAGCAATTTGTAACAATGAAATTGATTAAATCAAAATTTCTATCAAATTTCAGAATTTGGCATATATAAATTCAGAATTTGGCACGCACCTCTCGCACCCCGATACATAACCTGAAACTCATATTTTATCTCAAATTTTTTGAAGTTTCATCGCTAATGAATTATAAATGAAAGGGGGAGCAATTCAAATAGTCAAATTGGCAACATTTAAATAATATAGGGGGAGATTTCACTCTTATATATGAAAAGCTGAAATTCAGCAATTTAAACCCTTCTATAAACTGTTTTTAAAGACAAGTATCAATAGGCTTATACTCTTTATTTTGTAATCATCAAAAAGGGGGAGATTGAGGATGATAGTGTTATTTTGATGATTAACAAGCAATTATCTAGAGTATATTATAAGTTAAATTGATACTTCATTTATAAGTTCATTACTCTCAGTATATCTGTATGAATTGATATAGATACATGTCTTTGTTCATTTGAATGAATCTAACCTTGAGATGCAGCAAAGTGTAGATTGAGTCGACCCAAAGGTTGATTGGGTCGACCTCGGCACATCAAGAAGTCATTTGGCACACTTCTGCAAAATTGGCACTGATGAACAGTGAGTTGGGTCGACCCAAGGTAAGCATGAGTCGACCCAAACTTCAAGAACCTCAAAACATGAAAGAAATATGTTCTCTGGATTTACTGAGAGGGTCGACCCAAACAGTGGTTGAGTCGACCCAAGCTTGAGTCGACCCAAACCCTGAGAGGGTCGACCCAAAGGCAAGACAGAAAGACAGACAGAAAATGGTTCTCTGAAATTATTGAGAGGGTCGACCCAAGAAGAAGTTGAGTCGACCCAAGTGAACTTTGAGTCGACCCAAAGAATGGTTGGGTCGACCCAAGTGAAGAAAGTCTGAAATTCAAGTTTCTGTGTTCTCTGAGAGGGTCGACCCAAGGAATGTTTGAGTCGACCCAAGGCAAAGTTGGGTCGACCCAAGGACAGGTTGAGCCGACCCAAACACGGGCTGAACAGTAACGGCTAGTTCTGCAGATGTACTTTTTGTCCTTCCCAAGGTCAGTAACGGCTAGTTTTTGAATTCTAACCATTGGGGCTTGACCAAAGGATGTGGAAAGCTATTTAAAGGGGCACTATTCATCAGATAGAACAACTTTTGAAAGGAATATCAAAGAGTACACAAGAAAACAAAAGTGCCCTAATCTTCTTCATCAAGAGCTTCATTCAAGAATCGAAGAAAGGGATTGAGCAGATTCAAAGAGTCATCAAGAGCTCCATCCTCCCTTGAAGAGTGAAGCATCCTTGACAAAGAAGAGCAAAGCCACTTCAAAGCGATAAATACTTTCTAACTCTTCTTTGTAGTTAATATTGTTTCATATGCTCATTTAGGAGTTTGAATCTTTCCTTTTGTTTGTCGAACAATTTGTAAAGGTTCGTTGGTGAACCCGTAAAACCAACAAAGGTTTTTGGTGAACCCGGAAAACCAAAGTGTAAAGGTTCGTTGGTGAGCCCGCAAAACCAACAAAGGTTTTTGGTGAACCCAGAAAACCAAAGTGTATAGGTTCGTTGGTGAGCCCGTAAAACCAACAAAGGTTTTTGGATTGTGAGCCCGGAAAACAATCCAACTGTAATCCGCGGGATTATAGTGAATTCCCAAGGGGTCGCTTGGGGAGTGGATGTAGGTGCTAAGGAGAGCACCGAACCACTATACTTCTTGTTGTTTGCATTGTGATTTGTTTAAGTTCACTAACTCATCATTTAACACAAGTAAGATAGTTAAAATTCAAAAGAAACTAATTCACCCCCCCCCCCCTCTTGGCTTGTCACCTTGGGCAACAAGTATAAATTATGATCTTTTCAAGATCTCATGATCTTAAGAATTTATTTTTCTTCAGTATGCCGTCACCACTTGTATGGTCTGAAGGTTAAGAAGAGGAATCTTGATGAAACGACGATGCCAAGGTCGGTAGGATTGAGATTTCTTTTACAAAAAAATCATTGAATTCAAAGAGAACTAGGATAGGAGAGATAATGTGATCAAAGGCAGGAATGCCAGAAGAGACGACTGCCAGATGCTCTGCTTCATCGGATGCTGGTAGAGAGAGATGAGAGGGATTAGGGTTTTGATTGGAGTAGGAGAGAGATGAGAAGAAGAGGGGCGATGTGGAATAGAGAGAACTTAGAGAAATTGAGGGGGGGATTTCATTTCTTTTGTGAAAAATGAAAAAAAATAAGGGAGATTAATCTCAAGAAAGTGAGAGTTCTGATACACTGGAGAGTCGGGAGGAAGTGGACGTGCGAGGGCTATTGAGGGATAGTGCGCTATTTTTCCAAAAAAAATAACTTTCCGCATATGTGATAAGGACCTTATCTACGGGAATTCAAGCGAGAAGGGGTCAGCTTTACGTAAACTGTATACATTTTGAAAGATTTCCAATGTGATCCAAAATTACTTTAGCTTTTGTACCCATTATCACTTTTGATGAGTCCAAACATACTCCCAAACATGGACTAAATATGCTTGCAATTCCCTCAAGTGATAGAATTAGCATATATAATTAGCAACATCATGTGAAAACAATGCAATGTTGACCTACTTTTCGGGTCTTTGGTTAGGCCTTGATGTAATTGGGTGTTTGTAATCTTTTTGTATCTTAAATAAGAAACTTTGAGAAATTCATTTGGGGTTGATCATATGCAAATCTGAGTCTAGATTTCTTATACAATGTTGCCTCTCATTATTTTTTGAATTATATTTTTAAAGATAAGATGATTTTTATTTTTGTTTCAAAATTATATAAGTTGCTTGTGTTAGGGTGGCATCCATCTGGCTTGCATAGTTACTGTAACAACCTAAAACCTTACCCAAAATGGCTAGGCGAAAGATATTATTTGGGTTCCTTGATCTTATATAAGTACCCAAAATCTATCTAGCAAATAATTGGATGTGGGACTAAACACACACCCATACAGATCCTCACATACTCTTCCCATTTAAGCCTTGATATCTTGTCAGGCTAAGGGTTCAAATCCATTCAAATCTAATCATAAATACTACGATCGACCTGTTGTCAGCTTCTAATGGATCCGTGCTGCAGCATCCCTTAGTCCATATAGGTTATGGACCAGGTTCGCTCTGATGCCATTTGTAATAATGTAGGACCTCACCCAAAATAGCTAGCCGGAAGGTATTATTTAGATTTCTTGATCTTGTATAAGTACTCAAAATCGATCTAGCAAATAACCGATGTGGAACTAAACACACGCCTGCACGGATCCTCATAGTTAACCAGCTACAAATTGTTCAATTATAAAAGCTCTAGTTTTTCTTTCATTTTCTCATATATATTCTTAGTTGTTTGTGTTACTCTAAATGGAATATGAACTAGTGGTTTGTGTTATCCTTAAGTTAAATCCGATCACCCATTAAATTAAGCTCTTTATCAGTTTGTAGCATAACTAGATGTGAATTATTTTATTCTCATAGAGTTGGTCTGTGTCAGCTTGTTAGGTACATCTGATACACCTTGTAGTATATTCTATTTTTGTTGCATAGGTAGCAATATTGTTGTAACCCAATCAATGGCAACCTAGAAATGCACAAGCTGTCATATTTATAGACAAGCTAAGGATTTTAACAACTATCTAGAGGAATCTATTAAGAATAATTGAAGTTGTGATTTAATGATGCTCTTTTAACATTCCTAATTTGAATAGAAAAGACACTAGGCAAATGTGTGTGCTTCTAAGTTACTCATGTCCATGGGAAAGTGGTTTCAGCAAAAACTTATGTGAGCGGACATTTTGCAATCTTTTCTTCAAGGAATCAATTCACAATTTTATTAACACAATCCAATAAAAAATATTACAACATTTGTAAATATAAAGCCCAAAATTCATCAAAGAACTACACAATTCTTCGTTTTGCATCTGAAAAAGTAAATAATTAACAAATTACAATGTATAGAATAGATCGTACTAACTTATAAATAATTAACAAATTACATAACAAATCATCAACTTGCACACAATTAGATGGTGCTACCTTTGACTACTCCAGTAATTCATTTCAAGAGAGCTGGTTAATACCATAATTATCATCCCATGAAGTGCTATTGCAAGCCATCCTGCCAAAATAGTTGTTGCTAGGGCCTTGATTAGTTATGTTGCTAGCTGCTAGAGGATATTATCAATTGATGGTGGGGAAAGGCTCTCATAGAGTGATTGTGGAATCATGGTCATCTTAGGCTCCTTATGAGCATGTAAAATTTTTGAAGTAAAGATGCCATTATAGGCCTTCTCAATGTTGGAATCCTGATTCAATGTGACATTTGACTATGGTAACAGCCGATCCACATCTATTTAACCAAGATCTTTTAAGAATTGCTAAAGATCAAGTAGCTTTGGCACATATTCTAGACCTTCAATCCTTTTCACAGGCACTGACATTATTGGGGTAGACACATCAATGAGCTTTGGATAACATCAATGAACTATATGTTGGATGGTATCATAGCCAGTTGAAGAATCTTGCAAGAACTACCAAGGGATGCATATTCAAATATGATTTTTAATCGTAAAAATGTAATTAAAAAGATGAGAATCCAATTCCTTCCAATATCTCAATATCTAAACTAAAAAAGATAAAATCCATTATGTAACATCATTGGTGATAATTGTATATTACATATAGAGTTATAATTGAAAAAAAGAAATTATTAGTAGCATAATTAGTAAATATTGTCACAAGATATAAGTAACTTCCAATGATCAAGTTACATTAGCCACTTGCATGTGGAAAAGCTTTAGTTTTGAGGTGTTAAATTAATTTGATAATTTAACATTTGGTGACAACCTACAAGTAGTGTATGTCATTTGAATAGCATTAGTCACATGACTTGCATGTTAAAATCAGGTATTTCTTTTGTGGGTTTCAATTGACCTTTTCAAAAAAACTAGTCACTTCTTTTTTTCTAAATTTATTAGTGTTTTGAGTAACATCGAGACTTGCATGGTACAATAATAGGTTATGTTTGGTAGGTTAGGTCAGATCTTTCATGAGTAATCTTTCGGGTGCATAACCATCCAATTTTTCTGAGCCATGTAACGTTTGTGCAAAGCTGATAGATAGAAAAGAAACCCCTGATTTTAGGGGATATTGGAGAGGCCTAGCCCCTAACTATTGAGGAAGAAGAAGAAAAGGAGACCTTTTGAATATTATGACCATGGATTAAAGAAAAGAAACTTAAATATAAAATGTACTTTTTGTTTGAAATTTGATATAATAAGTCTACATCATTGGAGAGAGTATGAGAATATTAGTTATTTTTGTTATAATTTCAAGACCAAAAATTGTGTGGAAAAGCTAATGTTTGGTATGCCATTCATATGAAGATGTTGTAGTTTTCAGTATGTTCCAAATGATTTGGAAAAATCGTTTATCTCCCTCAAAACCTTCTGGAAACTTGTTCAACACATGTTTTTTTTTTCCTGAATCAAAGTTGGTGTTTTGACCCCTAATAAACAAAAGCTTGCCATGTTTGACACCAAAAAAGCAGGTTTATGCCTATTCAGTGGGAGCTTATTGGCTAATCATATAAACAGATATGCTGAAGGTAAGGTTATACAATATTAGAAATCTTTCATTAAGCATGTTTAGAGCTTAATGAAAATATGTCTGAGTACCAAAGTTCCTACTTAGAACAAATTAGATACATCTATTATGACATTGAGTGTGTCTAATTATGCAGAAAATAAATCTCATTAGGCTGTCTAGTGTCCTTATTGATATACCATCTTGGAGTAGTCCGAGATAATATTGATTCGTGGAGTCATGAATCCCTAATCTTTGATGAAACAGCTAACAGTTTATTTTGTACTACTTTATCATCCATCCATCTAACATCCTCATTGATAGCACCTAGGAGCAATCCGAGATAATATTGATCCATGAAGTCAGGGAAACTCTTAATCACTAATGAAACCATCAGCACGTTGTTCCAGTGCCCTTGTATCATCCTTCCATCTAGTGTCCTTATTGATAGCATCCTAGATCAGTCCAAGGTAATATGATCCATGGAGTCAGGAGTCTCTTGATCACTGATGAAACTGTAAAAAAGTTGTAATGATGCCAAAGTATCATCCGTCCTGCCCTTCAACACCAATGAAGTTGATGTCTCAACAGCCCAGCCATTCAGCTATACAGTAAGAGAAATAAAGAAATCAAGAAAGAGCAAATTTAGACATGCATCACTAGAAGTTAAGATCAAGATTCAAGAAGTTCTTGTTCTTCCCTGACGTACATACCTTCTCAAGCAAAACCCTCCAATGCCACGCCTCCTCCCTGGCCCATGGGAAACTCCTCCATGAGCCAGTCACTTTTTCTCTTCGTGTTCTTTCTACATAGGCAAATTTCTGCATGCTGCCAGTGACAATGCCGGAAGAACTGATAACGGGACGGATGGATTGGGTGGACCGCCTCCGACCCTATGCTGCGGCGCAGGATAGGTTATTGCCTTTGGTGCTTGAGAGTCTTGGCATCCTCTAACTGAACAAAAATCACTCATAGGCTTGGTTCTCCAGGCTAAATCCGGCTGTACGAAGAAAGAACGACGAGCAAAATGTTCTACGATCAATATGAAAGAAAAGATAAAACAATTCAAAGATAATGGATTTTTTTGTAACTAACCAGTGAGATCTTTGGGTGCTCTGTGTAAACGTTGGCTCTTTGATGATGTTGGACGAGGGTCGCTGATGGAGGAGCCATGACATTAGGTAGTGGAATTGGAGCGCTTCATCGAATGGTACGAACTAGAAATCGGGTGGCAGTGCCTTCTTTGGTTCAATGCCGGATTGAGAGAGCGTGAGAGAGAGAGAGAGAGAGAGAGAGAGAGAGAGGTTGGTTATGGCAGTAACTGAAGGCGGAGTACAAGTTCTTCGTGTATAGGAATTTTTTTTTGCAGGGATCCTTTTGAATATTCAAATTTGTGTGAATACCTTCTTAAAATTTATATTTACATCTGTACCCTCATCAAACACTATTATTGTACAAATGCCCCTAATATAACGGTTGTTCTAACACCGTTAATAAAAACTATATTTATTGTAATTAAAAATAAAATAAAAATTTGAAATTACTTTTTTATCCTCCATCAAGATTACCTTATCAATGTTTCTTTTTACACATCTACCCATTAAAGATATTTTGGTTATTTTAATTTGAAACCATTAATTTTTTAATGGCGTGGGTACATACGCAAAAACAAGGATAAAAAATGAGCATAATAGCAAAAAAAAAAGTTTTACGAGGGTATATATGCAAATATCAATTTTGGGAGGGTATTCATGCAAAATTCGATATTTAGGAGGGTATTCATGCAAAAAATTCTTTCTTGCATGAGTTGTATATTTAATGACATATATTTATGTGTGCATGATTATATGGATTTATTTGAGCTATGTTGAATAATTGGTATGAGGTTTTATGATTTTACTTACATTTGATATAGTTTGTAGCTAATCTCTATTTTATATTTCTTTTATCTATATATATTTGTGTGAGTATGGGGGATTCTTACTTTATTGTAAAGCTTACATCAACTCTTTTCTTTTTTTCAGAGTTGTAGGATGCATATTCTCAGTTGGGTTGAGCGTAGAGTTTGATTAGTCGAGTCATTAGTTAGTTAATTTATTTTATGATGCCAAATGAATATTTGAATATTTTATAATTGAATAAGTTTGATTATTTGATCATGATGGATTTATTTGGTTGGATTATTGGGCTATTATTTATTGTTTTAAATTCTAGAGTTGTTGGATATTTATTTATCTTAGGCTCCGCATGATTTTTAGGGTAGTGCTCTAGGGTTTATGCAGCCATGGCCTATGATAGACCCTGATTGTGGGTTCGAGGTATGACAATATGCAAAAGAAAACTATTGCAGGTTGGTTATCCTAACAAAGTGTTTGAGATTATGATTTTTAGGTATGTAATTAGACTTGGGCACTGGGCCGGGCCGCCCATGGCCCGGCACGGCCCGGCACGAAGCTGGCCGTGCCTGGCACGGCCCGCTTGCTACAATACCGGGCGGTGCCTGGCACGGCCCATTCAAAGGGGCCGTGCTGGGTCACACTTTTCTGGCCCGCGGGCCGAGCCCGGCACGGCCCATTAGGGCCTGGGCTGGCACGGCCCGCTGCTTGGCCCACGGGCCAAGCACGGCACGGCCCGCGGGCCAGCCCGGCACGGCCCATAAGGGCCTGGGCCGGGCACGGCCCGCGAGCCAGGCACGGCCCGTCTCCATTAAAAAAATGCTTCATAAATTTTTTTAATAAATTAATAAATATTGAAAACTAAGGATTTATTAATATAAAGCCACTTTAATGGTGGGGGGTTTAGCATAGACCCCTACCAGTTTATTAATTTAAATCAAAATGGTACATGAAGGAAGGTTTGGACCTTGGTCTGACCTCCAGAATACAATAAGAAAGGAGAAAAAATAGAGATGACTCACTTTAACAATTAAAAAAATAAAAATGTACAATTATAAAAAATTAAGAAATCTTACTAATCATCAGTGATTCAGTGAATCAGTATTCACTATTCAGTAGTGTTTGTATCATCATCATCAGAGGATGTTGTATTATGTCCACCTTTATCTTGAAGTCTTGCCTCAGCATCCAACCAATCTTTGAAGCAGAGAAGCATCTCAACCGTTTCGCCAGTCATCCTACTTCTCTTTTCGTCAAGAACACGCCGACCTGCACTAAAAGCGGATTCCGATGCTACCGTGGACATCGGCACAGCTAAAATATCGCATGCAATTGCAGACATAACAGGATATTGATTTTTAACACTCTTCCACCAAGATAATACATCTAGACTCTCTATTTGATTTTCATCATATGCAGACTGAAGATCGTTTCGTAAATAAAATTCTAGTTCACTACTTAAAGATGAAGAAGATGAAGATAAACTTGAAGCATGTGTGTGTTTTCTCTGTGCAATGAATGAAAAAAATAGATGACGAACGAGAACTACTAGAAGAAGAAATAGAGCTTTGTACGGAGAATCTAGATCCACGAATTTTTTCATCATATATAGCATAAATATCATAAAGAAGTTGTTTTACCTCAATTTTAGCAGGTTCAGGATCTTGAATCATATTTTCACAGTATGCATCAAGTAAAATTAGCACGCCATTCAATTTAACTCTTGGAGCAAATACAGCAGCTAAGTTATGCATAGGACATATCTTGTCCCAATACTCATTCCATTTAGATTCTATTTGTTCAATAATAGGCATTAAAACATCATCATATCTATGTTCTGCAAATTTTTGACTAATTATATATGCTTGTTGTAAAAATGAACATGAAGTTGGATAATAAATACCAGAAAGAACATTGGTAGCATTATAAAAACTAAACAAAAAATCTTCCAAAATTTTTTCTTTATTCCAATCAGTTTCAGTCAATGTAAAGCCTAATCCACGATCATTAATATATGCACTTAATAAGTTTTTATATGGGTATGCATCATGTATCATGCTATATGTTGAGTTCCAACGAGTAATTACATCAAGTTTAAATTTTTTAAAACGTTTACCATGATTTATACATAGTTCCTTAAATTCTTGAAGTCTTGATCTTGAAGCATGAATAAAAGAAACTGCATTTCTAATTTTTGAAATCACATCTTGAATCATGCCCATGCCAGTTTGAACAGAAAGATTTAAGATATGACATGCACATCTAATATGCAATAAATTTCCATTTAACATGGGATGCAATGAGTCCTTTAATAATGTAACAGCAGAATTATTATTAGATGCATTATCAAAAGTAATAGACATAATTTTATCATTAATATTATATGAACATGCAGTTTGATAAATGACATTTGAAATTTGTTGCCTAGAATGTGGAAAATCAAAAGCACGAAAAGCAAGAATACGTTTATTTAATTGCCAATCATTATCAATATAATGAGCAGTAATGGCAATAAAACAATTACTACCTACAGATGCTGACCAAATATCAGAAGTTAATGAAATTTTTACATTTAAAGTAGAGAGTGTTTCAATTAAACTTTGTCTCATTGCTAAAAAGTTAGTCATAGCTACTCTTCTAAATGTACGCCTACTAGTTCTTTTGTAAGCAGGTTGTAGGTTTAATTGAACATATTCTTCAAAATTAAAAGATTCACATAAACTAAAAGGTAATTCATCCTTAACTATCCATTTTACAAGTGCTTTTCTTTGATTTTCTTGATTATATGCAAAATTACCTACAAGTAATCCCCCTTGTATATTAAGGGTACTTTGAGTTTGAGCATGAGAATCATACATCCTATGACTCTCTTGATGTCTTTTTAAATGGCCTGTTTCCCCACTACTATTACAACTATAAAGTTTCGCATATTTTTTACATTTTGCTTTCCAGACTCCATCAACCATAACTCTATCAAATTCATTCCATACAGCACTAGTCCTCTTACGAGAAGAGGTTTGATCTTCACTCGGTTCACTAGTTCTAGAGGAACTAGGAACATGGGGTTGGGGATTAGTTTCTTCTCCCTCAGAAACAGGAGGAATGCCAAAATGACTTTCCTCAAAAGATGACATCTAAATTGATGAATTCAAAAAATAAAAACTAACCACAAGAAGGAATTGAGTAGAGGGTCAGAGGGCAGAGGCAGAGCCGAGATTCTGAGCTTCCTCTTGTGCTCTCAACAGGAGTGACCTTCTCTTCTCAACAGGAACCTCCTCTTGTGTAGCACTTGAACACTTGCTAAATGCAAAAAAAAAATTAAATTGCTGGAAGAGCACTTTAGAAGAGAGAAATAATAGTAGTAGAGAAGGAGAGAATAGTTGGTTTGGTGTGGTGAGAATGAGGGAGGAAAGGGGTATTTATAGGAGTCCAAAATTTTTTTTCCCAAAATACCCCTCAATTTAGCCGTTTTTGGACTATTGGGAGGGGCATTTTGGGAAAAAACCCAAAATAGCTGTTAGAAATGGCTATTTTCTCGCACGGCCCGTCTCGTGCCGTGCCGGGCCCGGCCCGCCAATCGACGGGCCTGGGGCCGGGCCGGGCTTCGATTTTCCGCGGAGCGGGCCGTGCCAGGCACGGCCCGTTTAGACCCGTGGCCCGGTGGGCCCGGGCCGGGCCGGCCCGGCACGGCCCGATGCCCAAGTCTATATGTGATCAGGTTGGTTGATGGTGCAACACTACATAAAAACATACGTGTTCAAAATGAAACATGTTGGGTTGTCATCAATCCAATTTGTTTGTATAAATATCATATGTAACTGCCAAAGTCGTTTAAATTGTATGCCCCTTTTTGCAGTGTTTGATGAAATCATTCACATGAGTATCCTCTCGTATGGACTGCCAAGCTCAGAGGCTTCATTGCCATCAAAGGATCTTAGAAGGGCTGATTTCTTTTTCTTTTATTTTATTTTTTTTATTGAAGGAGTGCACAAGTTAATTGGATTATATGAATAGAATTCTAGCCTCATGGACAACTTTATTGAATACAATAGTATTCAATTTCTAAAATGAGCTTGTACTAACTTTAAAGGGTCATGTAAAGCCTCAGAAACTAGCTAATGTAGAAGCATCAAGAGAGCGATTTTGGTGTATTCAGTTGTGAAAAGCAGTGCAACCACCAAAAAAATGACTCCAACTTTTCAATTGTATTCAATTGGGAAGAGCGATTTAGTGTAGGCAGTTGAGATTCCCATGATGGGTGTCCTCTGCTATTCAAGTCTCCAACATTTTTCTTTTGTTTACATATGCTCCTCAAAGGTTCTACAATAATTAACATCACAACCTTGGTTCCATCTATCAGTGTAACATGCAGTCCTCGCTGGCAAATTCCAGTTGTTTGTGAGTGTTATCTTATTGCTACAATTAAGATGGTGCTTGTGAGTATTATCTTATCACCATAATGAGGGAAAGCGTTGAGTCTCTCTTAGTTAATACACACCTTGGTTTAGTCAAGCCCATATATACATAGCATGATCAGAATGGAAAATGAGATGTCTACTACTAAAAAACTGTGTACGTATATGTAGCAACTTGTTTATTCGTGTCACGCCCCGAACCCATCATCCGGGTCCGGTACGTGACCGGCCGCATGAGCCCTAGATCAGTACCCTAAAGATCATGCGAGGCCTAAGATAAACAAAAATTCCAAATAATCCATAATCAATGTATTTAAACCAAACCAAATAAAATGTACTGAATAATTACATAAATTCAAATGTCCATAAGCAAAAGATCAATTAACTTCTATCTATCTAGCAGTCTGACTCCAGATCGAGCTCACTTCTTGTCCTACTCGACAGATTCTACGAATCCAGTGCCTCTGAAAAAAATGTAAGTGTAGTATGAGCTTTTTCAGTCCAGTAAGAATCCCAACAGCCACACACAATAATAATAATAAAATAATCAAAGCATCAAAATAAATGTCATTTCATCATTTCAAAGGCTCAACAAACAACAAATATATATAACCATTTCAAATTCATAAATCCTTTTTCACATTATGTGATCCATTCCCGTATTACTCTGATTTCCAAGTTTTCAGACTTTTCACTTCTGGCTTTGAACTAACCAAGTTCATGTCCCAGTCCAAGACTGCACAAATCCCACGCATAAGCTCGTGGCAGCTATCCCACGCGTAAGCCCGTGGAGGCTATCCTACGCATAAGCTCGTAGAGGCTATCCCACGCGTAAGTCCGTGGAGGCTATCTCACGCATAAGCTCGTGACGGCTATCCTACGCATAAGCTCGTAGAGGCTATCTCATGACAAGGCTAGTCCAAACCATTTTACATGTCTAATTTCACATGTTTAATCAAAATTTCCATCACATCACATATTTTCATGTATTCTCAAAAATATGATAATTCTTTCCAATTTAATTATTCCAATACTTTCATAATAAACCAAATGCACACCTCATATGTGTCACACAAGCTCATAAAATTAATAACAACATATTGATAAAAATATATTCAACGATAAATCCAATACATGCATAAATAGAGGTGACTGACTCAAACACGGATCCGAATCACAACCTACGTGCTGGGGTGCTGAGTCCCCTGATCAAAATCTCCTAGCACCGCTGACTCTTCTCCTACAACATCAATTATAAATCACAACTAAATTATTTAATATTTAAATATTCTAAACTATAATTCACATATACTATGGGGTCCATCATCAGGTCCCCAAACATCTCAATCCCTCCAGATCTAGGGCAGTCGGGGAGGCCCGACTCCCACCTTGTACCACTGGCCTATGTCCTTGCCAGCCATGGCCGCCGCCATGCCGGCGACGGTGGCCGGTCTCGATGAAAGGACCAAAAGAAAGGAAGGTCCTTCTCTCTTCATGGTTGGGAGTACATCTCCCCTTCCTCCATTTCTTTGGTCCAAGGCAGCAGCCATGATAGATGTGCTCTCTCCTTCTCCAATCCGACAACACCACTGGCCAAACCATCACCGGCCGCCACTGTTGCAGTCGCCGGCGATGGTGGCCGGCCAAGAGAGAGAGAAAGAGGTGGTCCCTTCCTCTTCTTCTCCCAAGAACTGGCATGACCTCTTTCCTCCCTTCCCCCCTCCTCCATCATCAACGGCAGACCACCCTGATGGTGGCTCGGCTCCCCCACCTGACGGTAGCCATAGTGGCTCTCACCGTCGTCACCGGCTGGCGGCCAACCGACGAGAGGAAGAGGAAAAGGGGATGGGATCATGAGGGAGAAAGCCTCGGATCCACACTTCCCATCTTCAGTTAACCCTAGAAATTCCTCACCAAAACCTCCCACAGTCCCGATTCAACCCAACTTCCATGGATCCGGCCAACCCGGCAGCCGACGGTGGCGGCAAGATCCGAAAAAGAGAAGAGTTCGAAACAGGGGTTCCCTGTTTCGAACTCTTCTCCGATGATCTCACCGGCCAAACCCCTCCAATATCTCCCCAAATCTAGGAAATGAAGCACAAGGGGCTTACCTCAGTCCGACGGGATGCTCCGGCGACCCTTCCGGCGAGGAATCGGTGGAGAAATCCGTGAGTAAACCCACGGATCCGAGGTAAGCCCCTTGTGGGGATCCTCGTTATCCTCCTTGACCGGCCGGCTCACGAGATCCGCCGCCTTCCCCCACGATCACCCTCTTCTCCGGCGATCAACCTCCCCCGTCGACCGGCCTGCCCTCACGCCGCCGCCCCCCAGCAAGCTCCTCTTCCGTGATCGTGCCTAGGGCACGATCGTAAAAAGGAAATGGGCCCGGTTTTTTCGGGCTAGTCCGTCAAATCTTTTTTTTTCTGGGTATTACATACTCTCCCCCTTAAAAAAATTTCGTCTTCGAAATTAACTTACTTGAAGCCTCAAACTTTTAAAAAAATATACATCCATCATATCATCCCTGAGATCTCAAATAGTCTCCCTCTTGGAGTACCTACTCACAAGATTTTGACATACAAAAATCACAGCATCTCAAAACTTGATCCTTTCTATTTACCACACGTAGTAAGTTCTTTTGATCTCCTTCAAAAGAATTTCAAACTCCCAACCTTGGATTAAAATGCCATAATTATATCCCAAAGAAATTAATTTCTCTTGATTCTACACAGAGATCATAATTGGCTTGACAGAAATAGGAGAAATCTTTAGTATCAAATGCTCTTAATATTCTATAATCAATTTTCTTTTCTTAACTTTGCCTGTGATTAAATGATCAATCTTTATCCTAGGAAAACCGCAAACCTGTTCAAATAGGTATATTAACAATGTCAGAGGTAGGAGTCGAAGAACTATGTAAAATCATTCCAGGCCCAAGCTTAATCACAAAGCTATCAATCCGTTAACGCTAAATTTGAGCTGCCCCAAAATTATTCTTAGAATTATCAAAAATAGGAGAGCCCATAACTACTTCCAATAGGCAAAGAATCAACGACATTCCCCTCTACTAGAAAACTAACTCAAGTCTTCTATAATAATACCTTTCAGATCAAAGTATTATTATTATTATTATTATTATTATTATTATTATTTTTAATCGATTTCAAAATAACTCAAACCACTACACTTCCACTGCGCACTCTGATCTAACTCATCAAATTCTTTAAAGTCACAAAATGATTTCTGACCAAAGCATCACTTTGCACCGAGACTAAGAAAATCCAAATTTTAAATTTTCAAGTAGAACTAGAGCAAAACCTTTAGATCTTTTTGTCCTCGATTTATATAGAGTATGCTTACCATAACTAACCCCCAATCCTTTAGTCAAGTTTAAGGTCACTACGTGATCTCCACAACCTTCTTAGAATTCAAAATATCTAAGTTTAATTTAAAGGGGGGTAATTCTTGTATTCCCTTAGCAATTTAATTTGAAGATCTACATTAATTTTTCTTCCAACAGAATTTACTTCAAATTCAATGGGTTAGAAGTCATTGAGCCAATACACTATGATTAGAATTTAACTCGATCGATCTCCAGATCTTCCTTCACCAAGATTCTTAACATGCATCAGTAATGCTATATATATGATAATTCATGTAAGCATCTCATGACCGAAGTCTCTACTCAATATGACATTTATTAGTGGCTTCATCAACAATGACAAAAGATCTCTGCTCAAATCTTAAACCTAGGCTTGAGTTTTAAATTAACACATCAAATAGTCTTCTACAATTATAAGTAAAATCCAGTAGCTCAATCCAAATATGAGAATTCAAATAATTAGAATTCCTCCATCAATATGCATACTCTATGGCCTCAAAATAATCAAATACATCAATAGGAAATAGACTTATTTGCAATATCAAACATGCCAATATCAAATATAATCTACATACATTTTCAACTTCGAAGAACGTTCCTTTCAATATTATGAAATCTCCTTAGCTCACTCCAATACTATGGAAGATCAACATACAAATCCCACTCTAATAATTAGCAGCAAAACCAAAAGTACAATCACATCAAAACTTATGTCAAGTTTGAATTTTCAAGTCATTTAAATAATATCTAAACATGGTATAACTGATATACCATTGTTAGCCTTCCTACAGTTATCTTAGGTCAAATCTCTCTTATCATGATCAAAGACAATTTATACCTTTCTTCCACACTCATCGAAAACCAAACCGATGCATACATTTTATCACAATGCCCAGTGATCTTACACCTTAAGCACCGAATTTAATTGTCATGTCCCAAATTATTATAACCATAAGCTATGATATATTTCTGTCACAATCCCTAATGATCTTAAACGTCAAACTCTAATGCCACTAAGGCTACAGTCCCTAGTGGTCTTAAACCGTAGATTATAATATCATTCCTGTTACAATCTCAAGTGACTATAAACCAAGGCTCTGATAGTTTTTCTATCATAATTTTCCACTCACACTCACCTGAACCTAAACCCTAGGATACCTTAACCTTAAGCTCTGATACCAAATCTGTCACGCCCCGAACCCATCACCCGGGTCCGGTACGTGACCGGCCGCATGAGCCCTAGAGCAGTGCCCTAAAGATCATGCAAGGCCTAAGATAAACAAAAATTTCAAATAATCCATAATTAATGTATTTAAACCAAACCAAATAAAATGTACTGAATGATTACAGAAATTCAAATGTCTATAAGCAAAAGATAAATTAACTTCTATTTATCTAGCAGTCTGACTCTAGATCGAGCTCACTTCTTGCCCCACCCGACAGATTCTACGAATCCAGTACCTCTGAAAAAAATGTAAGTGTAGTATGAGCTTTTCCAGCCCAGTAAGAATTCCAACAGCCACACACAATAATAATAATAAAATAATCAAAGCATCAAAATAAATATCATTTCATCATTTCAAAGGCTCAACAAACAACAAATATATATAACCATTTTATATTCATAAATCCTTTTTCACATTATGTGATCCATTTCCGTATTACTCTGATTCCCAAGTTTTCAGACTTTTCACTTCTGGCTTTGGACTAACCAAGTTCATGTCCCAGTCCAAGACTGCACAAATCCCACGCATAAGCTCGTGGCAGCTATCCCATGCGTAAACCCATGGAGGCTATCCCACGCATAAGCTCGCAGAGCCTATCCCACGCGTAAGCCCGTGGCGGCTATCCCACGCATAAGCTCGTGGCGGCTATCCTACGCATAAGCTCGTAGAGGCTATCTCATGACAAGGTTAGTCCAAACCATTTTACATGTCTAATTTCACATGTTTAATCAAAATTTCCATCACATCATATATTTTCATGTATTCTCAAAAATATGATAATTCTTCCCAATTTAATTATTCCAATACTTTCATAATAAACCAAATGCACACCTCATATGTGTCACACAAGCTCATAAAATTAATAACAACATATTGATAAAAATATATCCAATGATAAATCTAATACATGCATAAATAGAGGTGCTCAGATGTAAGGATTCTTACAAAAATTGTAGACTGACTCAAACACGGATCCGAATCACAACCTACGTGCTGGGGTGCTGAATCCCCTGATCAAAATCTCCTGGCATCGCTGACTCTTTCCCTACAACATCAATTATAAATCACAACTAAATTATTTAATATTTAAATATTCTAAACTATAATTCACATCTCCTATGGGGTCCATCATCAGGTCTCCAAACATCTCAATCCCTCCAGATCTAGGGCAGTCAGGGTGGCCCGACTCCCACCTTGTACCACCGGCCTATGTCCTCGCCAGCCATGACCGCCGCCATGCCGGCGACGGTGGCCGGTCTCGGTGAAAAGACCAAAAGAAAGGAAGGTCCTTCTCTCTTCATGGTTGGGAGTACATCTCCCCTTTCTCCATTTCTTTGGTCCAAGGCAGCAGCCATGATAGCTGTGCCCTCTCCTTCCCCAACCCGACAACACCACTGGCCGAACCATCGCCGGCCATCACTGTTGCAGTCGCCGGCGATGGTGGCTGGCCAAGAGAGAGAGAAAGAGGTGGTCCCTTCCTCTTCTTCTCCCAAGAACCGGCATGACCTCTTTCCTCCCTTCCCCCCTCCTCCATCAACAACGGCAGACCACCCTGATGGTGGCTCGGCTCCCCTACCCGACGGCAGCCACAGTGGCTCTCACCGTCGTCACCGGCCGGCGGCCAATCAACGAGAGGAAGAGGGAAAGGGGATGGGATCACGAGGGAGAAAGACTCGGATCCACACTTCCCATCTTCAGTTAACCCTAGAAATTCCTCAACAAAACCTCCCACAGTCCCGATTCAACCCAGTTTCCACGGATCCGGCCAATCCGGCGGCCGGTGGCGGCAAGATCCGAAAAAGAGAAGCCGAAACAGGGGTTCCCTGTTTCGAACTCTTCTCCGGTGATCTCACCGGCCAAACCCCTCCAGCGTCTCCCCAAATCTAGGAAATGAAGCACAAGGGACTTTCCTTAGTCCGACGGGATGCTCCGGCGACCCTTCCGGCGAGGAATCGGTGGAGAAATCCGTGAGTAAACCCATGGATCCGAGGCCTCTTCGTGCGATTGGTGGGGATCCTCGTTATCCTCCTTGATCGGCCGGCTCACGAGATCCGCCACCTTCCCCCATGATCACCCTCTTCTCCGGCGATCAACCTCCCCCGTCGACCGGCCTCCCCTCACGCCGCTGATCGGTTCTTTTCAATTTCAAAAATAAATCACGCAATAGCACGTATCCTGTAGGATAGTGATTACGGGTGTCGGTCCACAGAGATTGGAGAATAAGTTATTTTTCTTTTAAAAACAAATCAAGAAGAAGGATTTGCTAACTTGATTTAACTAAATTAATCTGTGAGTACGAATTGAAATTTTATCAAAGTAAATAGATCTAGGGTTTGGAATCCACCACATAGCATTGCATCAAGGATTGTGTTCTTAATTTTTATCTTTTGGAGAGGCATGCAATTTTGGCTACAAGCCTTTTAAAATAAAAGCATACATAGTGTTAGGAAGATCCATCTTCGGTGTAGCATGAAGTGTCTACCTAAGTATACTAATCTAGGATGCAGCACACCTCATCTTCCTAGGCATGGATCATCTTAGACTACTTTAGCAAACATGAATAGTAAATGGCATGCTCAAAGTTTAAACATCATAAAAAGATATTTCATTGAAGATAATAATTTAAACAAGCTCCAAAATAATAAAGAAAATAAGAACTACAATGCCCTGATACATTGCTAGGGCTTCATCCAGCCCTAGACTAGACGTTTAGCCGCGCATGGCTTTCGGACGACCTCCCATCTTCAAATGAAAGCCTTCACCTCCCATTATTCCCAAAATATCACAAAATATTCTCTCCCCCCCCTCCTTTCTTTTTTTTTTATTTCTTTCTCTTCCGAACAGAGGCTCCTCCTCTGTTCTTCAAACCGTGGCCTCCCCCCTTTAAAACAGAGCTTCCTCCTTTTATAGCCTCACCAGCCCCCCTGTGCGCCGATTCAGCATGGGATGAAATCAGATCTTCCCCTGTTTTGGGCGTGGGGAGGGAAGGGAAGGAGCTGGACGCGCTGAATCTAGGATTTTGCTTGCTCGGAACGGTCGCTGGCTGCAACTGGATTGGAAGAAGCTGGGAGGATATCCGGAAATGCTGATCACGAACGTGGTTGAATGCTGGGCGAGATCCGTGGATGCTGGGCTCATGCGGATGATTCTCCTTGCGAATCAGTGGGATGCTGGGAACGGCTGCAAGTTGGTGTTTATGGCTAAGAGAGGGATCCCGAAAGATGCTGGGAGGAACTTACGGATCGGTTGGAACGCGGAGACTCATCCGTGGATGATAATCGGAAGAGGATTTGATGGCTGGGAGGTTTGGGATGTTGGGACTTTTCTTGGAACGAATCCGGGTGAAGATGAGGATCGATGAAGCGGAGGGGATCCCGGCTGGGATGCTGGGACGCGATGAACGGAGTGGGGAGAGGATGGATCTTAGAATCGGCTGGGAGGAAGATGATGCTTAACTCGCGGATGCTGGGAGGATTGCTCGCGGGATGAAGAGGAAGAGGCGGAGAAGGCTCGGATGCTCGGCGGATGCTTCGTGGACGGCTGATCACGGACGGCTGGGAAGAGTTCTTTTGAACGCGGAAGCGGGGAAGATGGCATCGCGGGAGGAAATCTGGAAGCAGGGGATACGCGGGGGCGCGATGAATGGAGTGGGCTTTGATGGCTTGGAGGCTTGGAGGAAATTTGGGAAGGATGGGAACAGGGGATGATACGGATGGCAGGTAGCTCTCATTCGGAAGCAGAGGATACGCTCAGGATAGGGGAGGATGGGAGATTTATGCGGGCGTGAGGGATGATGGAGATTTTTATTTTATGCATTGAGAAAGGTGGTTTGGGTCCACTCGGGTTGGTTGGAAGGTGGCTCTGTTTTGAAGCTACAAACAGGGGGGTTTGAATGCGTGGAAAGAAAGTCTTGATGGGTGAGTGCATGAAAAAGAAGGCTGAGATTGGATGCAGTGAGTCTTAGAGGAGAGCTTTTAGAGTTGACTCCGGAAGATGTGGAGTCGACTTTGATTGGCTGTGGACTTGTGAAATGGTGCAGTGTGATTTTAGGCATTATCCAACCACGGGTTTGACTCGACCTGCATACATTAGGCTCAATCAATAAATAATTAAACCAAACTTGAATAATTTATTAAAATGCAATGATGAGGGGAAACACATTTTCTTATATTTAAATTTAAAATATGTGCTTAATAATAATAATAAGTGCTATGTAAAATAGATAAATTTGTACATTATTTAGCACTGATCACACCCCCAAACTTACATTTTGCTAGTCCTCGAGTAAAATAAAATTAGAAAAGAAAAACTCTAACTCACTTTCGCAGGCATCGCGATTGCATTTACCATATGCAACATGGCTTTAAACCCCTAGGTTACCCTAGTGGACGAGTTATAGTCTCGTGAGAGTTTTCAGTGAAGATACCCACAAACTTCAATAAATCATTTTTTTATTATTATTTATTATTTTTTTTTATTTTTATTTTTTTTATTATTTTTTTTATTAGATCGATTGATCTATGAAGTGAAAATCGAATTCCAAATGCATACTAGCTAAGATTTTCAAAAACTCTCTTTTATTATTATTATTATTATCTAAGATACATAAATGATAAGAATTTCAAAGCACACGGTTTTATTTACTAAGTCAGCCCAAATTCTAGGTTAGTATGCAATCTAAGTTAAAGTCATTAAGTTTCCTTTTAGGGAGTTGTAAGACTTATTTATACTGGAGTGCTCGGTGAAATCTGGACCGTACCCAAGCTAAGAGTTCGGATCTCCAAAATATTGCTAATACCAGTAGTTTCCAAGGATTGGTCGAAGGAACCTACTCACTGATTCAAAATCATCTTATCTGCAGGATTTCGAGAGTTGTGGATGTTTACTTTAGTACCTCACGGGCTTTATCTGTAATATTCCAGTTTACTCAAATTTTTTCAACGACGGCTTTCACACTATTATCTTTTCGGTCAATACAGCATTTTTTTTTCTTTTTTTTTTCTTTTTTCTTTTTCTTTTTCTTAAGAAAGATATATAAATTGTGCACTTTTACTCTTGTGGTGATTTCTCCGTGTAACGAGCAATCAGTCGACAACTCTCACATCAGTTGGCATAAGGTGTCGGGCATCAAGACTTCCCTACGGACTTATGCTCGAAGTCCTCATCACAAGCCCACTTGACCTTTGACAATAGGTAGCCCTTTTCGATGTTCCTGACTAAATCCATTTTTATTGACTTTTTTTTTTATTGGATTAGATAAGTATGATTCATCAGGGTCCAAGGTTGCTACTATACTATCAACATAATGTCGAGCCTAGACCTTAAAAGGGTCGGCCAGTGTGTAGTGAAATTCCAAAGTATTAATTAGCTTACAACTCCCTAAGAGAGACTTAATAAAAAGAACTTAAATTTGTATTACTTCCCACTAGTCATTGGGCTTTTAGATTTTATATACCTTGTGTGTTTATCATTCTCGCATAAATGTATATAAATTAGGTTTTTTTTTTAACAAAACTTTTTTTAATATTATTTTATGAAAATAAAGACATTTTTTTAAAAAAAATATTTTTAATTTTTTTTTTAAAAGATGATTTTTTTTATTATTATTTTTTAACTTTTTTTTTTTGGATGAAAATCAAGATGAATACCCCCAAACCTAAACCTAACATTGTCCTCAATGTTAAAGAAAACTAAGAGAATTGGGTTGCCTCCCAACAAGCGCTAAGTTTATTGTCTTCAGCCAGACACAGTGAGATAGTTTTTGCATCTCCTTTTATGAGGTCATCTATTTTGTCTATCATAAAACACTCAACTTCCCTCGCGGGTTGGTCGGCCGCATTGAACACATTTAATTTTACCTTCATGTTCCCAAATGATATGTTCATTACCCCTGTTCTACAATTGATGCATGCATTGGCTGTTGCTAAAAAGGGCCGCCCGAGGATCACGGGGATTTGTTTATTAGGATTGGGCTTATATTCCATATCAAGGACAATGAAATCTACTGAAAAATAAAATTTGTCTACCTTGACAAGAACATCTTCAATTATCCCACGTGGTGTTTTTACAGATCGATTAGCCAATTGAAGGGATACCGAGGTTGGTTTTAACTCACCTAAACCAAGTTTCTCATAAACTGAATAAGGTAAAAGGTTGACACTTGCCCCTAGATCTAAGAGTGCTCGATCAATGAAATTATTTCCTAAGACACAGAAGATCGTGGGAGCACCAGGATCTTTGAGTTTTGGAGGGGTGTTGTGTTGGAGAATAGAACTCACTTGCTCAGTTAGGAAGATCTTTTTAGGCACATGTGTCCTAGATTTTCGCTTTTGTGTACAAAGGTCTTTGAGAAATTTGGCATAGGAGGGAACTTGTCTGATGGCATCAAGGAGTGAGAGGTTGATTTTAACTTGTTTGAAGACCTCTATCATCTCTTCTAATGAAGTTCCCTTTTTGCCAAATGGAGAGGGTGAAGTAAGAGCTTCAGGAAATGGGGCCTTTGGGATGTGAGTTTTGGCAGAAGATGGACTAGCTGAAGAAGAAGAAGAAGGTTTTAGATTTTCATTTGACATATTTCTATCCTCTTCTTCACTTTCCTTATTGTTATCTTCCCCAATCTTATTGTCTACTACACGTCCACTCCTTAGGGTAGTCAAAGCATTGGCTTGTTCATGATGAATTGCATTTAATTGATTTTCTTGAGCCATATATTGTCCCCTAGGATTACTTATTGGTTGGCTTGGAAGCTTTCCTTCCTCTCGCTTGTTGAGTGCATTAGCTAGTTGCCCCATTTGGGATTCTAGCTTGGCGATGGATTGCGTGTGAGAGTGCACCAATTGTGTAATGGTTTCCAAACCTTGAAGGGCGTTCAACACTTTCTCCTCAAAGGCTGTGTTTCTTTGGGGTGGAGGAGGAGTGTGTTGAAATTGAGTCGAGGGACGGTAAGGATGAATATTTTGAGGGTTTTGAAAATTTTGGAAGAAGGGTTGGGAGGTATTAGAAGCTTGCTGCCTCCAAGAAAAATTTGGATGATTCCACCATCCCGAATTATATGTATTGGAAAATGAATCATTACCCGGTCTGGGCTGTGTTTGGGCAGCATTGATGTGTTCTTGCACGAGTTCGGGATATTGGGGTGCTGAGGGGCACTCATGAATAGGATGCGATGGGCTAGAACAGATAGCACACACTTGTGCTTGGGAAGAGTTCATGTAATGCCCACCTATCATCAGTTGGTCAATCTTATGGGACAATGCATCTACCTTGCTAGACAGGTCCATAGAATGACTTATTTTACAAATGGTCCCTTTTCTTTGAGAACTCGGGGGTGCTTGAAGAGAACATGAAGCATGGTGGAGGGAGTTTTCATTAAGATTTTCAAATAATTGCCATGCTTCATGCTCATTTTGAAGCATAAAAGTGCCCCCGCATGCAGCATCGATCATCTGACGGTTTCGTTCTGCCAATCCGTCATAAAAACATTGCACTAGTTGCCACTTAGGTATTTGATGATGAGGGCATTTACGGATTAGGTCCCTAAATCTCTCCCAAGTTTCATGAAATTCTTCTCCCTCAGTTTGGGAGAAGCTTGTAATGGCACGTCTAAACTGGTTCGTTCTTCCTATGGGAAAGTATTTTTTAAGGAATTCTTGTTGTATTTGATCCCAAGAACGAATCGAGTTAGCTTCTAAAGAATTCAGCCATTGTTTGGCTCTATCTTTAAGGAAGAAGAGGAATAACCTAAGTTTCAGGGCATCATCAGTGAAGTTCTGAATCTTGACAGTAGTGCAAATCTCAAGAAATTCATCTAAATGTTTGTATGGGTCTTCGTTGGTGAGCCCATAAAAAGATGGGAGCATTTGGATCACACTAGACTTTATTTCATATTGTACAGCTGCTACCTCAGGTAATCGAATGCAAGATGGGGAAGTGTAAATAGTGGGAGTAAAGTACTCCCTCAGGAGTTTGGGTTGTTCTTCAGCCATCTCAGGAGGTAGGGATGATTCTAATGTTTTGATCTTAGCTCGAATATTCCTAAGGGTTCGTTCTATTTCAGGGTCAAAAGGTAATAGGTTTTGTACTCTAGAACGACTACCGTGCATACACTAGTACTCGATCAATCAAGCATGCAAAAAGAGAAAAGCATATCAATCCTAGTCTTTGTCCTAAAATCACTAGACAGCTCCTAACTGGTTTGAAGAGAGCACCTAAGCCTCCAATCCGGTCTAATGAACCGAGTTGACCATGTAAGCTCCCAGGTAAGTGGAGGGGTCACGATGCGTTCGCAAAGGTCCCACTTAAAACCCACTTGCCTCGAACAGATGAACTGTCTCCCTTATAGAGACAAAGCTTGCCTAGACATCAACTAAGCCACAGAGCGAAATTGGTGCAACTTTCGGTGATCTTCGTCCTATTGAGCTCGAATGTCCCTAGGAGCCAATGTCTAATTGATTTTAATTAAAGTGACACTATGTGAGATTGAGTTCACCTAAATTGGGCAAGAGTCCGGTGATGAAATCCGGCTCTTATCTTGTTGGGGTGATTACCCTTACTATGTGCGGATTAATTTGTGTATGTGTATCAAACATGCATTCACACTTTTGCTGAAATTAAAATCAAACAATCACCACAAAATTTCAAGCTAATACTTAATTTAAATAAGAAAGGTTTAGAGGTTACCAAAGGAAATTTTTCCAGCAATTTAATTTTTTTTTTTGCAAACCTCTACAGCATTTCTTTTCCGGCAGTTCTCCTTTTGATCATCCCAGATTTTTTTCTCGATTCCTGATCAAATAGTATATAAAAATTAGTAAGGGAGAAAAAGAAGATAAGAAAAGTAACAATAATAGAAATTTTTTTTTTAAGAAATTTTTTTTTAATTTTTAAATAAATTTTTTTTAGTAAGAAAAATAACTATGCTAGCAATCCCCGGCAACGGCGCCAAAAATTGATCGGTTCTTTTCAATTTCAAAAATAAACCACGCAATAGCACGTATCCTGTAGGATAGTGATTACGGGTGTCGGTCCACAGGGATTGGAGAATAAGTTATTTTTCTTTTAAAAATAAATCAAGAAGAAGGATTTGCTAACTTGATTTAACTAAATTAATCTGTGAGTACGAATTGAAATTTTATCAAAGTAAATAGATCTAGGGTTTGGGATCCACCACATAGCATTGCATCAAGGATTGTGTTCTTAATTTTTATCTTTTGGAGAGGCATGCAATTTTGGCTACAAGCCTTTTAAAATAAAAGCATACATAGTGTTAGGAAGATCCATCTTCGGTGTAGCATGAAGTGTCTACCTAAGTATACTAATCTAGGATGCAGCACACCTCATCTTCCTAGGCATGGATCATCTTAGACGCAAACATGAATAGTAAATGGCATGCTCAAAGTTTAAACATCATAAAAAGATATTTCATTGAAGATAATAATTTAAACAAGCTCCAAAATAATAAAGAAAATAAGAACTACAATGCCCTGATACATTGCTAGGGCTTCATCCAGCCCTAGACTAGACGTTTAGCCGCGCATGGCTTCCGGACGACCTCCCATCTTCAAATGAAAGCCTTCACCTCCCATTATTCCCAAAATATCACAAAATATTCTCTCCCCCCCTCCTTTCTTTTTTTTTTATTTTTTTCTCTTCCGAACATAGGCTCCTCCTCTGTTCTTCAAACCGTGGCCTCCCCCCTTTAAAACAGAGCTTCCTCCTCCTTTTATAGCCTCACCAGCCCCCCTGTGCGCCGATTCAGCATGGGATGAAATCAGATCTTCCCCTGTTTTGGGCGTGGGGAGGGAAGGGAAGGAGCTGGACGCGCTGAATCTAGGATTTTGCTTGCTCGGAACGGTCGCTGGCTGCAACTGGATTGGAAGAAGCTGGGAGGATATCCGGAAATGCTGATCACGAACGTGGTTGAATGCTGGGCGAGATCCGTGGATGCTGGGCTCATGCGGATGATTCTCCTTGCGAATCAGTGGGATGCTGGGAACGGCTGCAAGTTGGTGTTTATGGCTAAGAGAGGGATCCCGAAAGATGCTGGGAGGAACTTACGGATCGGTTGGAACGCGGAGACTCATCCGTGGATGATAATCGGAAGAGGATTTGATGGCTGGGAGGTTTGGGATGTTGGGACTTTTCTTGGAACGAATCCGGGTGAAGATGAGGATCGATGAAGTGGAGGGGATCCCGGCTGGGATGCTGGGACGCGATGAGCGGAGTGGGGAGAGGATGGATCCTAGAATCGGCTGGGAGGAAGATGATGCTTAACTCGCGGATGCTGGGAGGATTGCATCGCGGGATGAAGAGGAAGAGGCGGAGAAGGCTCGGATGCTCGGCGGATGCTTCGTGGACGGCTGATCACGGACGGCTGGGAAGAGTTCTTTTGAACGCGGAAGCGGAGAAGATGGCATCGCGGGAGGAAATCTGGAAGCAGGGGATACGCGGGGGCGCGATGAACGGAGTGGGCTTTGATGGCTTGGAGGCTTGGAGGAAATTTGGGAAGGATGGGAACAGGGGATGATACGGATGGCAGGTAGCTCTCATTCGGAAGCAGAGGATACGCTCAGGATAGGGGAGGATGGGAGATTTATGCAGGCGTGAGGGATGATGGAGATTTTTATTTTATGCATTGAGAAAGGTGGTTTGGGTCCACTCGGGTTGGTTGGAAGGTGGCTCTGTTTTGAAGCTACAAACAGGGGGGTTTGAATGCGTGGAAAGAAAGTCTTGATGGGTGAGTGCATGAAAAAGAAGGCTGAGATTGGATGCAGTGAGTCTTAGAGGAGAGCTTTTAGAGTTGACTCCGGAAGATGTGGAGTCGACTTTGATTGGCTGTGGACTTGTGAAATGGTGCAGTGTGATTTTAGGCATTATCCAACCACGGGTTTGACTCGACCTGCATACATTAGGCTCAATCAATAAATAATTAAACCAAACTTGAATAATTTATTAAAATGCAATGATGAGGGGAAACACATTTTCTTATATTTAAATTTAAAATATGTGCTTAATAATAATAATAAGTGCTATGTAAAATAGATAAATTTGTACATTATTTAGCATTGATCAGCCGCCTCCCCCTGCAACGCTCCTCTTCCATGATCGTGCCTAGGGTACGATCGTAACAAGGGAATGGGCCCGGTCTTTTTGGGCCAGCCCGTCAAATCTTTTTTTTTTTCTTCTGGGTATTACAATTCGTATGTGCAATTTTTCTCCCTAACATATGCATCATGCATACTGTAAGGTTAGCATCAATGTGACACAGTTTAGTCAAGGCTTAGTTAGCAAGATGAGTCTCTCTTAGTTAATACATGTTGAATTAAATTAAATATTTTAAAATTTTGAAAAATAAATTAGTCAACGGCCAAGTGGTAAGCATCCGTGCACAAGCAAGGGAGCAAACATGAAAAAATTTCCAAAAAAAGCAAACCATGATAAGTGTCACGCATCCAGCACAAGAGCAAGCATGGAAAGGCCCCTCGAAGAAGGAAGAAAGTATGAACGGCCAAGATGCTATAAGCCGAAGAATCAAAGGAGCACAAGAAGACACGTCATCAATCCGCGGGAAGGAAATCTTCTTCTTTTGACTTGCCTGAGCCTATATAAGGGGCTCTAGGGATCATTTCAAACCACAATCAAAAATTTTTCTTCTCCCTATACCAAGAGTCTAGATAAAAAAGGCTCTAGGAATCATTGGGGAGAATAGAAATAAAGAAAAATTTTCATCTCCTCATAATTTTTCTAAGTTTCTTTTGAGTTATCTGAAAGCGTGAACATGCTCTTCTTTCTTCCCTGGAGGCGCACTGAAGGGGAAGACGTGGTTCTGTATTGGATCGTCGTATCTCTAGGAGATCTGTATCAGCAGACCCGTGCGTGGGGGGCATAAACTTTTCTGGGATAATGCATCAGCGTGCTTCGATCCACAGGCCTCTTCTCTCTCTTTCTTCATTTAATTATTATATTGTCAAGTTAATTATTTGCTAGTTTATTCTTCTTATTTACTATTTTTGAATATTAGAAATATTTCATTTATCAATTATATTTGTGCATCTAGGCTAACAATCCAGGAAAGTTTATATACTGTTAGCACTAGATTTTAAATTGCAACATATATTATATATTTTTTGCTGTATAATTGTAAATTGTTATATTTTAGCTGTTACACATTTATGCTAGCTTTAATTTAGTACTTAATTTTCAAAGCAAAATATTAAATTGCTTAACCTCCAAGAGGTTTATTAATACCTCCATTTGGACTCCTTATGGAGTAATTTCCAGATTCCATTCAAACGTAAATTTGAAAATTGGTTAATTCATAGGAGCTAGCTTAATATTGCACTTAGGATAAAATTAAACGATATCTAGTAAATTATCTATTGAATAACGGTGTCTAAGAAAAGCTTGTCAAAAAGACGTACGTGCCTAAGAAAGGCTGGTACTTAAGTGAGCCAAGTGCTCCACCACCGATCTAGAGCTGATCTGGCTGTTATTTTTTTGGATTTTTCAACTAGACATCTAAAGTTTAAATTAGATATAAGTACAATAATTTGACATAAACCTTCTCATTTTTACAGATGTCAAAATTGTGTTAAGCTACAAATTAATGGCTTCCCACACATCTGAAAACCTTAGTACTAAACCTGAGAAGTTTGATTTTGAATTTGAATTTCACCCCATGTGGCTGATTAGGAAGTAGTTTCAATTATCCCGCCAACAAGCCATGTATGGCACATGAGTCTTAGGTTTATATAAGAGAGTCATAGGCCTTTTGTGAGAAATTATCTTTGATCATTGTATTTGCTTTTTAATGCACTTGAATTTAATTCCAAAATTAGAACTTAAAAATAATGACAAATGTGAGATATGTGTAGAGACCAAATTACCTAAAAAATCCTTCCACTCTGTAAGTAGAGATTCTGATCTCCTTGAACTCATACATAGTGATGTATGTGACTCAGAAAGAACCTCAAGGGAAGAAAACAAATACTTTGTAACTTTCATAGATGACCTTTCTAGATACTGTCATCTCAATCTTATCAAAGCTAAAAATGAGGTCTTAAAAAAATTCAAAGCCTATAAATCAGAGGCTGAAAGCCAACTAGATAAAAAGATTAAAATCTTAAGATTTGATAGAGGAAGTGAATATACCTCATTTGAGCTGACCCAGTACTATAAAGAACATGGGATAATTCATGAAGTGACAGCTCCCTATTCACCCCAATCTAATAGAGTAGCTAAAAGAAAGAATAGAAACTTAATGGATATGGTTAACTCTATATTAATTAGTTCAGGTGCACCGAAAAATCTTTGGAATGAAGCACTAGTAACTGCATCTTATATCTTGAATAGAATTCCATTCAAACATAATGATAAAATCCCATATGAAATATGAAAATATAGAAAATCTAACTTAAAATACTTAAAAGTGTGGATGAAATCTGAAAACATAGAAAACCTAACTTAAAATACTTAAAAGTGTGGGGGTGCTTAGCTAAAGTAAAAATTTTAGAAAATAAAAGAAAGAAAATTGGATCCAAAACAATAGATGCAATATTTATGAGATATGCAAATGAGAGTAATGTTAATAGACTTTTAGTATTTAACTCTTAAATAAATGAAATTAATAATAACACCATAATGAAAGCAAGAGATGCAATCTACTTTGAAAGTATATTTACCTTTAAAATAAGGATAAATGATCAAATAAATATCAATAATAATTTGGGGACTAGTTCAAGCAGAACCAGATTTAGAGAGGAAGAAGAAGAAACTGAACCTAATTTTGGAGAAGACTACTACACATTCCTAATAGAAGACTCTACTACTTTTTTAGAGGATGTCTTGAAATCTTTAGATATCTCCTTCTGGAAAGAAGCAATAGATAATAAAATGCAATCCATAATCCAAAACCACACTTGAAAATTAGCAGACCTACCCCCAGAAAGTAAACCCATAGGGTGTAAATGGATCTTTAAGAAGAAACTTAGGCCAGATGGAACTGTAGACAAATATAAGGCTAGGTTAGTAGTCAAAGGTTTTACTCAAAAATCTAGGATTGACTTCTTTGATGTTTATGCCTCTGTAGCTAGAATCACTACCATTAGGATCCTTGTTGCCTTGGTTTCCATTCATAAGCTGGTTATATATCAAATGGATGTTAAAACCGCTTTCTTGAATGGGGACCCAGATGAAGAGATCTACATGAACCAACCCGAAGGTTTCATTGTCCCAGGTCAAGAGAAAAAGGTATGTAGTTTGATTAGATTTCTTTATGGTCTAAAACAAGCCCCCAAACAATGGCACCTTAAATTTGATGAAATAATCCTAACTAGTGGATTTAAAATTAATAACACAGATAAATGTGTATATTATAAAAAGAAGAATAACAAAATTATAATCTTATGTTTATATGTAGATGATATCCTAATTTTTGAACAGACTTAGAAATTATTAATGAAGTAAAACAATTTTTATCTTTAAAATTTGATATGAAAGATTTAGGAGAAGCAAACCTAATCCTTAATACTAAAATCATGAGGAATGAAGATGGAATAACTTTGTTCCAAAGCCACTATGTGGAGAAGATTTTTAAAAAGTTTCACTACTCTGATTGTCTTCTGTATCTACTCCCTATAATCCATCTCTTCATCTAAAGAAGAACTTAGGTGATCCAGTCAATCAAAGCTTGTATGCCTAGATCATTGGTTCTTTAGGATTTCTTGCAAATTATACCAGACCTGATATTGCATACTCTGTGAATCGACTAAGTAGATATACTCACAATCCTAATAATGATCATTGGACTGCTTTAGAAAGAATTCTCAGGTACCTTAAGAGTATCATATCTCTGGGATTACACTATTGTGGTTATCCTGCTGTTCTGGAAGGCTATAGTGATGCCAACTGGATCAGTGATACAGTTGAAACCAAATCCAACACTGATTTTGTCTTTCTTTTATGAGGTGCAGCTGTATCATGGAAGTCTACCAAACAAACTGTAGTGGCTAGGAGCACTATGGAATCTGAAATGATTGCCTTAGATACCACTAGCATTGAGGCCGAGTGGCTTAAAGATCTACTGATAGATTTACCTCTTGTGACTTCACCATTGCCTTCATATTTATTCATTATGACTGTAGATCTGCTATAGATAAATGCAATCAAGAAAATGCAAATGTGAAAATGAATAGGTACTTAAAATTATGCCATAAATCATTGAGATACAAATTAACGAATAACTTGATTGCACTAAATTTTGTAAGATTCGAAAGGAATCTAGCTGATCAGCTTACCAAAGGATTGTCTAGAATAGTGGTTCTAGAGTTGTCGAGGGGGATGGGGCTAAGCCCATAAGTAAAGTCAGCACGGTGGTAATCCAACCTGAAAAGGTTCAATGGGTAGAAACAAGCTAGATAGGTGACTAATGAAGAGCACTATTATTTTTTCCTATCCCTAGGGCAACAGTGCTCATAAAAAGCAAGGGTTGGGTTGAGTTTTTACTCTTAATGAATACGAGACCCATGAGGCAGGATACCTACTTGCTCATACCTTTTTTAGGATTCACCTATATGTGTGTAGTCGTGAGGCCGCGACTATGGGAAGTAGGCTGTTCTCTAATAACACACATGAAGAGATACTTGCGCATGGCCGAAAAGCGCAAATCCGCTTCGAGCATGTTCATGCTATATTATGTGTGTTGTTGATGAAATCTGAGCCATGGACCAAGGTTCAAGGCATAGTCCACCTTGGCTCCACAGAGGTAATCAATTGTCACTAAGTGAAGGTTCAAACCGAAAGGTACCTATATGTTGCCCAAGGTGACAAGCCAAGAGGGGGGGTGAATTGGTTTCTTTTAATTTTAACTATCTTACTTGTGTTAAATGATGAGTTAGTGAACTTAAACAAATCACAATGCAAACAACAAGAAGTATAGTGGTTCGGTGCTCTCCTTAGCACCTATGTCCACTCCCCAAGCGACCCCTTGGGAATTCACTATAATCCCGCGGATTACAGTTGGATTGTTTTCCGGGCTCACAATCCAAAAATCTTTACACTTTGGTTTTTTGGGTTCACCAAAAACCTATGTTGGTTTTACGGGCTCACCAACAAACCTATGTTGGTTTTACGGGCTCACCAACGAACCTTTACAATTGGTTTTCCGGGTTCACCAATCAACCTATGTTGGTTTTACGGGCTCACCAACGAACCTTTACAATTGGTTTTCCGGGTTCACCAATCAACCTATTCCGTTGGTTTTGCGGGCTAACCAACCAACCTTTACAAGTAGTTTAACAAATAAAGAAGGAAGATTTAAACTCCTAGATGAGCAAATAAAACAATATAATCAACAAAGAAGAGTTTAGAAAGTATTTATCGCTTGTAGTGACTTCTCTCTTCTTTGTCAAGGATGCTTCACTCTTCAAGGGAGGATGGAGCTCTTGATGACTCTTTGAATCTGCTCAACCCCTTTCTTTGATTCTTGAATGAAGCACTTGGATGAAGAAGATTAGGGCATTTTCTCTTTCTTGTGTACTCTTTGATATTCTTTGGAAAGATTGTTCTATCTGATGAATAGTGCCCCTTTAAATAGTTTCCTACCTCCATTGGACAAGCCCCAATGGTTAGAATTCAAAAACTAACCGTTACTCACTGTTGGAAGGACAAAAAGTATATCTGCAGAACTAGCCGTTATGCTTCTGCCCGTGTTTGGGTCGGCTCAACCTGTCCTTGGGTCGACCCAACTTTCACTTGGGTCGACTCAAACATTCCTTGGGTCGACCCTCTCAGAATCCACAGAAACTTGAAATTCAGCCTTCCTTCACTTGGGTCGACCCAACCTTTTTTTGGGTCGACTCAAGGTTCAGTTGGGTCGACTCAACTTCTTCTTGGGTCGACCCTAACAGGGTTTCCAGAGAACTTTTTCTGTCTTCTGTTCTGTCTTGCCTTTGGGTCGACCCTCTCAGGGTTTGGGTCGACTCAAGCTTGGGTCGACTCAACTATATCTTGGGTCGACCCTCTCAGTAAATCCAGAGAACCATTTTCTGTCTTCTGTTTGAGGATCTTGATGTTTGGGTCGACTCATGCTTTCCTTGGGTCGACCCAACTCACTGTTCATTTGTGCCATTTTTGCAGAAGTGTGCCAAATGCTTTCTTGATGTGCCGGGGTCGACCCAATCATCCTTTGGGTCGACTCAATCCACACTTTGCTGCATCTCAAGGTTAGATTCATTCAAATAAACAATGAAATGTATCTATATCAATTTATCCAAATATACTGAGAGTAATAGACTTATAAATGAAGTATCGATTTAACTTATAACATACTCTAGATAATTGCTTGTTAATCATCAAAATAACACTATCATCCTCAATCTCCCCCTTTTTGATGATTACAAAATAAAGAGTATGAACCTTTTGATACTTATTTTAAAATCAGTTTTTGAAAGGGCTTAACTTGCTGAATTTCAGCTTTTCATATATAAGAGTGAAGTCTCCCCCTATATCATTCAAATGTTGCCAATTTGACTTTTTGAATTGCTCCTTTTGATACTTATTTTAAAATCAATTTTTGAAAGGGCTTAACTTGCTGAATTTCAGCTTTTCATATATAAGAGTGAAGTCTCCCCCTATATCATTCAAATGTTGCCAATTTGACTTTTTGAATTGCTCCCCCTTTCATTTATAATTCATTAAAGATGAAACTCCAAAAATTTGAGATAAAACATGAGTTTCAGGTTATGTATCGAGGTGTGAAAGGTGCGTGCCAAATTCTGAAATTCTATGTGCCAAATTCTGAAATTTGATAGAAATTTTTGACTTGATCATTTTCATTGCTGCAAATTGCTCCCCCTTGGATGCATATGCTTTCCTATATGATTTTCAAGTTGTTTTACAAGTTATTTCGTTATTTCTCCTTCTTTCTTTACTTCTCTTATCACTCTGTCTTTACTTCTCCCCCCATTACATTACTCTTTCTTTACTTCTCCCCCTTTTTGTTATCATCAAATAGATGCATGGGAAAAGACACAATAAATAACAAGCATTCAAACTTCCTTGATCAAAATAGGAACATTTCAGTACATTCATGCCCAAAAACAAAAACAGATACAATGTTCCTTAATCAAAGTTTAAACATATATGATAAAAGCAAAATACATATGAGAACTAGATATCTAGCCTAGGCTCTAACCAGAAATGCTAATATCTGCCTAGGGAGTATCTAATGGCTGGGATCTAGTCCTCATCCTCCTAGTGTACGTGGCGAGGGGAGGTCGAGCCTGATGAGACTGTGTCTGGCGTGGAGCACGACGAGCTGGATGACTCTGTGCCGATATCTCTGACTCAGCAGCCTGTGGCACAGAAGGTCCATGGGTCTCTCTCTCTCTCCGGAGTGCTCCTACCTGCTGCCTCAGATCACTGATCTCCGCAGTCATGATGTCCAGTCGGCTCGTCAGCCCATCAGTGACAGTCCTTGCCTGAGCTGACATAATATCCAATCTGCTCGTCAGCCCGTCAGGATGGTCCTGGCCTGAGCTGTCATAATCTCAGTCAGCCTACTCCAGAACTCATCTGTATCTCTCGGAGGAGCAGATGACGATGGTCCAGCCTCGGAAGGTACAGTAGGATGATCCATATGCTCCTCATCCTCAGGGATAGGGTCTCTAATATCTGGTGCATCATCCTCTGCCTCACCCTCTGGTGCCTCACCCTGAATTCCTGCTCCAGTATGAATCCACTGCCCGTTCACTTTCTCATAACCCATACGTATAAGTGTCCGTGCAGTGTATGTGTCAGTATGAAGCAGATGCCTGGATACCTCCCCCTCGACAGATATGCCGTGCTGTCGAAAAACCAAAGTGAGTATCATACCATAAGGTAGGGATACTCTGGAGTTGCAGATCACTTTTCTCATCTGCTTCAGTATCATGGCCGGGAGATTCAGGGGAATACCCTGAATAATATACTCCATCACTACTAAATCTCGCTCTGTGATGCGATCGAATCTCCTGCTCTTTGGAAATAAAATTCTATTTATGATACTAAGCAATAATCTCATTTCAGCAGATAAAGAGCTTGCTATTACCTTTTCTGAGAAGTCAAAGCCCTCATTTTCCATAATCAACTGCAGAGCTCTCATCTTGTTTTCTGGTTTTTTCGGAGTGGCTCCTTCGCAGGGTAGATGAAGTAGCTCACTCAAACTTTCCTCGGAAACTCGAACCCTAACTCCTCGAACTTCCGAAACAAGCCCTCCCATTCCAGTTTTAAGGAAGGAATAGAACTCCCGAACTAATCCGGGGTAGATCATCACATCTAGGGAGCAAAGATACTCCCAACCTTGCCTTTGGATCCATTCCCTCAACCTAAACTCTTCTTGATCAAAGAACTCGGAATGGATCCTTCTCCCCGTTGTAACCGGTCTCCCCGCAAATCTTGCAAGTATAACTGAGGGGGAAAGAGGAGGAGGTGGCTCCGCACGTGCCTCACGTTGTGGAGACACGGTAGATGGCTCCGTAGGTTGCCTTTCTTCACGTTGGATCCGTGAGACTCTTCCGGATCTCTTGGCTACGGCTCTTTTGGGTCCCATTTCTCCAAGATCTTAAGGTAATCTACTGTTTGGAGGAGTTTGGAGGAGTTTGGAGAGTGGGGATTAGAGTATTCAGAAGAGGACAAGGGCAAACAGTGCCCTAATAGTGCTCTCGGGTCTCCCTTTAACAGTGGGGTCCCGACGTTGGGTCGACTCAAGAATTTTCTTGGGTCGACCCTATTCTGGGTTGGGTCGACCCAAGTTCAGAAATTTTTCCTTTCTCTTCCTTTTCGCTTCAAATAATTTTTCTTGCTTTCAATCCTTACAAATTCTTTCTGGGACAATGATACATGAGTAAGGAATCTATAGATTACAAGTTTGACTCATGTTTCATGGGTTTTTAGAAATGGAAGGAATGTATGATGAGACTGCTTGCTCCCTTTTTATATCTCTTCAATAAAAAGGATCACATATGCCTAATTTCCTCCTTAGCGTGCAGACTCTATCTTCACTCAAGGGTTTTGTGAATATGTCAGCTAATTGTTTTTCAGTACATATATGCTCAATACATATGTTTCCATTTTGCACATGATCCCTAATAAAATGATATCTTATTTCTATGTGTTTGGCTTTAGAAATGAGACATTTAAGATGTGAGCCAAAAGAGATCTCTAAATGTAGATTCCAAAGATATTTTTCAAATCAAGTATAGATGGAATCTTTTTCAAGTTATTTCAAGGAGTATCAAGAATAATATTCAAAGAAGGCACGAATGAAAATTCAACACCTTTATATATTAAGTATATAGCAAGATGAGAGCAATCTAATTAATTTTCAGAGTATAGTATAAGAGCAAATAAAGATCAAAACTTATATACTCGAAAAACATAAGATTATGTTGAATCCTTAATTCTTAATGACTTCAAAGTTCTTTCATGATATAAAAGTATTGGGGCATAGATACCAAAACATGAATTTATGCAGTGTAGGATACATAAAATTCAAGGCTTTGAAAGTTCTTTTAGAGCTCTCTTAAAGACTTTCTTTTACTCCTTTAAAGATCATAGCATCAAAATCAATTAAAATGAATTGGCTTAGGATTGAAACACTAAAGTGCAAGCCAATAAGAACTCATGAGTAGATTCCAAGATAAATTTTCGAAACTAAGATAGATGGAATCCTTTTCAATTAAATTTTCAGAAATAAATGATTTACCGATGAATACAGATGGAAATCCAACTTTTAAAAGATATTCAATGAAGCACAAAGTTTAATACCACTTTACATTTAGTATTCTTTGTCTCATCTTTAGATGCGAATTTATACGATTAAGTTCTATATGATCTCTCACTCTGAAATTTTCTTTCTCCGCCTTAATTAATCATTCCATTTGAGAGTTTAGAGTTTGAAGATAATTTTCAATAAAGAGATTGAGTATTTAAAGCTCCCCCTCAAAAGATGCATTTTCTTTCAAACCTTTTTTTTTTTGTTCTTCTATAATATCAAGAATGTAGAGTGATCTAGAATTTTTCAAAATTTATAGCAATCACTCTTTTTAATCTTTCAAAAATAAATTATATTTCCTCTTATTGTTTTTTTTTTTGAATATGTATGGAAATATTAATCAGAAAATAATTCTTTTGAAGCTCAAATTTCTTTCAAAAGTAATTACATTTTCTTTCCTATAAGAATTATTGAAGTGAGTTGAAATATTCTAAGCTTTAGGATCATTAACTCTCTTCTTAAAAATAGCTTTTCTTTTTAATGATAGAAGCATTTAATTATGTAGGAGTGTATATTCAAAATATTAATTTCTTAGTCATAGTTTTTCAGCAATGTATATATGAAGCACCATAAATCTTTTTAATATCAAAATAATATCATATGTTTAGAACCATTTATTTGCAATCAAGATCATTGAAAAACACATCATTTAGATCAATTTCAGTACACTTATAAGATAAAAAATGATATGTTTCAGATGCGTATCGGAGCAAACAACTAAGGTATCCAAAGTAATTCTATTTTTCTTAAACCGTAGTTTTCATCTAGAAATCATATTGAGTTATTCCCCAAAATGATGCAATCATTGAAGTATATAATGAAAGTTACAAAAATACGACGATAGAAGCATTTTTAAATTAAGTTTAAGCTTTTATCCTTAAGGTGTGTTTTCAAGTGATCGAAACTTCATTTGGCTTTTCACAAGCTTTTTATATACTTTCATTTATCTTGTCATTCATTTCCTCATTTTTGAATTTCTTTCTTTAACCACTCAGTGAATATTCTAATCTTCATTTCTTTTGGTTTTACTTTTCTATGCTCTATACTCTATTTGCTCCCTATCCGGTGGAGTTGGAAGGGGCACGAGGTACTACCACTAGCCTCCCTCTTGTGCCGTCTCTAATATGCCCTACACCGAATAGTTGGGTCAAATAGTGCCGGGTACTACCACTAGCCTCCCCATTGGCACCATCCCTATGATGAGCAATATAGAAGGGTTAAAATGTTCACTTCAAACTTTTTCTGTAATTAATTACGGATTTTATCTCTTCCAAAAGGAATGTTCATATTAGTCTCACAAATGTGCCAAATATATTATGCTTGTTTTGCTTTTCCTAAAGATTGGAGTATTTGCCTTTACTTAGATTTTACTTTCCTTGAATAATTGTTCATTTTCTTTTCTTTATCTCTCTTTCTTTTTATTATTTCAAGTAATTACATGAAAGAGCAGAATAAAAAAAAAAATTTAATCTAATATGCTGCATATAAATATATACCATGCAAACAGCATTTTCATTATGCCCAATGATTCATAGCTTATCACAAGTTATTTTGAATTAGAGGTTTGAGGCATAAGCTTGTGTATTTCATGGTTATGCATTATATAGGAAAAGGCAAACTTCAATTTAATCACACCATGAAATAATTATCACTAGCATGAGAATGAAGCATGATATCAAGATGATCAGCAATTAAAGGTTTAATCATGCTACCATATAATTTCAGACTATTGATTTTGCTCAACTAACTCACAAGAGAAGAGTTTAGATTACCAGTGCATTTAGCATTCTTCAAGCCAAATACCTTTTAGATTCTTTACACCCTTGGTTGAAGAAAATCTCTCCCTTTTTTTTTGTTTGCAAGGGAATGTTTATTGTATCTTTCATCGATGTGTCCTTCAAGTTGAAATTTCTTGCTCATAAATTCTGTATCATTAGCAAAATCTTTTTCTTTTCTTGAAGGCAATTCATTAGGTTCTCTAGGATACAAAGACATTCATACAACATATTTCTTAACTAGATGACTCAACATGAGACATGACAATAATTGAATTTGAATCACTTTACTCAAGAGATTGCCTAAGTATAAGCAAGCATAAGTCACTTGAACTAAAGAGATAACTTCATTAAGTAAAATGGTTCAAGGACAAGCATGTGAGGCAATAGAAAGATTCATTAAAGTTAAATCAATTTTTTTTTATTTTCAGAATCAATTTAACTTAGATTCTATTTACATAAGATAATTATCAATAAAATATACAAGTTGAATTTTAATCAGATTATCTAAAGTAGTTGTTTCTATCAAAATTCTGATTATGATTTAGCTTTCAACATAGATACTCTTGTTTCAGGAAGACAAGCAATCTTCTTTTAGAAAAAAATAAGAAATATTTTTGACTTATGAGAGATAGCTCAAGAAAATTAATATTCATGCTTTAACAGATTTTTATGCTCAGATTAAACATGATGAGTTAAAATTAATCAGTGGAATTTGAGATCATTTTAGGAAAAGATATTAATCATGGATACAATGATTATGCTCAATGAAATATTTTAATGATCAGATTTATTGATTTTGAATTTTAGAATAGTCTTGAGCATTACTTGTAAGAGGGAAGACGATTTGTTATTATAGAAACTTTTAAGTAAGTTTCTTATTATGATCATAACACATTAATCATTTATGATTGAACCAATTTGAAATGATTATGATTTAACCTATGATGCATATATGAGACTTATAAAGCAAATCATAATACATTTCAGATAATCATATGAGGAATGAATGGTATAATAACATGATGAATTACATTCATACCTTCACGAAGGATAACCTAAGATTTCATAAGTATTATGCTCAATAAAGTTTTAGCATGAAATCAGCATCAACCATTTATATTAGAGAAGAAATTTAGATTTTGAAAAACTTAAAGGAGAAGGTTATACATATTCATTCATTGTTTTCTTATTATCATGCAAGCACTAGAAAAATTTTATGCTAAGATCGTTGAGATAAAAATTCAACATATGAGGCATTTAAGAACTTTGATGCAGAGAGTATCGTAATTTCATAAAAAGATAATTTTGATACACGATGTAGAATGTTAAACCTTATACTAGATTTAATGAATAAATTGAGACTTATCTTTAATTATGTGTCAACTCACCCATTTGTATGAAAGTTTCATTTGTTCCATGGGTAGCTTGGCACACTTATATCTACACCCTCATATTTTCATTTTGGGTACCCAAGCTTGCTTGGGTCCTTGAGGGTTAGTGCATATGGTTCCTTTTGGAACCCAAATCTGTTTAACCGTAATAACTTTACCATTTGATTTATTCGTATTAGAACCATAGGTAAAGTTTTTATGTCCAATCTTTTTATGTTTGAAATAAGTTATCTTATTTAATGGTTTGCTTGGCGAATTGATAACCTTTTTCTTTAGGGGTTTATTGTTGAGCAAAGAAATCCAGCCAAGTCTTGATTTATCAAAAACGGCATGTTGACTTTCAAACATCGTTTTTAATCTTTCTGAACTTACAGTGAATTTGTTAATAAAAGATTTCAATTGGTTAACTTCTTCACTTAAGTTTTGATTTTCTTTAATTAAATTCTGATTTTTCTGAATCAATTCTTCTGAATTTAATCTTAAGCGTTCATTCTCAGAATTTAATTTGTCTTTCATTTCAGCAGTAGAATTTCTTTCCTCTGACATTTTCAAATGTAGCTTTTTATTCTTTAAACTAAGCTTCTTATTCTTTAAATTAAGCTTCTTGTATTCTAAGTATAAATCAGAAAATGCATCATGAAGTTCATCAAATGTAAAATCAGATTGAGCTTTAGTATGTACTTGATTTTTGAATGAGAAATCACTTTGTATTCGAGTACATACCTCATCTTCATGTGCCACAAAGCATAGATTTTCAATTTCAGTTTGCTGCTCTTCTTCTTCGGAACTAGTTTCAAATTCACTAGAAATGTTAGTGCATTCATATTTAACTTCAAGCATACTCCATATTTCCTTAGCAGTCATGCAAAAAGATATGTTATTAAATTCACTATCATCCAATGCACAATATAGAATATTCATGGCTTTTGCATTTTGCTGAGCCATTTTCTTATCATGATTAGTATTTGTATGTAGCCCATTGACTATGATACTCCATAAATCGTAGTCATGTGCTTGAATGAAAATGCGCATGCGTGCTTTCCAATGTGTGTAGTTTATACCATTAAATAGTGGAGGTCTATCAATTAATTGTCCCTCACTCATAGAACATCCCACTTGGGTTGTCATGATCTTTAACTCTTGATTGTGAGATCAATAATTACTATTGGAGCACCTTGCTCTGATACCACTTGTTGCCCAAGGTGACAAGCCAAGAGGGGGGGTGAATTGGTTTTTTTTAATTTTAACTATCTTACTTGTGTTAAATGATGAGTTAGTGAACTTAAACAAATCACAATGCAAACAACAAGAAGTATAGTGGTTCGGTGCTCTCCTTAGCACCTACGTCCACTCCCCAAGCGACCCCTTGGGAATTTACTATAATTCCGCGAATTACAGTTGGATTGTTTTCCGGGCTCACAATCCAAAAACCTTTATACTTTGGTTTTTCGGGTTCACCAAAAACCTATGTTGGTTTTACGGGCTCACCAACGAACCTATGTTGGTTTTACGGGCTCACCAACGAACCTTTACAATTAGTTTTCCGGGTTCACCAATCAACCTATGTTGGTTTTACGGGCTCACCAACGAACCTTTACAATTGGTTTTCCGGGTTCACCAATCAACCTATTCTGTTGGTTTTGCGGGCTAACCAACCAACCTTTACAAGTAGTTTAACAAATAAAGAAGGAAGATTTAAACTCCTAGATGAGCAAATAAAACAATATAATCAACAAAGAAGAGTTTAGAAAGTATTTATCGCTTGTAGTGACTTCTCTCTTCTTTGTCAAGGATGCTTCACTCTTCAAGGGAGGATGGAGCTCCTGATGACTCTTTGAATCTGCTCAACCCCTTTCTTTGATTCTTGAATGAAGCACTTGGATGAAGAAGATTAGGGCACTTTCTCTTTCTTGTGTACTCTTTGATATTCTTTGGAAAGATTGTTCTATCTGATGAATAGTGCCCCTTTAAATAGTTTCCTACCTCCATTGGACAAGCCCCAATGGTTAGAATTCAAAAACTAGCCGTTACTCACTGTTGGAAGGACAAAAAGTACATCTGCAGAACTAGCCGTTATGCTTCTGCCCGTGTTTGGGTCGGCTCAACCTGTCCTTGGGTCGACCCAACTTTCACTTGGGTCGACTCAAACATTTCTTGGGTCGACCCTCTCAGAATCCACAGAAACTTGAAATTCAGCCTTCCTTCACTTGGGTCGACCCAACCTTTCTTTGGGTCGACTCAACTTCTTCTTGGGTCGACCCTAACAGGGTTTCCAGAGAACCTTTTCTGTCTTCTGTTCTGTCTTGCCTTTGGGTCGACCCTCTCAGGGTTTGGGTCGACTCAAGCTTGGGTCGACTCAACTATATCTTGGGTCGACCCTCTCAGTAAATCCAGAGAACCATTTTCTGTCTTCTGTTTGAGGATCTTGATGTTTGGGTCGACTCATGCTTTCCTTGGGTCGACCCAACTCACTGTTCATTTGTGCCATTTTTGCAGAAGTGTGCCAAATGCTTTCTTGATGTGTCGGGGTCGACCCAATCATCCTTTGGGTCGACTCAATCCACACTTTGCTGCATCTCAAGGTTAGATTCATTCAAATAAACAATGAAATGTATCTATATCAATTTATCCAAATATACTAAGAGTAATAGACTTATAAATGAAGTATCGATTTAACTTATAACATACTCTAGATAATTGCTTGTTAATCATCAAAATAACACTATCATCCTCACTATACCTATTACATAATATAAGATACTAAACACTTTATTTTGATTTTTTTAATTTTGATTTTAAATTTTTTAAATATTTAATTTATATGGGGGATTGTTGAATTAAATTAAATATTTTAAAATTTTGAAAACTAAATTAGTCAACAGCTAAGTGGCAAGCATCCGTGCACAAGCAAGGGAGCAAACATGGAAAAATTTCCAAAGAAAGCAAACCATGACAAGTGTCATGCATCCAGCGCAAGAGCAAGCATGAAAAGGCCCCTTGAAGAAGGAAGGAAGCATGAACGGCCAAGATGCAATAAATCAAAGAATCAAAGGAGCACAAGAAGACACGTTATCAATTCGCGGGAAGAGAATCTTCTTCTTTTGATGTGCCTGAGCCTATATAAAGGGCTTTAGGAATTATTTCAAACCACAATCAAAAATTTCTCTTCTCCTTATTCCAAGAGTCTAGATAAAAAGGGCTCTAGGGATCATTGGGGAGAAAAGAAATAAAGAAAATTTTTCTTCTTCTCATATTTTTTTTAAGTTTCTTTTGAGTTATCTGAAAGCGTGAACGTGCTCTTCTTTCTTCCCTGGAGGCGCACTAACGGAAAAGACATGGTTCTGTATTGGGTCGTCGTATCTCTAGGAGATTTGTGCCAGCAAACCCGTGCGTGGGGGGTATAAACTTTCCTGAGACAACGCATCAGCGTGCTTTGATCCACAGGCCATCTTCTCTCTCTTTCTTCATTTAATTATTATATTGTCAAGTTAATTATTTGCTAGTTTATTCTTCTTATTTACTGTTTTTGAATATTAGAAATATTTCATTTATCAATTATATTTATGCATCTAGGCTAACAATACACACCTTGGTTCAGTCCAGCATTATCAGAATGGAAAATGAGATGTCTACTACTCAAAAACAGTGTATTTATATGTAGCCACTTGTCTATTGGTATGTGAAATTTTTCTCCCTAGCATATGTATCATGCACATATACTATAAGGTTAGCATCAATGTGACAACCACCTTGTCCTCATCTGCAAACCATGTTATCGATATTTGAAGAAGTTGGATAGGACTGAAGTAAATTGTGTTGCCACCAAGGTGGTAGCTCAGTGGAATTGGGCGTTGTCTTCTAATCGCATGGTTCCAAGTTCGAATCGCCCTGTGCGTCGATTAAAATATCGTGACACTGCTTGGACATGAGGTCTAGGAGCGCTTATTGGTCCGCTGGTAGTTTTAGTGGTGCCAGATGTGATGTACTCACCCTTAGGTGGGGAGGGTATGAGTAAAAATTTGTTTGCCCGCATCGAACATTCTTCTGGCGGGGCGGGGGCCCAGTAGGGGCTGTTACGCGGAGGTGGGCTTGTCCCTTCCTTTCCTTTATCTAATTTTTTTTTAGCCAAAAAAAAAGGTATATTGTGCTTAAAAGATATATGTATATGAAGCCAGCTAAAAAAAATAGATTTGAATTTATGAACAAAAGAATTCAAGTACATATCCTTAACATGAGAATGACATTTTAATGTAACATTAAGTGCCAAAAAAAATATAATTATTCTTTAATAGATTTAATTTCTAAATTTATGAGCGTTACATTATCATATTTATTTATTCTTTACAATTCATCTTCATGCTTTCAAGAAATATAGTAATTTAGTAACTTCCATGCATGGTAATAACGACAGCATCTATCTGATCTACAAGTCTGGCCAAATAATATACAAGTTGTTGACCCCAAGTCTTTTTTTTTTTTTGTTTTTGGTTGACCCCCTAGTCGTCTTCAAATGCTCGGTGCCCAAACTTCCTCCCATGGCCACAAACTGATTGAGTTCGCGGTTGAAATGGTCCCCCAAGGACAGCCATTTTCGCTACCTAATGGTATAAAAAACTTTAATCAGCCAATAACGTGCCTCCAGTGCTATACAAAACGAAGCCAAATGAAATGGACAGCCAGCTTGTGATGGAACCCATGAGCAGAAACCCACAAGAGAGAAAATCCAAAATTTTTAATGGATTACGTCCCAAAGACCTGTCTATTAGCCCACCAGTGGGAAGGTTCCCGAAAGGATTTGAAGCTGGAGTCACTCTCGTTGATGCAGACTGGCGGCCAATTCCTTGGACGATTTGGACCGCGGCTGAAGATCGTGGAGCCCAGGTTGGAACTTGCTTGGATGCTCGCCACCCACCACCTTTAAATATTTCTAAGATTCCGACCCATCGATTTGAAACTGACAAGAAGAAGAAGAAAGAGAAGTATCCGAAGGTGAGCTCCTCCTCCTCCAAATTATTTCACTCCATAATTCTTAGATTTTTTTCCCCTTTAAATTTGTTTCTTTAAGTAAAATGCGATGACTCGGGTGTATAATTCTCTCTTGTAATTTGCAAAGGAATAAGTGTCCTGTGGAGTTTCTCTCTTTATCTCAGTATTGAACTTTTGGATTCAGTTGGGTTAGAATTTGTTGTTGTTTTTCCTTATGCTGTTGAGTCAGTGTTTTGGTTGCTCAGAATCTCTTCTTTTCTGTTCTAGAAAGGATATTGCTGAGGACCGTTGTTAGTAACCTAACAATAATTAAATATTTATGCTTGTATAAATATGCTGTTATTGTTCGGATGAGTTGATGAGAACAACAGGAAAATGGATGATGGGAAATTGAGCTTAATACTTGTAGGAATGAATGTTTTGTGGTATGTTTTGTGTTTGTTGTAGAGAACTGGAAAAAAAAGTTTGCGTCTGTTGTTGTAATTTCTTTCTGGATCGTGACTCTAAGAACTACTGTAAAATTAGGCTGAGCATGAAGCTATTTTTAATTAAAAATGAAGTTATCTAGAGAATGATGTGTTTTTCTATATCTTTTGCTCTCGAACAACCATAATATCGAAGAATCAAAAGTCGAATGTAAATTGAGGGGTATGCTAGTTTTCATATTTGGTTTTTCTGAATATTGTTTCCTCTGATTGCTAAAAAAAAAAGAATATTTTTTTCTGTCCTATGTTGATTTGGTTCATGTCCTTCAAATGGTTGTAATATGTTTTCCTTTCTTTCCTCTAGTGGTACGAGTGCTCTATTTTAGTAAATTCGCCATGCATACAATGCGCTTTCTAGATTTCCTTTCTAGGAAGCCCAAAACAAATAGCTATACACCTTAAAAATGAAAAAATATAAAGTTTCTAGATACTTTTTCCTGATATTGCCATTATATGTATCGGCAAGTCTTGCCTCTTCTTTGCAGTTGGCTTTCTGAAAGCTTAGTGCTAACCCTTTTTTTTTTCATGAAATGAAGATTTCTAGAAGAATCAATGGTTCAGTTTGGAAAAATCGAGTAGTTAAGTTAATTTATATTGAGTTGATGTTTAGACTTTTCCTTCTTATAGGCTCACTTTTCGTGTTTACATTTATTTATAATATTGTCTTTTCTGTATATATTGTTGTATTGGCTGGTATTGATGCTTTTGCCTTAACAGTGACAAGGATTCACACAAACTGTTTAGTGATAGTTGTTTCCAGAAGTTGTTGCAACATGGAGAATTTTGATGTCGCATATAAAGTTCATGCTTCTTAGTGAATTGTTCAGTTTTTCTGTAAATATTATACACCTAGGCTGATCCTTTATGGTGCTTCAAAATCTGTGGATTGGAGCAGGCGTTCATCATGGCGGTGGAATTTGAAACGAAAGGGAAGCAGCAAGGAGGTGTTCATTATGTAAATGCTGGTGTTCCACGTGTTGTGGAAGGGAATTTTGACGAATTACATCCTGAATTTGGTAATCTCACACTCGTAGAGGTTCTTCAAGATCAGGTGAATTCTATAACTGGTGATATATAAATAGATAATGTGGTGATGCATCAAGTGTTTAATGTTTTTTGGGTTCGTCATTGGTGAAACGGACAAGAAACATGGACCTGGTCCGAGTCTTTTATATGCATAATTTGCTAAATTGAATGTTTTATATGTAGGCTATCAAAACTCTGCAATCTCTCTCTCTCTCTCTCTAAACTGTTACATTTCCTTAATATATAAGATTCTGTTATCCATGAGAGAGATGATTATAACTTAAGGTAAAGACTTTGAAAAAAGAAAAACCATAGTACATTCTTTTTAACATAAAAGCATTTGAAGCAAGATCCACCATACCGGTATCGGTCGGCGTACCAGTGGCGGGCAGTACCGGTATGGTACCGGTTTGTACTAGCTCTGTACCAGTCCCGTACCAGTCTGTACCTGTTCTATATCGGTCTGTACCGGTCCCGTACCGATCCCGTTGAATAGCCGAATTTTGGAGTTTCACATACCGGTCCCGAACCGGTCCCGTACCGGATTCCACGCTAATCCGGTACCGGTTCAGGGTAGTACCGGTACGTACCGGCCCATACCGGCATACCTTGATTTGATGTTTAGAAAAATGTGAAGAAGCAAATTTAGGATATTTGCTTGCACAAGAATGTTTTACTAAACTTTGATTACTTGATTGTGTACAAAAGTAACATATTAGAGAATGATCTATGCTGCCTAATGTTACCATATTGTTTTTTTGAGTTAAAAATGCAAAATCACGTAACCTGGAATGTCTTTTTCTTTCTTGTTGACGAAAGAATTGAATTAGGTCGAATCCCCCTTCATTAAATATGGAGTAAAAGCTACACATAACCTAGGATAAGATTTGCTGTATTGGTCGGTATTGGTTCGTACCATACTATTCCGTACCATACCGTACCATACCGATATGTAATATGGGGGTCTACTAATACTCGGTAGGCCAAACCGAATACTGTATCAAATGTACTAATTGTGAGGACCTATGTGGGTGTGTGTTTAGTCCCAGATTAGTTATTTGCTTGGTAGATCTTGAGTACTTATACAGAATCAAGAAATCCAAATAATACCTTCTGGCTTGCCATTTTGGGTGAGATTCTGCATTGTTACAAATGGTAGCAGAGCGAACTCGGCCCATAATTTATGTGGACTAGAGGATACTGTAGCACGAGTTTATAGAGGCTGACTACGGATCGATTGTAGTGCTTGTGATTAAATTTGAATAAATTTGAATTCTTAGCCTGATGAAGATGTCAGAACTTGAAGGGAGAGCATGTAAGGATCTGTGTGGGCATGTGTTTAGTTCCACATCGATTATTCGTCAAGGAGATCTTGAGTACTTATACAAAACTAAGGATTCCAAAAAATTTCTTCTGGATAGCCTTTTTGGGTGAAGTCTTGGATTGTTACAAATGGTATTATAGCAGATCCGACCTATAGCCCATGTGGACTAGGAGATATTGCAACACGGACTCATTGAGGCTAACTACGGGCCAATCGTGGGGCTTGTGATTAGATTTGAATGGATTTGGATCCTTAGCATGATGAGGATGTCAGCGCTTAAACGAAAGGAGTATGTGAGGATCTGTATGGGCGTGTATTTAGTCCTACATCAGTTATTCGCTAGGCAAATCTTGGGTACTTATACAGGATCAAAAAATTCAAAAAATACCTTCCGGCTAGTCTTTTTGGGTGAGTTTCTGGGTTGTTACAAATGGTAACAAAGCGAACTCGGCCCATAGTTTATGTTGGCTAGGAGACACTGTAGCACGGTTTTATAAAGGCTGACTATGGACCGATCATGGTGCTTGTGATTAGATTTGAATAAATTTGAACCTTTAATCTGACGAGGATATTAGGGCTTGAAGGGAAGAGTATGTAAGGATCCGTGCGAGCGTGTGTTTAATCTTACATTGCTTATTCGCAAAAGAGATCTTGGGTACTTATACAAGACTAAGAAATCCAAAAAATACCTTCTGGCTAATCTTTTTGGGTGAAGTTCTGGTTGTAGCACAGGCTTATTAAGACTAACTACGGGCCAATCATGGTGCTTATGATTAGATTTGAATGAATTTGGACCCTTAGCCTGACGAGGCTGTCAGAGCTTAAATGGGGGGAGTATGTGAGAACCCGTGCGGGCATGTGTTTAGTCCCACATTGGTTATTCGCTGGACAGATCTTGGATACTTATATAGGATCAAGAAATTCAAAAAATACATTCCGACGCCTTTTTGGATAAGTTTTTTGATTGTTACAAATAGTATTAGAGCGAACTCGGACTATAGTGTATATGGACTAGAAAACACTGCAGCACGGGTTCATAGATGCTGACTATGGGCCGATGGTGGTATTTGTAATTGGATTTGAATGAATTGGAACTCTAAGCCTGACGTGAACGTCAGGGCTTAAAGAGGGGGAGTATGTAAGGACCCGTGCAGGCATGTGTTTAGTCCCACATTGATTATTCGCCGAGAAAATCTTAGGTACTCATACAAGACTAAGAAACTCAAAAAATACGTTTCGGCTAGCTTTTTTGGGTGAAGTCCTGGGTTGCTACACTAACACTATAATTGGATTGTACCGGTTTGGGGTATGGTACCGAGATGGCGAACATTGACCTAAAGCATCTAATTTTACATTTAATCTAGATATAACATTACAAAGAATAGGAAGTGCAAGAGCATCTATCAATTATTCATTTATTTCTGGAAATGATTAGAGCCTAGCATGTATGCTTTTCGCTAAAGGAATAAAATGAAATGCAAAAGTGGATCTATGTTTCACTTTTACTGGCCTTCTCCAGTGAGCCTCTAGATGGTATTGGAGAGTAGCATGAGGCAAAGCGAGCATAAATGAACCTTCACAAATATTATGTTGTAGCATTTCTTGCTCTATGAAAAATAGATCAGTATCTTTTAACTTTCATTTGTTTTAATGATATATCTCATAAAGTGTCTTTTGAATTTTACACTTCTAAAAAAGATCAGTTTTATTAGACAATAGCCTTTAAGTTAAAATCTCAGGTTTTGCGATGGCTATGTTCAACTAGGTGTATAATTGATCCTTAATTAGTAATCAAAACTGGCATATGATATTTTCTAGTTAGCATATAAATTCTTAAATTATTTTGGTTGTGATTTTACATAATAATAAGTTAAGTTCAACACTCCTTAGGAACATGTGAGACCAAAGAGTGCAGAGCAGTCCAACAACGTCTGGTTCGGGGCGTACTGAGCCATGTCGGCAGTGGACCGGGATGGTTCTAGCATTCAAAACAAGAAATTGCCGAAGGAGGGGGAGAGGGAGAAGAAAAGAGAGGAAGAGAGAAAGAGCGGGAGGGAGAGGGAGAGGGAGGGAGGACTCCGCCCTCCGGACTCCTGTTTCATTGAAATAGAGGTCCAGGGGGGCAGAACCCATCCTTCATTCTTTCTATGCCACTCTTTGGCGGCCTCCATCTGTCTCCCTTTCTCTCCCTCTCCCTGTCTCTCCCTCTCTCTCTTTTCTTCTCTTGCATTCTTTCTCTCCCCCACCCTCTCTGCTGTGTCGAGTTGTGCTCCACCAGTCTCTACCGGTCTTCACCATCTCTCTCCCTCCCTTCTTCTCTTCCCTCTTCCTCTCCCTCCCTTCTTCTCTCTCTCTCTCTCTCTTTTCCTCTCTCCCATTCTTCCTCTCCTCCGCCCTCTCTACTATGTCGGTACGGGCTCGGCATGGAATGACACGAAGGCACACCGAATTGTGCCACCGGCCGATTGTTATAGGCCCAAGTATTAGCACAATGATCCTTGTGTGATATTGTTCAATAACTTACTATTTACTCACAAGAAGAAGATGCCTCTCTATATTCTAAATGCTAAAAGACAATATTGATTGAAAAATTAACTAGCATTACCATTTAGATCAACTTCTATTTGATGGATTACTATTTTATGTAATTTGGATGATTTAATGCATCGTATCTAGAGGAAAGCTAAACATATCATCTATTATGGTTTCGTAGTTAGCAACTTAGCAAGTCATAATCTTGTTCGGGACATTTTCTTCAATGAACTTTTATGTATGATTGACGAACATAACAATTTGCCTAACCACATTATGTTTTGCCAAGTCCAGTGATTCTTGTCATATAGTTTTTCTTTTAAAATTTTAATTGGGAACTTAATGACCTCTATTTCCCCTAAATTTTTATTATATTTTTGAAAAATATGCATTTTATTTCTATACATAATACATGAGTGGTGTGAGTTCATTTACCCTACAAGTAAAATCTTGAAACAAACCTTAAACTAAATCTCTAGTAATGGCATCCTTCATAGTGTTTTTTCCTTCTCTTTTCCTGTTTGCAGGATCAGAATCAGAAAAAAGCAGCATCATAATTTACATTTTTTGTACTTGGCACAGTCCTCATCTAAGCCTTTAAAAGTTGTTCATATATGGTCGGTATAATAAGATACAAGCTTTTATATACCATGACATTGCAATCACATGAGTTAATACCATAATCACTGAAAGTTGATATTTGGTTCAGTTAGTGGACGCTTTTTTGTGAATTTGCTGCCATTCTATGCAGGAAAGTGTATATCAGTCACTCCAGAGAAATGATGCTCAGAGTGATCTACCCAAAGCTTCAAGTAGTAATTCTAAACAGAATCATGATCATGGCCAAAGCGGTGGGGCGGGGAGCTCTTCAGAGACCATAAATGTTGATTCACAATTAGCAGCAGATGAAGCTTTAGCGAGGCAATTGCAAGAGTTCGAGAATTTACATGTTGATACTTCTTTCAGTGAATTCACTGGAACAGAAGCTGGTAAACCATAGCAGTTTTTAAATTTCAGGCTATTGAGGTTCTCATTGACATGTTAATTTGTTTATTATAAATTTATATGCAATATTTAAATATATTTTTATTCTGCATACTTTTTTATGCTTCAGTTTTGATTTTCCATAACGACCAGCCAATGCCTTTGCTGTCCGGGATCATATTGGCTACCATTCTTCATACAGTTTATGTTTGGGGCAACCTAAGGTTCTATATTAAGTATGTCTAATAAGTTTATCTAACATGTCAAATTCTGTGTCAATCAATTTGTGGCGAATATGCAAAAAATTATGGAAACAAGTGCACTTTAGAATTTTTCTCATTTTCTTAATAAAATATTTAAGGTTTCTACAATACCATACTTAGGAGAATTGCTATGTTTTTACAGATCTTCTGGTTACCAAATTATAAATATTATACTTAAAATAGTCACTATTCTGTTTTGAGTTATACATTCATAGTTTTGATCAAGGTTTTAAGCCTCAGTGGGGCTGAGGGTGTCCCAGCTATCCTATCCTATTCCTATGAGAAAATGAGAGCCGGACGGGGTTAGGACTCCAAAACCCATCCATGTAGGGAGACAAGAAGGAAGAGGAAAGAAAGGGAGGAAGGAAAGATGAAGAAAAGGGAAAAGTGAAAGGAAAGAAGAAGAAGATAAAGGAAAGATAAAGAAGAAGAAAAAGGAAAAAAATAAATGAAGGGATAAGAAAAAGAAAGAAAAGAAAAGAAAGGAAGCTAGAAGAAAAAGAAAAGAAGGAAAGAAAGAAGAAAAGGAAAGAAGAAAAGAAGGAAAGAAAGAAGAAAAGGAAAGAAAAAAAGAAAAGGGAGGATATCTACCAAGAAAGGAAAGGAAAGAAAAAGGGGAGAGCGACGGAGGATATCTACCAAGATGCATGACCGGGACCTCTGCCGGGACAGGGCGGGATAGCAGGATGTCCTGTTCCATAAAGAAACTAGGACACCTCCGTCCCACGGGATTTAAAACCTTGGTTCTGATTATGACCATTGGATAGTTATGGCAATTCTAATATTATTTGATAATGGTCTTTTAAGGTATAACTCCTGCAGAATCTTCAGTAGTCAATAGTGAACCAAATTCTACCAACGTGCCTGATGAGGTAAATTATTCTCAAGCATTATTTCTTTTACATGTTTTCTGCTCCAAATGGTTTGCATATCTGAAATTGTGAACATGTGATTGTGGATATGCAGGAAACCAGGCAAGATAATGTAGACCCAGATAATATGACTTATGAGGTGTGTTTGTCAGAAATTTTATGATATGATCTCCTTTTGAAGAGAACTGCAATCAGTATTAAACCTGCAAAATGAGTACTTAATCTTTATTAATTAGATGTAGCGTTCAGTTAATTTAAGTTGACTAACTAGGTATAATCTTAAGTCAGTTTAAGTTTTCTTAGACCTTTCTTAGTTTTGATAGAAAAATTGATTACATTTTGAAATTATTACTATGCTATCCTATATCATGCTGAAAACAGATAGAGATCAGCACAGTGAAAGAGAAACAAAAGCATGAAGTTAGTAGACTTCCTCTGAGCTGGAGGTTTCATTGTGGAGACATTATATTCTCCACGTCTGACTCATAATTTGAGTTTATGCAATCCTTTACATTTCATGTGCTACGAATCCTGATTGCATAGCTCAAGATGCAGATAGATTTTTGAGAAACATGTACAGAAAGTAGTAAAGGAGAGAATATATAGATGTGATGAACCTAATTAACCTAACTAGTGAGTCAATACGCAAGGATTTGCTTCCGAAGTTTGGTAAATATTTTTTCACAGAGGAAGTGTGAAATGATACAAAGTAGTCCATTTACACAAAAGATACTCACAAAAACAACTTTGACCTAGAGGAGAAGAAACCAAAATAAACTATTGGTTAGCTGCAATGGAGGTGGTATGTAAATCCAGAAGGAGGTCTAGGTGTGAAAAAATTAAAAGACTTTAACATGGCTCTTGTAAGAAAATGGTGCTGATGGTATGTTCTGGATGATATGCACCATGGAAAGCTTGATTAAGAACCTCTAATACAGAAGTTTGGTCCAAGGTATAGGAAGTCCATGGCCAACTAGTCGTCCTTACGGAGAGACATCATCCAATCGGCACGTCCAATGTGTAGAGTGGGACTCAAACTTGGTAAAGAGAAGTGCATTAATTTCTGAGTCAAAGAATCACTTGCATGTGCATCTAATATCAATTACAATTAGTGCACAATGTCAAAAATTGAAAATTTACTGTCTCTAATCATGTCGTAGTTTTGTATTTCCTCATATTATGATACTTGTTTGTGATGGATTGTCTTTGCATTACTGGAGCTTAAAGCACAACACATATAACCTAAGAATTGAAAAATCACTCCTTTATATGCTGTATCAACCAATGACTAGTGCACTCTGTCCTAGTACACCTCGGTTTGGTGAACCAGGCCCCTATATCACACTGTGTCCAGCCATGCTGACTCATAGATGTATCAACTCCATTTTTGCTCATTTGCATAAAGCCAGGCCAATCTCTGTACAATATTGGCAAGTGACCAGTATGCGTCCATATATTGACTTTTAAATCCTTGGTGTAACCAGAATCAGTAGCCATCCTTAACAAAGAGGAAATATAATCATTTTCTGATTTCACTGAAAAAGACTTTTGACAAATAGTATGCATATATGTGCAATATGTGTACCCTGTTAATGATTACAGGTTTATCATCTCCTTCTGTTGCTGGTTGGTTTCAAATCTAAAGTGCATCCAACAATTAAGTTATGATTAGATGTATGGCAATTGATTTCTTTTATACATATCTTGGTTTGCTGTTATGTATCTCTCTTCTCTCTTTTTTTTTTGTAATTCTAGGAATTGCAATCACTGGGGGAAGCCATAGGTAGTGAAGGCCGAGGGTTATCAGACGAGCTTATATCCTACTTGCCATCTTCAAGATACAAAACTGGGTTCTTTTCAAGAAAAGGCAAACATGAGGAGTAGGTTTTGCTATGCCCTTTTGGTACCTTATGTTTTTCAGCAAGATATGCTAACATATTGTAACCTGGTGTGCTTTGCTTTCATAATTTGGAAGTTCACTTTTGTTGATTTAATCATCTCGGTTATATGATTTTGGCTCCAATGCTGTTGTTCACCGAGATGTAGCATAATTATTTTCTGTATCGTTTAAGGGACCTTAGATAATTCTCCATTTGCCATAATTCTAGTGTTGTAAGGGGAGATTGTTAAGTGCTGCTGAGTTGTAACATCCTATTTTACCAAATTTTTGTTGGCTGTGGTGCAACTCCATGGAATCATCATCTGCAATTTTAGAAATATGGCTTATGTCCATTGTGTGACTCGAAAATAGTCAGAACTAGTGCCCGCAACTCGAATTAAACACACAGCAACAATACAATTTTTTGGCTTCCTCAAATGGTATCAGATCCATTGTTGGGTGGCTCAGATTTCTTCAAACAATGATATCCTTTTCATTTCATCATGAAATGATGAGCTTGGTACAACATTAATTTCACAAAACAATGAGAATCTAGATATCCAATTCTCAGCTGCTGATGCAAACATCTATACCTCTCCTCTGATGGCAAAGTAGGTGGCTGGGATCTGAAGCTATAGTCTTTTGAGGCCCAACTGGCTTAGCTGGAAACTGACTTAAACAACCAATAAAAGATGCTTTACATTAATTGTTCTGTAGACCAGTAGGTTGGTGATCATGATGTTCCATTTTATTTCATGTAATATTTTTAATTGAGAGTTTGACATGCAAAATTCAAGAACAAAAATTTTATTCTTCTCTTCGCAGTTTATTTAAAAATGTGTCAAGCTTTGACACAGGTACTGCATAAGGATCCTCATGCATAGCAGGCATTTAATGTACATATTTCAAAATGGATGGAATGAACAATTGTATCTTCACTCACTATTGCAATTTTCAATTGCAATTTCCATCAAGAAGCATGTCTTCAAGCATATGCACAAAGTCAGATCCAAACTTCCTAGGAAAAAACAAAACAACAGGAGATGTTTAAGTCGACATACCATGTCAATAGCCAGCTAGAGAATCAATGGTTAATTACCAGCCACCTTCTGTAAGAACTGTATCCAATGTTATTGTCACCAAGGAATCTTTCCAGATTTGTTCTTCTAGTTGGACCTGGCTTTTGAATTTTGTCATATTGAACTCCCTGAAGTTCTCCCAATTTTTTTGGGTTCTTTGTTTCAGTACCCATGAGAACCTTTCTATATTTATTTTGCTTCCTCGAGGAGTTCTCACCTATATTCGTGATTTGTGTGGTTTTCCACATGCATTTGGAGGAGGCAAAATTGAAAAAGGATATGAGCAAATTAATAGAAAACTGATTGAGATGATTTGAATGTATGCAATGTAATTCTGAACTTGTTGTAAGAAGAGGAGCTTGAGGATCTAGGAAGAGGAAGACCTAAGGTAACAATATTGATTGTTTTGAGGAAGGTTTTGGAAAGGCTCACAATAATATCAAATGTAGCTCTTAATAGTGTGATTGGAAAACGAAATCATATAATTGACCCCACATAATTTTGAGAAGCCTTTGTTGGTTATGACTATGTAGAATGCTAAAATATAACTAGGTATTTTTTGAGTTTCTTAGTCCTGTACAAGTACCCAAGTTCCATCGGCGAATAACAGATGTGGGACTAAACATACACTCGCACGGGTCCGCACATATTCTTTGCACTTTCTTCATAGCAATATTAATTAGCTACATTTTCTTTCTCTACTGTGTTAACAAGACTTGCGAAATTGTTATTCAAATTGCTACCAGATTGCTCATAATAGGGCGTACTTGTATATTGTCTATATTCTACTTACATAATGCATAAGTAGGCTATAAAGCAATGTAAATGTTACATGCAAGCAACATTTCAAATCTCAATTGTTCTGTTCCACATTGACCCCATATCGTGCATTGTACAACCCCTATTGACACTGACATATCATCTGGTTCAATGAACTATGAGTAGATACAGATGGCATGTGAACATTGCGGAGGCATATTACGAGATAAAGAAACCTTGTATAGGCTATATCTCTCATTGATAGACTATTTTATTTTAGTAATCTATTCAATTCTTACTCATGAAGTTCTAGTTTATAGTTCCAAGGTTCGGAGCACTGGTGCATAGCACCTTGTACTAAGCATACTGCACTATATTGGTACGGAACCAATACTCGGTGCAAGGACAAATAGAGTGTTGGTATGCCAAACCAATCCCATATTGGGTGTGCCAACATTGATACCGGTACAAGGCCGACACTGAAATGCAAACCTTGGTTTATAAATCTTACAAAAGCATATGATTACATAAGCTATCAGGATGGAAAGTTCAGAGAATATAGATAAACTAGAAAATTTGATACCATGGCGCTGTAAATATCTGTATGACCAGATCACATCCATACTTTATTTATTTATGTGAACAAGAAAATTCACATTTGTGCTTTATGCAGAATCTTGTCATATCCAGGAATATTTTGGCTTAACTTGGCCTACAAAAATTTTGATAATGATGAGCATATATACTTTTAAAGAAAACAGAAGCAAACATGAATCAGCAAATAACTGCAATACCATATGTCTGCAACGTGGCTTACTTTGATAAACAAAAGGAATGAAAGAATGCTTAAGAAACTAAGGCAGAAACAACTAAATGTGAAGTTTCATTTTTCATTTTGAGGAGCTTGTGCTAAAACTGCAGCCTTTTCTTAATAATTTTAGGCCTTTTTTTCTTCCTTGTGCTGATGTTTACGTTCTGTGTGTAGGTGTGTAATCTGTCAATCAACTTACAAGAACCGAGACAAGTTGATCACCTTGCCCTGCAAGCATTATTATCATTCAAAATGTATAAGCCATTGGTTGAAGATCAACAAGGTAATATTCATGTTGAATATGATTTCTGTCACTTATCATTTCTAAGTCAACTTTTTCTGTGCTTTCTTAAAGGCTTTTCTTTTTCCTCTCAAATTTCCAGGACATGATTTTCTACATATATTTTGACATACTTGATACTTCCAAATGTGCTTTTATTAAGCTGATTAGATGAAAGTAACAATATTGTATGCAAAATCTTCCAAAAGGAAGAACCTTACAAGGAGTTATATTGCGACATCCCCTGTTTTTTTTCTCTTAAAGTCTATCATAGGTAACAAGACTGAAACTGTAATAAACTGAATTATCTGTCTAAGTTTTGACTACTTAGTTAAGGCTATATCAGGTCAGATAAAAACCCAACAATGGTACTGGTATTTAGACTTAGATTCCAAGCTCCAATATGTATAGATTCTTGGAACCCTTGAATTCTAACTGCAACACAAGGAGTGTGTGAGAAACAAAGAAGACAAAGGAATCCAAAAGCATCAATAATCATTACCTTCTTTATTGGTAGTATCATTTCAACTTGCCTAACAAACTAGTTAACCTATCCTACAAAATCTATTGTAATTATAAGTGATTTTGCAAGACAACTTATTCAGTCTTCAATGACTATGTTTTCGTTTAGGCCACTTAGAGCTGCAATTGTCCCTGTGAAATAAAAAAAAAATAAAAAAAAACTTTGGCCATTTCCCCAACTTGTAGTAAAATGACTAACCTCTCTCTAACTCAAGTAGGTTTCAAAAATTGACATAAAAATTTTCTAATGTAAGAATATGGATAAATACCTGTCATACAAAGCTAATGGCAAAACTGTTCAAAAGATGGAGCTTCTATCTGCTATGAATGACTTTAAAATAAGAAAAATAAAACAACAAAGTCAGAACATGCGGCCAAAAAGTAAAGTATTGCTTCTTTATAAGATAACTGCAAGTATTACTATTCTAATGTCTACTGGAATTAAGCAGAGAACATATTAGTTTAGACATCGTTATGTCTATGAATTAAGACCATCATCCACATGCCTCAATCTTGTATACATGAGATTGCTTGAACACGTTCTTGTCCCATGTATTAATATTAGTTTTTCAACATGTGAATGCATATGAAAATACATTTCATTTGGTTTGTATTAATAATATTTCAGTATTGATTAGTGTTAAACAGCACAACTGGTAATGCAGAAAGATAAACTTATTCTTAAGAAATACAGTGGCCTTATATATCAAAGCCTTCTTTTGGTTAAACTCTCTGTTTCTCCGTAACAAGTGGTATCAAAGCCGATAGTTGATGATCATAGATAACTCTCGAAACTATAAAGGTGCCAAAATTGGTGACTTATGAAAAACGTTTGCATGATAGCTAGTAAAGTAGAAACATGGTAGCTGCAGTGTGCCGAGTTGATGCAGCAAGTAGATTTGATGGAGCAAGGCACTGGGTTTGAGCGTGGGCTTGGGATTGATTCTTTTAAGAGCTTATAGGAGTATGGTGAAATGTGGAGTTTGGAGTGTAGGCAATTCTTGGGTTTAAGCGGTAACACATTGTAGTGAACTATAGCTCTTGGAGAGTGGGCTATTGGACTAGAGCAGTAACACGTGCTGCACTTAAAAGAGTAATTGGGCTGAGGATCACATTTGAGGTTTAGTTCTACATAGGATAGTTAATGGGAGGTAGAAGGCTTGATATAGATGATTAGGCTGCAGCTTGCATATCAAGGTTTTGGTTTGATTTAAACTCCCCATTTTTCTCCAACATTCTTGACCATGTAGAACTAGAATTTTTTATCTGAATATTATGGATTTTGACCCACTAACAACTTCACACTATCGTATACTTGGAAATGAATCTGAGATATCGTTTTTCACCCCACGTATTTTAAAATTTAAGATTCTTGTTGCCTATTTTAACAGCTTTTGACAAGTAAAACAGGAACTTGTTTACTTGTCTTATGGCTAGAATAGATAGCCATTCATATTTCTCTCAAAAATAGCCATCCATATAGAAGGATGGAACTATAGGGATTTAGTCACCAAGAGATTCCAGTTGACCTGTCCTTATGTAGTTAACAAGGGAACCAATGAACTGTAAGCTAGAGAATGAATGAATTAACAACTTTAAATTGCATGTCACAATTACTAGAAAATGAAATAGCATGATATGGATTGGATCTATTCACCATAGTCAAAGGCATGCAAAAGCATACAGTTGTATGCCAAACCTTCTAGCAACCTTGAGACTCTTAATACAAGTTTATTTCTCCTATATCTCATGTTTTTAAAACTGAGGGTGAAGAATATAAAAATAGGAGCCAAAATATAATTGTATTGCAACAATCTATTTCTGGGAAAGATGGCTACGGTAGATACTATATTTGCTATGTAATCAGTTGTTTCTGCAGTTTTATAAAAGGAAAAATTAATTGCAGATTGTTGAATGGACTCAAAACTCTTATTTCTATTGATACTTATAAAACAATGCCTATATAGTAATGGTAACAGATATGTGTTGAATTAAGAGACTTTTTCTTGTCTCTGTTGGCCAATTGCTGGTAAACATGCATGCATGTATGTGCGTGCACCACCACACACAAGTGGTGTTATTCTTTAGTTTCATTTAGCTCACATGCTTTTCATGTGTGAGGTTCTTTTATTTATTGGTAGTGGAGTTCCATTGTATTTCTAATGCTCTCATATATTTGTAACATTTCACATACTCTGAGCCTTCAGTAAAATGGTTGAATCTTTGTCTCCATGTTGCTACTGAACCAGGCATGCCCAGTGTGCAATGAGGAGGTATTTGGGTGAAGGCAGTGCCCAACTAGAAATGTTCTGAATGATCTGGCAATAAATGATTCTCTTCATCTAAAAGACTTGGTTAAACATGCTAATGTATATTTCCTGTCATGATGTCACAAGAGCCGATGAGTTATGAAACTGAAATAATCTTTTAGTATGTAAAGGTCAATTTATATATCATGCTTTATATGGTAGAAAAAAGAAACCCAGAAAGATTAAGGTTAGCCAACTCGGTATTGGACTCTGTATTGGTAGTAACCAGTATGTATGGTACCAGTACCATACTATACCTACTAACTAGTATTTGACTGAAACCACTCTCAATTATTATGGCGGAAGGGTTAATTAGGCCCAAGCGAGGCCCTTATTGGGCTGACCCACCCGAACCACGGTTCCGAGTGGTTTGGCCCTCTAAGGACTAGAACCGAGTAGTTTGTGTCTCATACCATACTGATAAGTTGGGCCGAACTAATTACTATTTTCATTTGGCTATACTTGCAACGTAGGTCATTGTTGTATCTCTCTTGCATGTTTCTCATACCCCACCATGAACTGCTAGACTTTGTAGTCAAAGAAGTCACCAAAAAAGATTGCTTCTTTATTCATATTCTTTTTGGCTAAGCTTGGTCCTGTAATACTGAATATTGCACCCCGAAGGCGCACTCATACTTAGGTCCAATAACAAAAATAAAATAAATATCACACACAAAGAAAGCAATATTTAACATGGTTCAACAAACTTCTGCCTCCATCCATGGATGAGAAGAGAATATTCATTTTACATTTAGGAAAAACAATATGGGAAGAGATTAAAAAACCAACATCAAAAGAACAAATCCTATTTTTCTCTTCACATACCCAATTAGGTTTAAGATGTACTAACAGGGATCTCACGAACCAATTCTGACAAATTTCTAAGATAAACTAAATGTTACCAATTTTCATGGTGCAGAGCTTTTTGGAATAAACCTGCGATCTGCCTCCTCTCTGACTTATCGAGGGTTATCTTCTCTTTAAATAAATCTAGCAACCATCTTCCACATTGCACCCTCCTCTTCCTTTTTGATTGAAAAGGGTCTCGAACTCGAGTGGTTTACACATCTATGCAAACAACACCATTATCTGTCAAAGCAGCCACTTAGTTTCTATTTCTCTCCACTTGTTCCATTATTTTCAATTCCTCGCACCAACCAAAGGCCTTGAGTTCATGGACAATCAAATTTTTCTTAAAAAGAAAAAAATTATTTGATCAGTCCGTTTTAGGCCTAAATATCGAATTTGGCCTCAATTGCTTGTTGTGCCGAACCTTTAAAGGGTGGTTGCACATTTTAGAGCTTAAAAAAATTACCCTTTTTTCTTTAAAGAAAAAGAATATCTCAGTCAGAGATTATATAGGCATGTTATAGCCTCAGGATATTTGGCGCACGATTTGGCTTTTTAATATGGTGGATCTTACTTCAGGATCCTATCCAATCTCTTTCTATGATGGTCAAAATATTTCACATTGAGCCTAATGATCCTCATGTATTAAAGCTTCCAAGAAATATTTAGGAATTTAGCTCCTACTAAATTAAAATTGGAGATGAGGAAATGTCTACTTTCCTATCTTTTAGTTGAACTACTTAACTTTGCTAGCAAGCCGACCCTTTTGGCCGATTTGAAAAGACTCAATCCTCCTCCTTTTGTTTTTTGTGACCCTCCCATCAATGACACAATCTAGTTGCCTTTTTTGCTTTATCCATAGAGCATCTATAGCTGGTAACATTAGTTCCTAAACTTGGTTTTATTTGCTCCCGAATCTCAACAACCCATTTGCCCCACTTCTGCATGCAAACTCGCTGCTTCTTGCATCTTTCCTCATTGATGATGGGGATGGAACTCTCCCTTGATCTCCTCTCTTGGTTCTACTGGTCAACCAACCAAGATTGAGAGGCGAGAGCTTGATCTCTCATAAGTATCATCAACTTCTCGTATCATCTTCAATTTGAACTTTTTACAGATAAATCAAACTAAATCATATAATACATCTTAATCTAATCATATTGACTCGATACATTAGTATAAATTATTTGATGACAATTAGTTTTAACAATATTCACATACTGACCTAAAACATTTCATCTTTCAATATTATACAGAGAATGAATGGATCACTAAAATTGGAGTAAAATTATTCAAGTCTCTAGATTATACTATGCACGTATTCATACATTGATACATCAATCTATATACATGCTAGTGCCCGAATACCCAATTTACATTTTTTGCCCTACTGTCAATGACTATTGCTGCATCTGTCCCCTGCACTATATGTCACGTCATGCTTACCTTTGTGGCAGTGTCACCATATTTAACCCTTGTGATCTGGATTCTCAATCAGAATAGTGATCATGCAGCCACACTTAGCCCCTACGACTTAGCTCACCACGCTTACCCTCGTGGCAAGGTCGCCATATACAAACCCTATAGTCTGGGTCATGCCATATTTATCCTCATAATAGGGCACGTAATCAAGTATGATTCTACACGTAGTCATGCTTGGAGCTAAATGATACATACATACTGTGAGGACCCGTACGGGCGTGTGTTTAGTCCCACATCGGTTATTCGCTAGATAGATCTTGGGTATTTATACAGGATCAAGGAACCCAAACAATACCTTCCGGTTAGCCATTTTGGGTGAGGTCTTGGGTTATTACAAATGGTATCAGAGCGGATCCGGCCCATAACTTATATGGACTAGGAGACACTGTAGCACGGATCCATTGGGGTTGACCATGGACCGATCGTGGTGTTTGTGATTAGATTTGAATGGATTTGAACCCTTAGCCTGACGAGAACATCAGGGCTTGAATGGGGGGAGTATGTGAGGATCCGTGCGGGTGTGTATTTAGTCCCACATCGATTATTCGCTGGATAGATCTTGGGTACTTATACAGGATCAAGGAACCCAAATAATACCTTCTGGCTAGCCATTTTGGATGAGGGTCTGGGTTGTTACACATACATACATACATACATAGATACACACACATACATAATTTAAAATATTTCTTTTTTTATAAAATTTGCTTAAATTGTACCATTAAATATACATTTTTTAGGATTTTATATGTTTGAACCAATTATGCTCGGTAACATCATACAATTTCATAACAGAACTAAAATCACCTATTAATTGAACCATATTATTAAAATTTCATACACCATTAAATTCGAAATTACCATAATAGTTTGTACCATTTAAGGACAAGATAACTTTTAGTTAATTATGATAAATCAATAAAAAAGTGAAAATGTTTCTTACCTCGAAGATGCCAACCTCCTGACAATCTAAGCACCTCACTGAGATTCCTCATAATCGAGTAATCCAAACTCACATGCATGTAACAAAATCAGTGGCACGATAATACTTTAAAATTAATTTCTAAAAATCTCCCAAAATATCAAAAATCTTCCAAAAGAATTCAGAAATTCTAAAATCTTAAATCTCTACCGTAATTGTGAGAACCCGTGCGGACGTGTATTTAGTCTCACATCGGTTATTCGCTGGGTAGATCTTGGATACTTATACAGGATCAACAAATCTAAATAATATCTTCCGGTTAGCCATTTTGGATGAGGTCCTATGTGGACTAGGAGACACTGCAGTACGATCCATTGGGGCTGACCACGGGCCAATCGTGGTATTTGTGATTAGAATTGAATAGATTTGAATCCTTAGTCTGACGAGGACGTCAGGGCTTGAACGGGGGGAATATGTGAGGACCCGTACGGACGTGTGTTTAGTCTCACATCGATTATTCGCTGGGTAGATCTTGGGTACTTATACAGGATCAAGAAACCCAAATAATATATTCCGGCTAGCCATTTTGGATGAGGTCCTGGGTTGTTATAAATGGTAATTTTGGGTACTTAAGCTTGTAGGATAAGTGGTGATTTGAACATGGTATCAGAGCAGAGGTCCTGAGTTCAAATCTTGTCTCTACACTCTTTAACCCCATTATTGTGAGGCCCAATAGTCCCACATCGGAAAGACTCGTTCTAGACCATGGGCATATGAGGCGGGTGTCTCCTAATCCTGCAGACGCGTTTTGGGTAGAAAACAAAATCGGGAAGGGGTGAAGGATGCTTGCGTGAAGCCCGGAACCGGACAATATCTGGCAGGGGAGCCCCGTGTTCCCCCCTCATGTGGCCCCCACGTGGGCACTGGGTGCCTCACGTGCTCCGCGCAGGCGGGGGCGTGACATTTGGTATCAGAGCCGAGGACGGCTCTTGTCTGATGGTGGGAAGGGTGTGAGGCCTAATAGTCCCATATCAGAAAGACTCGTTCTAGAGCCTGGGCATATGAGGCGGGTGTCTCCTAATCCTGCAGATGCGTTTTGGGTGGAAAACAAAACCGGGGAGGGGTGAAGGACGCTTGCGTGAAGCCCCAGAACCGGACAATATCTGGCAGGGGAGCCCCGTGTTCTCCCCTCATGTGGCCCCCACGTGGGCACTAGGTGCCTCACGTGCCTCGCAGAGGCGGGGGCGTGACATTTGGTATCAAAGCCGAGGACGGCTATTGTCCGATGGTGGGAGGGGTGTGAGGCCCAATAGTCCCACATCGGAAAAATTCGTTATAAAGCCTGGGCATATGAGGCGGGTGTCTCCTAATCCTGCAGACGCGTTTTGGGTGGAAAACAAAACCGGGGAGGGGTGAAGGACGCTTGCGTGAAGCCCCAGAACCGGACAGTATCTGGCAGGGGAGCCCCGTGTTCCCCCCTCATGTGGCCCCCACGTGGGCACTAGGTGCCTCACGTGCCTCGCAGAGGCGGGGGCGTGACATTTGGTATCAAAGCCGAGGACGGCTCTTGTCCGATGGTGGGAGGGGGGTGAGGCCCAATAGTCCCACATCGGAAAGATTCGTTCTAAAGCCTGGGCATATGAGGCGGGTGTCTCCTAATCCTGCAGACGCGTTTTGGGTGGAAAACAAAACCGGGGAGGGGTGAAGGATGCTTGCGTGAAGCCCGGAACTAGACAATATCTGGCAGGGGAGCCCCGTGTTCCCCTCTTATGTGGCCCCCACGTGGGCACTGGGTGCCTCACGTGCTCCGCTGTGGGGGCGTGACAGTAATTATCATCATAACAGAGAATTTGGGCCACTGACTTTTTTTTATATTCTATTATAGGGTAGGAGGTGTGAGTTGGCACAATATAGACCTCTCTACATCTAACTCATGGAAGGAGAGTGAGAGAGAAAAAGTTTTTATTTTTTACCCTTTAACACGTCCTCACACGTACCAATCCCCGGATGGAAGAGAGAGAGAAAGAGAGCCTTCCCTTCCGTTCTCTTTCTTCTTTCTTCTCTCTCTTTCCTCTCTTGTTTTTTCCTACCTTGCTTTGGCAGGAGAGAGAGTCCGGGAGGGGGTGAGAAGAAGAAGAAGAAGAAGAAGAAAAGAAGGAAAGGAAGAAGGGAAGAAGAGAGGGAGGGTGTGGAGGGAATGGGAAAGGGTGAGAGAAAGAGGGAGTGAGAGAGAGAGAGAGAGAGAGAGAGAGAGAGGGAGGGAGGGAGGGAGGGAGGGGGAGGGCCTTATGGCGGGTCTTGCCGGGCCTGGGCCGTAGCGGCCTGGGCCTCACATGGACAATGTTCAAGTAACCAGAAAAAACTTTTTAAACAGTCTTCTAAAAAGATGTTGCTTTTGGTTCTGCTTCATCAAAGAATGTAACTATCAATATATATACAAATAGATGTGGCAGGTACCCACCACCATCCAAAGATAAAATGCAAGATAAAAGCATCCAAACGAGTAATTGTGCCATAAAGCAGGCGTTTACGTATGGTTTGTGCATACGACGACGTTTCCTCGCTTTAAGGTTTCCTCTTGTTGGTGGTTAGTCTGTGTCCTCGGAAAAAGCTTATAGCTGAATGTGAATCAATCTTTCTGAAAAACCTTTTGTAATAGTCCTCACCTATTGAATCAATCGCAATTTAGTGGATCCATGCCTTTGGGTGTGTAGGTGACCAACAGAAGCCATTAAGAGAGTGAATGATATAAAAGATGTAGCAGATTGAGAGGACCGTAAAAATTCTTGCTATTAAAATCTTAGTGGTTACATTGGAATTTTAAGTAATTATATTTGTTAAGTTCTGACGAAAAATCATATTTTAGGAAAGTCACTAGTGATATAATACACAAGTATTTCATATTTTATGAAGTTAAAGGTTCAGATATCATTTCAAAATAAATTTATAATACGATAATTTATAGAAATCCTTCTTACTTAAATTCCTGCTATACAACTAAATTTGATAATATGCTCGGCTTTGCTAGAATTCGCTATCCATGTCAGATACCTTGCCCTATATTTTTTCCATTGAAATCTAAAAATAATTAGTAGGTGCTACTGCGAGATATTTTTTTACCGACAGCACATCAATAAGGACCTACCAAGTATACCTATATGTACTATGAACTGTATAATTTGTCGTCGTGTCCTACTTATGGATGAGAACTTATACGAGGCCTACATGATTAGCTATTCTATCTTGCATGACAAATAGATATTAGAGGCCGATATAAACATGCACATCTAGCACAAGTTGAGTAGGCTAATAAAGTATCAAACATGTTGGAAAATAATCTATATGCTAAAATGTTATAAATATCTTTTATGGAAATTTATTGTTTTATCTTCAATATTTAATTAATAGCTTTCTACACATACTAAAAAATAAATTAATTTTGATGTTATCCGATTTGAGACACACTATGAAAGGCACTTCCTTGAGAGTAGAATTCGTCTTGCACAGGTGCAAACAATAAAATTAATTAAGTGCACTCTAACAAACGAGAATCAAGGTCGAACCCAAACTAGCTAAATCCAAATACATTGAAAATCAACAAATTTGATTGAAGCAATTTTTCTTAATTCTCTTATATATGAATACAATTCTCTTCTCAAATGCTTATTGGGTACACTTGCGTTCACCTATTTAGTGCTCTCAATTCTCTTTTCTAATTTGGAGTTATTCATATGGAAAGGAGATATTCTGATGGATGGAAAGTATGATCCCTTTCCTATTTATAGATATGAAAGGGTGAGTATGATTAAATACTTAAGTATCCTTTCGTTGAATGCATCCCTTCACATAATTTATCCATTCATCAAAAATTGTGTCTCTTGGGATCACCATTAAATCAGATGCGTCTTTTCATGAGAATGCATCTTTTAATTTACAGAAGTCTTTCGAAGAATCCGTTTGAAAAGCATCCCTTCATGATATCTTATGAAAAGAGAAAGTGTCTCTACGCTTCTTTTTAAGATACCGCATAAGAAATAATTAAAAGTGTATATGTAGAATTTCTATAAAATTTTAGGTGAGGAGAGAGATAAAGAGAGAAAATTAAATCTTATCTATATAGAAAATGAAGTTATTCGGGTGTCTAAGATATTTTTTATATTTAACTAGGTTTATGTTTTTGATAAATATCCAATATGAAATTCAAAAATCTCAAAATTTTGAATTAAATATTTTATTAATAAACCAACAAAACACTGATATCAAGCATGACATATTAGACTGCACCAGCTGAGCTGACCAAACAGTACACTAGTGTTCTGTGGTTCAGTCTACCAAAGCCAGCATCCTTGTCAAGATTGATGGCCAACTTGACTAAGATGTTTGAGACCAGATGTCCCGGTTCTTGAACAAATACATCATAGAAGCATGCATTGATCGTCTAAATTAAGAATTGTGACTCTACATGCAATGTTAATTGGTTAAGATATTTAAATAGATTGCTGATGTACGTAGTATGCTAGCTGTTTTCGTTTGAAATGTCGAAGATGGAATAGAATTTGAAAAAAAAAAAAAACCTCTTTGGGATCACATCCAAGAAAGTAAACTAGAGATCCATGATGTTCAGCAACTATATTACATGAAAATCAATTTAAAGCTGTAACCAGTAGTTTGATCTAATAACTAAAATTTTTGTTCAAAAAAAAACAAGCATTAAAGCGTATGATGGTGAACGTTCAGAAAGAGATGTTTTTGGCTCCACTGGGTTTTCAGAGCCAACCGTCCTGAGCACAATGGTGCAATTGTAACAAGTTGTAGGGAGCTAAGAAGTTTCCGAACGTTACTTCTTACATCCTGTCATGTTTTCAAGTGGGCTTTTCAATGGTTAGCTTGCCTCAGTTCCCAGCAATCCAGAGCTATCCATATGAGAGCATTGTTTCTTTTTCCTGACTGATTCTGAAGTGGCTGGCCTTTTGTTGTGCAAGTGGATTTACAAAGACATGCACTGTTGATTGTTATGATGGTAGAATATTATGTATGTGTTCGATTCGCAAAATATAACTTCAGCAAAAACCTTTTGAATTATTGAAGTGATGGAATCAGGTAAATCCATTTCAGACCTGTAAAAAATTAGAATGGTAATGGATATTAGGTTATGAGGCCGATTAAATGATTAGGAATTGTAGCAAGTCATTAGTAAATGTTGAGAGGCAACTTGAATCTAAACTTTAAAAGCTTTAGAATCTCTAGGTCAAAGTCTGCAATATTTGGCTTAGGCGCTTAGCATCAAATTCTTGTTCAAAAGAACATGCTCTAGGATTTTTACGTACCCCCAGTGCTTGGTACAGTATTATGTTCAGAGCCCAGTCACTGATTCAAATCCAATTATTTTTCTGAATCATGAAGCATAATTTTTGTCAGCAGAAGCTATGCAGATCAAATTCATCAACTTAAAACACTTCAGAAATTTTATTCAGCTGTTCGAAATAGTAGTGTATAGTTTGATTTGGAAGGTGAAGGGTCATGCCAAAGCAAAGACAAGTTATATATTTCTAGTATGCAATATAAGTTCATCTCTCTCTCTCTCTCTCTAAGAAAGGAGAAATCATTTGAATGAGTCAGATGAGGTCCCTTGGTAATGCATTTGGTGGCAATTGGCGAACAAGATGATGAGGATGTGACAGTTACATGACCCGCTTGCATGACCCATCCGCATTCATATCCCTATCCATTGCTATCTCATTCACCAATCACTAATGTGGATTAATAGTGGACATTTAAGATAATGAACTTGATAAAAACTCTTTAAAGAGTATGTTGGAGGTAATTATTAACAACAATCAAAAAAATCAAGAATAGTCTGATAAAACAATCATGAATAACATTAGAAGAATAATTTATAAGTAAGAAATTAGAAAATAGAAAAACATAGATCAGACGCATTTTAGGCATTGTTCTGAGAGTGTTCTTGTCCTTTTCATGCAGGGTGAAGGGCTTTAATGCTCCCAAGGTATGATTGATCCAAGGCTTAGCCTAGATTATCTTTGGCGCAGCACAAGCACATGGAAGGCTTGACCTGACCATCTCCGTTAGTTGTCTAAAATCAATACTTTGAAGGTATGCAAAATCTGGAAAAAGTTGTAGTAGTAGAAGTAATGGAAAAGGTAGGTGAGTGAAGAGAGCAAAAGGGAGAGAGTTATTTTTATCATGATTCAATTTTTTTCCTGGCTACTCCATTTGATTGAGGTGCATATATATGGACAATTGACCTCATGTATGATACCATTTCTTGATAGAATAAGTTCGAGTCCTTTAAAGTATATTCACTGCTTTGATTAGACCTAAGTTTTTTTTAATGGTCCTATCAGTTTGATTTTCTAATTCAGCATTATAGATCTCGAATCAATCTAGGACTTCATCCTTGATTTTTAAGAGATAAGTAAATAATAACAGGAGAAGTCATCTACGAAAGATACAGGGCAACCTTTTCTTCCCCTAGTAGGAACCTTATTTTGAATCACGCACATCATGATTTCAAGAAGCTTGATATTTCTATGAACAGTCTTGAAGGTTTTCTTGGTTTGCTTGGCTTCAGCACAGGTCTCACACTTAAATTTAGGATCTAGATCTGATATAGAGATCAGGTTAAGGCTTATCATCCGCCTAATTTGATCTAAGTTTGCCTGCCTAGTCAACCATGCTACACAAGATAAGATTCAAGATCGAATACAAAAGGAGGATCTTTATTGATAGTCAAAGGAAGTATAATGAGTTTGAACAAACCCCACTTATAGAGCCCTTGCCAACAAAATAGTTATTTTTTGAAATTATAATTTTAATGGACTTAACAACAACCTTATAGCCTCCCTGGACTAAGAAGGAACCACTAATAAGACTATGTCGAACATTTGGCATGTATAGCTATTTTCCAACAAGTCCCATTGTGCGTGCCAAAAAGCTTGTTTTGCGACAAGTCCTACCAGACGTTCCAAAAGCTTGTTTGCTCTCAAGTTCCACCGAGCATGCTAAAAAGTTTGTTTGCACTCTCTTTTTAGTCTGCATAGAGGCCAAGGTACTAGAAAAACTCGTTCGCTGATAGAAAGTGGCAACAAGTTTGATGGCTAGGTTGTGCGTGGCAATGCCAGTCAAAAAGGAGATAAAAAGGGAGGAGGATAATAATAGTAGTGTGAATCTAGGTGTCTTGACTTTCAAAAATTTTTACTACCGTCACCTCGTCTATTTGAAAGGAAGAAATACTAGTGTGCTACTGAGACTACAAAGTACTCTACTGCTACTCCTATGGCCAAAAAATCTTTTTTCCAGCATTACAATTGAAGAATTATAAGCGGTTCCCATACAAGTGTCACTATATGCCATATAAGCCACGATTATCATGCATGATAGATAGTGCTATCACTCCACTTGTGTCCTAGGTAGTGGTAAGATGGATGCTACTACTCAAATTTGACACCTATCTTTCATATTGCATGCCATATGAGCTACTATTACCATGTGCGGAAGATACTGCCACCACTCTTCTCAAGTTTTGGGTAGTGTGACTACTACTATCATCTTATAGGTAGTAATAATTGCTGGCTAACCAGCATCCTTGGCCTTCGCTCCATTAAAAACCTCATTCTAAGCCTATAGTTCTCACCCTCTTTGATCTACACCACAGTCACTCGGCCTAGACCCTTGTTGTTTCAGCTTGTGCCTCCTTAGATGTATCGGTCTACACTCTTGGTGTTTTGGTCTACACTATTGGTATTTTAGTCCATATTCTTGATTTTTTGACCTGCTCCTTCCTTAGTGTATTGGCCTGGATCTTTGGTAATATCGGTCTGAATCCCTTTATCCTTAGTATTTCAATTTGTACCCTTGGTATTTTGACTTATAACCTTGGTATTTTGGCTTGCTTCTATCTTAGTGTATCAGTCTGCATCCTTGGTGTATCGGTCTAAATCCTTATTGTTCTAGCATGTTTTTTTGACACTTAGTAAGAGGTTGATATGCTTATAGTAGTATTCAACCTACTGGTCATGTATTTTAACTAGATGTAGTGTACTTCATCCTATCGACCGAATACAACTTCGACCTATTGATTGAGTACAACTTTGCTTGCTGGTTATGTAGTATTGTAGCCTATTAGCCGAGTACTTCAGCCTACTGAATGATTTTGTTTATATCTTGGTATTTAGTCAAAGATTGACATCCTTCCAAAAGCTCTTATTTGGCCTTCAAAATATGTCGTTTTTGAAGATCTGCTATTACTCGATCTATGTTGGATGGCTTTCCAAAGCCTGTTATTGATCGGTCTTCAGATCATAGACATGGATCTGAATGTGATGTAAATAACAAGGCATTGTGAAGCATCATGATTTTTGTTGAAATCATCTTCAAGTCCATTAATCTTATTCAAAGTATGTGTACCATGGAGTCATTTGTTATACCTTCTTTGGTTGAATCCTAAAAGGTGGAGAACCAAGAGCACTCAAAATAAACATCTGCATTTCCTCCTAAATCCAACCACAAATTATTGGTGGCAATGGTGAGATTATCTAAAGGAGATGAAGAGATAGACTTAAAGGAGGTTGTACCCCACTTTCCACTATGTTCACTTGAGATCTTGATCCATCATGTTCTTTTCTCAGTGGTTTAGTCTACTTGTAGAAGCAAATCCTAGCAAGATGATTTGTTTTCCCACACACATAATAACATTGCTCCTTGCCATTCTGCTTCTAATGTAGGTTTAGAACTCGAGTGGGATTATATCAGTTTTGGCTAAGATTAGGTATAGGTTTAAAAGTCTGGTTGGCTTCAAGGAATGGTTAAGTTGGTATTCAATCTAATTCACCCTAGGGCTATAGTCATATTTTGGCTTAACCTTTGGTTAGTGTTGTTCCTCTATCCGAAGGAAGTCGATAACTTCCAATAGGGTGAAGTTACATTGCTTATGAGTCAACTCTCTTGGATAATTGGCCTAGGAAGGTAAAAAGTAGTCTATTAGATTATACGTCTTATAGGTTTCAGAGAAAAATCTAATCATTTTGGCTTTCCTAAGGGCTCTTAGAATTTATAGATTTGGTCATTGACCAAGTTATTGTCCACAATCATTTATCTTTGGAATTTATTGACTACAAATTGGTTGAGGCCAGCATCCTTTGGGCCATACTCCAATTCAAGAGCATCCTAAAGTTCTTTGGCAATTTTAGTTGGAAGATTGATAACATATAAGGTATCAGATAAAGCACTGAGGATCCTATGATAATGATGGTAGCCAATTTATTTTGGGGTTTGTAAGACTTGAGTAAGATGAACTTGAAGTATAAAGTACACTAGATTGAGATTGATTTGGATTTGAATCTGATCGAGGAGAAGGGTCTTGGCCACTTGGCGGATGCTTTATAGCTAAATTAAATGTAGCATGGTTAACCAAAACCTCGTTTGGCTCTGCCACCTCTTTGAACAAGGATCCATTGAATATTTCAAGTTTGATTGAGTTTTGATCATCATGAACATCAATGTCCAAGGGAAAGGATTAATGAAATAATTATGCACAACTAAATCACAATGTCTTACTTGGAATTTTAGGTTAGATATAAGGAATCGTGCTAAATTTTCTAAGTAAAGATTTTATTTAGTGGCTTATAATCAATGTCAAATAAGTTTCTACCTAGCATTTAAGAGCTTGTAATTAACAAGCGCACAAAGGTTCAATTTAAGGGGATAGAAGTTTCAAACCTTTAAATAATAGCTTTTATGATTTTGTGATTTCAAATTTCATTCAAAAAAATAGCAATCAAGATAATAAAAGATAATAAAATTCTTAATGACTATAGCAATAAACTAGCAATAATTGATATGAAATAGGTTTTAAAATCTTCATTTGAAAATATGAATTTTAGAAATTAATGCACAAAACTAATATGCACAGAAAATTGAAACCATTGTTTCTATTTACCAGAACATAACTAGTGTTTATCCAAGTCTAATTCAAAACAAATTGCTATTTACTAAAAAACTAGAAATGACCAGAAAATCTGACTGCTATAATAGATATTTACTAAATCAGAATTGGTGCTTACTATGATGTAGAATGTTTTTATTAGAAACAAATTTCTGTTTACCAAAATTCCAAACTAGAAGGTAGTAATATAATATAGAAGCAACAATTGTTACGAGTTTAAGCTATGAGCTTACAAAAAAATTATAGGTGTTTATTCCTGATAGTTTGCGTATTACAAACTATAGATGCTTATCATAAATGGACCAATATAAACAATAACTATTTTGAAAGCTAACAAGATTTATAAATCAGAAAATTAATAGAAACTAACTTTAAAGTATCAAAAGTGTTTTAAAACCAAAAAACACTCTCAAAAAGACTCAGGAATTTATGTGACAAAATAATCATGAATAAAATTAGAAAGAAACAATCTATAAGTAAGAAATTAGAAAATAGGGACATCTAGATTGGAGGCATACTAGCCCTAAGAGCTTTGTTACCCCTCTCTTGTGTAGGGCACACATATCTAATGCTCTGGAGATACAACTAATCCCCAGCTCAGCTCACCTCTTCATTGATGCAACACAAGTTCATGAAGATCTTGACACTCATGAATCTTTTAGTTAGCAAAATCAATACTTTGAAAGTGTATAAAATATGAGAAAAAATAGTAAAAATAATGGAAAAAAGTAGGTGAACGAAGAGAGAAGTAAATGTCTATCATAGGGAAGGAGGGAGAGAGAAAGAGAGAGAGAGGGACGGAGAGGGAGATTTGATTTTCAACAAGGCCTGGCTAGCCGGTGCATCCATATTTGATAGCCATCCAAAGAGTCATATATCTAATTAAAACCTGCTAGTTAGAAAAGCACTAAATGTAGCTCTACTTGCATTTATTTTTCCATTATTGGATTAAAGTTTGTTGAACTAGTAAATGCTTTAATTTTTGAACTTTTGCAACTAAAAATCAGAATAGAACATTTAAGGGATTTGCTAGGTACTTCCTAAAATATTTTTTATAATATTTTTTTTATTTTTTACCATTTATTTGATGATGAATGATCCAGGTTTTTCATAAATGTCACAAATTACAGTTGACGGGTAGGCTACATGTGGATAGCAAATACCATAATTTGAATGAAATTAATTTGATCAAAAAGAGGAAAGTATTTTCTCAACCTACTCAACTCAAATCTCTCAAAATAAATTTAAAAAAAAAGGATGGAACAATTGGTGAAAGTAGGGTTTATGTCGCATTTTCTTTCGTTGATCTCTATAAAATCGAGATATATGGCCTCTATTTATAATGGTGAGATCCGTTCTTGCACAATTCATATTAGATTTCTTTCTTAGTTCTAATAGAACTCATTTTTTAAAATAGATTTGACTGGTAGAAATAAATTCGAAAAAGCTAAAATCTTATAGAAGGTGGATCTCAACTTATACATCTACTTTGTCTTATATTACTTTATCGAATTCTTCTTGAATTAGGAGATACATTCAGTCAAAAACTTTTTCGAAAAGAAAACTTTCAAATTGATCTGTCTGTTTCAGAGTCTACATGATGGAATTTGGACTTGATCGCTAAAGGCACAGCCTCCCTTAAGGGTGATACCACATTGTAGATCATGAAAAGTTATCCGATTTTCAAAAAAAAAAAAAAAAAGAGTGATGGCCTTCGGAAGTTTAGCTCGCGATCAGTTTCTCGATATGATGGATCTCGCTCTTGAACCTTATCTATCTCTATCAATAATGGCCAAAGTAGTCTATATCAAGTCTAGTGATTCTTTTGAATCAGAAATCCAAAGGTCAATGTTTGAAAACATCGGTGGATAATTTGATAATTTAGGCCACTTTCAAGGGTCAAAATGGTTCCTCCGCTCCAACACCAACACTCTTCCTACCACAACAAAATGACAGAAAAACGTCCTCCTCCACACCAACGTTCCAATGCGCTTCCTCCCACAATAAAACAAGTCGTGATAGGTGGGGAGGTTGGGACGTCACCTGGGGAAGAGATACAGGCAATGGGGTTGAGAGAGGGTAACCAGGTGATTCCTGGCCAAGATTAATCACATTTTTTCAAAAAAAAGAAAGAACAAAATACACCTAAGCAAATCCCTACCTTTAAATAATTAAATATTGTCTAACAGAATAATCTATCAACGTTATTAGGAATCATGAAAGTACCTTATCACGAGGCTTTTTTGAGTTAAACTCGTATCAATCTTCTATCATTTTTATTAAACTAGAGTTCGAATTGACACTAATGATCGTATGAGCTAGATTTAGGCTTGAAATCAGATATGATACGAATATATCCATATCCATATTTGTTTTATTTGACGAATATAGAATCGGATATAGATGTTATAAATTAGATACAAAAATTTATATTTATATTTATTTTAAATAGATAGAGATACAAATCGAATATCAAAATTATGAATATAAATCAAATAATTAAATTTTATAACTATAGAACGAAAGATATTACTAGGTGGAAGATAAATCAATTTATATCGACATTTATTTTTTAAAAAAAATTATAAGTATTATATAAAATTAAATAGGATTACAAATGAAATCGAATATATATCGAATAGTTATCTATTTATATCTATATTTTTTTAACAGATATAAATATAAATATAATATTAATTGGAGAGACCCAATGACATCATTTGGTCCACTCGTCAAGGTTAATTTACTTCATGCGTCTCACTCGTCAAGCATCCATCAAATTACGTGCACCGTGAACTTTTTCTTTAAAAGAAATCAATCCACTTGAATCCAGCTGTGTCATTCTATAACCCAGTCAAGAACCAAAGACGTATCTTGACTGAGACCTACCACTTAATGGGACAACATCGGTTAATGTCCACGTTGGTTGGTGGAGCGTCCACAGCACCAACAGCACTGATTATGGCGCGAGACTAACTGACAACATTGATACAGAGGTGACAATTTATGGCCCCATCCATAAATAAATTTAATATGATATAAATAAATTTGAATCACAAATGAATTTGATTAAACTTATTTATTAAATAAATTAAATTAAAATTTTAATTATATTTAATCTATTTCATATCTACTTAACCTATATCTGACTTATTTAATCTTTTTAATCTATTTAAATTTTTTGAACGATTAAATATTCGTTCAACCTATTTTAATAAATATATTATGTGGGTTGAATCGGATTATCTATTTAATAAATAGGTCGGATTCAGATCTGAAATTTTGATCTGTTTCTTAAATAGATCGGATTTTGATTGATAAATTTTTGATGCGATCCACATCCAATCTGATCCATATCTAATCTGATCGGATCTGATTGCTACCTTTAGTCTTATACCTTCTTGATTCGTTTCTTAACTAAGTACATGCAAGTATGACTAAAATTCCCTAATCACTCTTTCCCCTCTCAGCTATCATGTTAAAGTGCGGCTGCAAAGAAAGATGGATTGACAAGAATTTGTCTTTGCTGACTCGGATCCACGCGATGGATTCTTCTGCTAAAAGCTGTCATTGTGGCCATCTCCTTTTTTTTTTTAGCAGCTCTTTTGGAAATATAATTTAAGATTTCAATGGGTGAAGAATGGAGTTAAAAAGTGTGAAAGAAAGAACAAGGGGAGCAGGTTGACCCATTTTTTAATAGTCTCCGATATGTTTTTGCGCCAAAAAGACACAGAATGAAAAAGAAGGAAACTCCTATTTTATTAGCTACGTTGCATATGATAATTATGTCTATGAATTCAAGGATTAATACTTCCACGCAAATGTGGTGCTAGTTCCACCCCTTTTTTTTTTCTTTTTTTTTGAGAAAACGGTGAGAATAGTGTTACTAGCTGTGCCTGTTTGCTCATAGTGTTACTACCATAACACAAGACTTCATCAACAGTTTTCTGGCCCATCATGTCAAAAAATGGTTGTTAGCCATTCGTTCTCATCTGAGTTGGTTTGGACTCTGAAAAATTCACATTTTGGTTTTTGAATAGCTGTACTCCAGGGAGGCGACACTGCTCAGTGGGACACCTCCTTGCTTTCGATTCCATTAATTGGTTAGACAAAAGGCTGTGAAACTATCAACTAACATAGTAGATTTTATGGTCCAGTACTGTACCACCATAGATAAGTACCATATATCCATATGGATGGCTCTTATTTATTTTGAAAATATATTACGATACTTTTTAGCATGATGCACGATGTATCGTGGAGACGAAGGAGAGCTACTTTATCTCAGAGATGAATATTATGTCTCCATTTGGAGCAGCTGTTGGTAGCAGAGCTTTTGAAAGTAGAACTTTTATAAAAAAGCTTTTGCTGTTTGGTAACTACTTTAACATGTGTTTGGTAAACAATCTGAGAAAGTACTTTTGTTATGATAAAATGACCATAAATGGCATTGCATAGTATTATACAACAGAGTATAATAAAATATAATATATATTAATACATAAATATATAATATAATATAATATTACTATAATGTAAATAATATTATTATAATATAATAATATAATATTATATACTATAGCATAATAATTTAATATACTATTAAATTATTTAACATAATATATCAATGTATTATGATATAATGTAATATAATATTATATTTATAGTATAATACAATAACAAAGGTATAAAATATTATAAATATTAGAATAAATTAATTTTCCACAATATAAATATTAAATTATTTAACATAACATATTAATGTATTATGATATAATGTAATATAATATTATATTTATAGTATAATACAATAATAAAGGTACAAAATATTACAATTATTAGTATAAATTAATTTTTCACCCTCCTACATATTTTCAAAAGTATAAAGGTACATTTTGTGTAATTGTTATATTTTATCATGAGTATTTTCATCAAAAAAAAAAAAGCTTTCCGATGGGGCCTAAAAGTATTTTTACGGAAAGCTTTAAAATGGAGCTTTTCCCAAAAAGCTGCTTTTAGCTTTAAAAAAAGCTAAAACAGCTTTCCAAAATTTTTACCAAACGTCCATATTTCATCTAAAAGTGCTTTTGGAGGGCCAGAAAGTGCCAAAAATTTTTCCAAATGGGGCCTATATTTTGCTGTACAAAAGTTATATCGCAAAGGACGGTGTAACAATAATCAAAAAAAAAATTAGAGGATTTCAATTGCAAAACGTGGTTGGTGGTTAGACACTAACAAGGGCATGTATCCCATGTCAAATGCTTGAGCGGCAGGCCCTGCGAAGTAGGCGGGCCACCGGTGCCTCATGAGAGTGTCATGTTTGTTCGCAAGAGATTGTACGATATAATAATATTTTATGATAAGATGCGTCATAAAGGTCGAGCAATTTAAACTAATAGAATGCTGCGAAGACAGCTTACGTGGAGCTAGTATAAATAATGCTGTCTCTTTTTTGCGTGGCCCCAGCTCCCAAATAATTGCTTGGATGGATAAGGCTAATGTCACGGTGCCTTTTCCAAATTATTCTCACTTATCTGATTGATCTCGCAGGGTCAAAATATGTATGAGACAGCTATGCTTCGTGTTCATGCATGGCAATAGAATTTACAAAATCAGGGAACCGACAGGTGCAAATTTAGTAGATTAAGTATGCCATGGAGAATTATATGAAAATTCAGTGCAAAATCTGCCATACCATCTCGTACCATCTTATATGAGGCATATCGTACCACCTCGTATGAGGCGTATCACACCGTACCAAAAAAAAGAGGTACGAAACACACCTTCAAGTCGGTACAAGCTACGTACCGAGACATGTTCCGATTCATACCAAAGCATGCCAATATAAAAATTGGAAAAAAATAATCAAAAAGTTGTTTCGGCACAGAGGTCCAGCGTACTGTATCGAATCAAACTAATATGGTATCGGATACTGAGATTGCGAACCTTAGTTCAGTATTCATATTTGAATTTTAGTTAGTGGTGACTAAACATAAAATCTTACTTCTTCGAAATAAAAATTTGGATTATATTTTAAACTAAGGTCAAAGAAAAATGTCTATATACCTAATAAAATCTCTCGCACTTTCCATCTGAGTTCAATTCCTTTTTACAACCCTCTATATATACCTGCATTTATCATGAATTGGTTTTCAGTTCAGTAACTTATAGGACTACTAATATGTTTGTAATGTCTCTCTTTCTTTTTTTTTTTTTTGTTTCCCCGGTTTAAATTTTTTCAGGATGCACCATCCAAAAAAAAAGAACTGAAAACTTCTAGTTGCTAATCAGCTGTTTGCGACCACTAGGGCAAGCCTTAATTCAGGTAATTATTTTGTTCTTTAAGGTGTTTGAATTCGTACAAAATGGGATTAATCTCCAAAAATCACAATAAGTAATTGAATGAAGATGATAATGGATTAAAATATTTTCTGGAAGAAAAGAAAACCACTTTCAAATATTAGGACAGGCATTAAAAAAGCTTGTTTCTCAGAGCTTCAAATGGAGCTTGACCACTTGGTTTTGCCTGGTTTTGTGATGGGATAAGCTTGAACAGCAAAGTACATTTCCAAATATATTTATAAATAAATCCATATAGGTCACTTGGTTTCATTGTATGGATAAATAAATTAGTGTGCAATGTGGATAAGGTTCCAAAAAGAGGCACAAGAATGGAAGAACGACATAAGTTAGTGATTTGCTTGATGCTTTCTCTATCAAGCATCCTTTCATTCTTTAAAAAGAATAACTATGAAATTTATTTTCCTTTATTCTTGGAAAAGCTCAACCAACCACTAAATCTCTACTTGGTCCATCATGGATGTGAAGTAACTTGCAAACATCTCCAAAGGAGTGATCTAAGATAACAAATATTACAAGATACACTTAGTAACCAAAATATATCTAGTCTACTTTCTAGCAAAATGTTCTATGCTATCCATCCCAATAAGCCCAATCTCATCAATACATAATTGATATAATTCTAAAACATTAAAGTTCAACTAATATTTAATAATTCTCTCTTTTATCTATCAGCCATTTTTCTTCACTTCTTTCCATCCTATCCTTGAAAGAAGAAAGAGAATGCTATCCTTAATGAAAGAGAAAAGAGGTATATACCAAGAACTCTATAATAAAAGCCAACATACTGGAACAGAAGATTAGTATTTTCAATTGCATTTCATTTCCAAAAAGTCTCCAAGGGAATGGGATTAGGAAACTTCTCCTTAGGAGCTCGACCTCTATTACATGGAGCATTGATCACCTGGGGAACAAAATCTAGTAGTTGATATCATCCGTAAATTGAAAGCCAGCTTCCCAGCATTTCTTGTTTAGTTAAAAGAAGTAGGAGTATAACTATTAGTAGCAATTTGGAATCCCTTCTACATGCTTTCTTTCGCTCAATTTTTTCGATTTTATTTATAACGTGAAGTAACATAATAGCTGTTCAATTATGAATTTAGTTTTGTTTTCAATTGGTTTAGCAATGAGGTGACATGATGGCTCAAAAAAGCCTACTTATTGGTTGCAAAGCCTAACATAGGAATCTCCAATTTATGATAACAATTCAATCATCTTCTCCCAATCAATCCACCTAGACATAAACAAAGAGCCAACATCAGGATCCTTATACATGCAATAAATAAAATCTAAACTAGCATATAGCCCACACGAATGACAGAGTACAGTTTGTTTTTTTCTTTTTTCAATTATTTTTGAATTACAATATAGCAATATAACAAATTATAATAAATAGAAGGCTTCAATACCTAAAGTTTTATAGCATATCTAGCAAAAAAAAATTCATGGTTGTCAAGTAAAAACTCCCATTATTAATATTGGCATCATTAATATTGATGTCCACACGATAAATAAAAAAATCTATGCAAACCAAGCCTTTATGTAAAATCTCCTGTCATTAACATTGAAATCATTAATCTCAACCTTGCACGAGCTTGATTAGCATCGTATAAACCAAGAGAACCAACAAAAATGCCTAATTTTATATTATTTATGAAATTTTGTATCCAAATAGCTCGAGTAGAGGATATACTGCAAGCAATATATTTAGCTTTTTGCATATGTCTAATAACACAGTCATTTTTTGCTAGACCAAGAAACAACAACATCATTAAAATACAAGCTAGGCATGAGACAAAAGGCTGTGAATCCCTTAAGACCTGGTCCACAGAATGTACAAGGCCTACACCTATAATTTGATAATAAAACATTCCACAAGTTTCAAGCTTTAAAATAACAGGTAGCTAGTGGTACATTTAGAGCAACAAAATCCATAAAGAAATTATATAACAAATCCAATATATATCAACTTAACCAAAAATAAATAGTCATCTATCATAAGTACTTCACCAGCCAATTATACCTCTATCATGCCAATAAGACAAAGTAGAATAAGTTCCAACATAACTAAGTAAAACTGGTAGAGAGATGGTGGTTCCGATCCTAATCTTTTCACGCTCACTCCCCATAACTTCTCCCCAGGATCTGAAAGAAAATAAAAGAAAAACCCTTATACTCCCTCCTTCCTCCACTACCCCCACGTCCAGCCTACCCTCTCCTCCTCGTCTTGTGAGGAGCCCTCCGTACGTAAGCTCTGTTTCCTTAAGCAACTCATGCTCTCCTTGGTGAGGATGATGATATGTATGTTAACCATTTAGCTAAGCTCATCTTCTTGTTCAGCTTCCTATGCCTCCTTCCCCTCCCCTACCTTCTCAGGTCCCTTACCTACTGGACCACCCAGGTCGCCATTGCCATCGCTATCATCCTCATCAATCTTTTCTGGAGGAAAAGAACGAGGTACTAACCCAACCCAAACATTATCGATGGGACTAAAACACAAGTTAGCCAAGGCTAGCTAACCTTCCAAATACAAGACAACAGAAGAGCCCTCCATCAGGCTCCCAAAGTATGAACTACGACAACATCAATAGTAATTTTACTGGAGAAATGAACTAGTCAGTCACATGAGACCTCCTCTATAGTATTTCCAGGCAAATGTCCAAATGCGAGGGGGGCTAGTTGCTAGGCTCCATTTAGTACGTAGTCAAGTAGGGGCATCTTGTTCTTGGTGAATGGCCTCACTTGCCATCCAAATAACATGAAGTTGACTGCAAGTGGGGAGATGCTTTTTTTTTTTTTTTTTCTCTCTCTCTTTTCTGACTATTTTTTAAAATACAATATGACGATATATAACAACTAATAGTAAATAAAAGACTTCAATTGCCAAATTGCGGCTATACGTTATGGTTAAGCAAAAATTCCTACCATTAATGTTGACACCATTAATACTGACATCCACAAGTAAATAAAAAAATTCTACACAAGCCTAACCAGATCAAACAGTGAACTTTAGTCCCGCAGCCATATAACAAATACAGCTGCACAAGATTCGTTCATTAATAGCATTATCATTAATATTAGACTGCTTGATGCACCGTGTATAATTATTTTTTTCTTTTTATCAACTATTTTTGACATGCAATGTAACACTATAGCAAATTATAATAAATAAAAAAATTTAATAGTTAAATTTTTGTTGTATATAAAATAATAAACTTCAATAATAGTCAAGTATATTATTATCAATGTCATTAACATTTGTTGAAATTTAAATAATAAACTTTTGTGATGACTGAGCATATCAATATTGATGTCATTGATAACGTCATCGACATATCGAATTAAGAATTTTTGGTTAGCTATTTTTTGCTACTTAATAAACTCAAAAATGATTACAATAATATTTATAAATAGTGTAAAAGCATTTTTTACAAAGTAGAATTTTAAATTTTATTATAACGTTTACTAAAATTAAAATATCTTGAAATTTACTAAAGTTCGTTAAATACCTAAATGGTGGTGCAACTCGAGACGGTTGGGCATCGCGAACCCTATCGTTTGTCCTTTATTCTGCTCTCGTGTATAAAGAAAAAGAGAGAGGCACGAAAACAACGAAAAAGATCTAATTCCCGACCCCAAGGAAGAACCCGCGAAGAGTCGAATGCATGGTGGTCGTCTCCTCCTCCTCCTCCTAAATCTTCCCCCTTCGTCCAAGCGTCGCCGCGTCGCCTTCCTCCTCCTCTCTTCCAAATCCCTCACTCTCTACTGGTAAATCCCCAGATTTCTTCACGCTGAGGGCCAGCTCGGTTGTTTTGAGCTTAGAATTCGTAGGAATTTGGTAGTGTTAGAGTTAGAATTTGGGATGGGGGCCTGGGTGTCGAGTATGGATGGGGGAGAGCGGCCGATTGGGCTGGGGGACTTGCCGGAGAGTTGCGTGGCGGAGGTGCTGCTCCGACTTGATCCGCCGGAGATCGGGCGGTTCGCACGGCTCAGCCGCGCATTCCGGGAGGCGGCGTCGGCGGATTTCGTGTGGGAAGCAAAGCTTCCTAGTAATTATAGGTATTTGATGGAGAAGGCGCCGGGGGAGGAGAATTCCAAGCATGGGTTTGGCAAAAGGGAGATATTTTCGAAGCTCTGTCGGCCCAATCGCTTTGATGCGAACACCAAGGTACGCGTTTTTTTTTTGGTTCCTTTCAACGCACAAATGGATACCGTGATTTGATTTGCGTTCTCAACGAGAACGCTGAAATCCTTCTAGTTGGAAGGAGAAAAGGAGAAACTTTTATGTGGGTTTTCTAATTAGATGCTAGATATGATGATTGGAATTGATTTCCCTTTTCATAATCAAATTTTAGGTAGGTTTTTGGATTTTGAGTTCGATTTCGTTCTTAAAGTCAAAGGTGAATCTTTTGGTTTTGGAAGGAGTAAAGGAGGGAAAATTCAAGTCTATTTTCTGATTTCATACTAGATAAGACACTTTGGATTAATATCCAATGATTCTAGGGAATTGTTGTTCATCTTATTGATGGAGTGGGGTTTGGCTTCTGGTGCTGCAGGAATTCTGGCTGGAGAAGTACACAGGTGGGTTTTGCATGTTGATCTCATCAAAGGCGTTATCAATCACAGGGATTGATGATCGGAGATATTGGAACTATATCCCTACCAATGAATCTCGGTATTACTTTGTTATTTTATTATGTATACATAAATTTATTTATGTTTTTGCCTTTTCTTCCATTCAAATAGGGTGAAGCTGTTTGTGAAATTAATCCGATCGATTAATATTCTCATTTTGCCTATTTTTCTGCTTTAAGATTATTCCTAGTTAGTTTCAGCATTGAGTTTGTTGTTGTGGGTCACTGGGTCAGTATTTGTAGATTGACGTGCTCCAAATTATATGGTTCTTAATAGTCATGAGTGGCACCTGAAGACCTTCATTGCCCTGTTCTTTTGGTTTTTAGATTCTTGTGGTCATATATTTGTCACAAGCTTCAGTTTCCTATTTTTTCAAACCCCTAAATTTTTAGGGGCTTCTACATATGTTTTTATTGTCATTTACAGAACTCTTTTTTGGTGCATAATCATTATTAGCAGCTTTTCAGCTTAACTATGAGTTATTCTGGCTTCCTCTTTCAGAGGTCAGTTAGTTGCTAGTCATAGATCACCTAGCATCTGGTTATATGATAAGGAGCCAGTTACTGTCTGCTCACCTCCCTACTTACATAGGAGAGCCATGTCTCAAGTTTTTTTTTTCTTGTATTTTCTTCCCTTTCTATTTTGTTCTTGTTTTCATTTTTCTTAATTTTTTCGTTTTTTCCTTCTTTCCCAATGTTACCGCACTTGCTTTTGAAAAAGCTATACAATGTCCAGACTTTCATGCATCTTTATGTCTCGATCTGATTAATATTGTTGTTTATAGTCCTATTCTCATCCATATCCCTTGTCTTGCAGCAGATCCATACTTTCATCAGGTTTCTTTGGTTTTTGTTTAATGCCCTTTTTTTCCCTCCCTGCATTTTATTTTTGGTTGCTGTCTCTATAGTGTGTGGGTTCTCTTGTGTTGAGATTTTTAATTTTTTAGTAGGTTTTTGACCACATGGTGAACCCCCAATTGGATCAAGCCTTCTTCCAACTTTTTCTTTACATTTTTTCCTCGTCCCCAGAAATATCGGGGTCCATGGAAAAGATTCATTTGCATTGTTGAAGATAACTAAAGTAGGTTATGTTTCTATATCTTGACATTTCAATTCTGTTCTTAGGGCTGCTATTGGCTTGGTGGGTTTGTTTTACAAGAAATGGGGCATGAAGTTTCTCATTGTGCTGGACTGAAATGATCGCAATCTAGTATAGTCCACTGTCATTATTTCCTTTAATTAATTCATCATCACTTATCCTGATAGTATTACATCACAATTATGAACATTACTGTTCATTATAGTCTTGTGCATCAATATCGTTCTTATTTAATTTTGACAGACCATGTTGGCAGAAGGATTTTCATTTCTTCAACTGGTTTTTGCTGTGTAAGTTACGCGTATAATGTGACAGTCCATTTTTGAATTGCTTGAGTTGTGAAAAAGACAATGAATGTCAATTGTCAGCAAGATTTTATCTCATCTGATGATGGATGTGGATCTGTTCAGATCTGTGTTATTCTTACATTACTGTGAGAGGGCATACTAGAAGTAATCATCAGGCATAATTATTTCAGCTTCATATTCTCCTATTAGTGTTATGAGGTATCAGCAGTGCAGTGAAGAGTTATCACCCATGTCCTCAATTCTGAAATTCTGATTACAAGCTTTTGTATTACAATTATTATATGCCGCATGAAGTTTGTTAACTGGAGGGAAGTCACATAAATCTCGAAATATGTTCGTGCAGATTCCGCGCCGTTGCATACCTTCAGCAAATTTGGTGGCTTGAAGTCCGTGGAGAAATCGAGTTCTGCTTTCCAGAAGGTACATACAGCTTATTCTTCAGGCTTCATTTAGGCAGGACCTCCAAGCGACTTTATCGTCGGGTCTGTAGCCATGAGCACGTCCATGGGTGGGACATAAAACCTGTGCATTTTCATCTGTCAACTTCTGATGGTCAGCATGTCCAAACGAAGCGCTATTTAGGTGAACCTGGGAGTTGGATCCTCTACCATGTAGGCGATTTTGTTGTAAAGAACTCCAGTGCACCCACCAAAGTCATGTTCTTAATGAATCAAATTGATTGCACGCACACCAAAGGAGGTCTTTGTGTGGACTCTGTGTTAATAAGCCCCAAGGGGTTTAGACAGGAAAGAGTGGCACATACTTCCAAGTAGGTTTGCCACACAAGAAGGGGGGGGGGGGGGGGGGGGGGGGGTGCGGGATGTGGTGGAGGTTTATTAAATAGCAAAGTTAGATGCAGAAGGTAGCTTTCTTTCCATGGCAGATTTTTGTATGTACATGTATTCCCTTATATTACAGGGATGAGGTAGAGTGAGGGGTTTCCTTTCAAGATTTTGTAAATGGGTCATGTAAATTTTAGACATCAATATATTTCTTGATTAAAAAATTATCGACTATTTGCTGATGATGTATACTTTCCAGCATTCCTGAGCCTAAGCTTTCTATCAAGCAACCAGAATAACAGGAAAATAAGCTTAGTCTAATAGCTCATGGAATCCCTTGTAATTTGATTAACTTGTTTTATTTGTTGGATGTCTGGCAAGCTACATGTTTCTTGGTTGTAAAATTTGTTACAAGAACTCTTGGGGGCCAAGCATGGTAGGTGTTCTTCTCCTTCACATGTAGATAATTACAATTTAAGCATGGAGGTCCAAAGATACATTACGACTGCTCAAGAACTGAAATGTCAGACAGCTGAACAAAGAGCAAAGAAAGAGCATGGACCATCAGAAGATGGAATCATGATGAGCTTTCCAAGCCAGGATCTTCTGAATCAACCAACCTTTCCTCTTCTCAATCCTCTCCCCATTTTCCTACCTATTTAAGTGATTTCTGTGTTGCCCTAGATGCCAGGCATGGCATGATGCTGATATCTGTGTTTCAAAAAATTTCATTATGAAGCATCCATAGAGGATAAGACGGTAGTCTCATTAGCTTTATCAAGGCAACTGTGTTTTATCCTTATCGGTGCTAGCTACCAGTCGAGAGTAGTAGCAGTAGCATATCTGTTTGCTTAAGACACTATTAGATTTATGCTTGTTAGGGTTATAGTTGCTTGGGGGCACACCCTCGAAAGCATAGTTTAGAAAATATGCAAAGCTTGAAAATATGTATCAAAATATTAAATAACAAAAGATAAAAAATTAAAATAGTCAAATATTTTCATTAATTACTAATGACTACAACTGTTCAAAAAACATGATTCAGATAATTCAGTATCAGATGCAAAAGTCTAAATATCACCCTCATCAAAATCCCTGATCAAATAAGAGAAGCTAGGGTATTCTATAGCTTTGAAAAGAGATACAACAATAATGTGAGGTAACAACACAGTTAAGAATTCCACACCAGTATAGTGGCAATAATAATACTAGTAGTAAATATGTAACTAATGAAATAATAAAACACCATCATCATGAAATTCATGTGCCATCAGCTTGGTAATTAAATATTTATTTAACATACCCAATATATATAAGTCAAACAGCATTTTCAACATACCCAATATATATAAGCCAAATAATATTTTCAACATTCATATCTGGTATTGGCACAATAATAGCATCAATATATATTCGCACAATTTCAAAGTAACAATACCATTTTATGGTGAGCTCCGGTTGTTAGTAATCAATACAAGTTGAATTCGACAACATAACTTCCTAACATCTAGACTGGACACAGCTATACTCAATCCTGTGGTAGGTGAACCTTACACTGTTCTTGCCTCACTTCAGCTTATTGCTGGCAACCAAAATCATGCTTCAGACTATGACTATCAGCCATTATCAGAGTGTCATGCTCCAACCTGTGATTGGCCAACTCTCATCTTGGCGAGTCTAGATGCTTCCCTTTCCCCTATCTTATTATTATATAGTATTTATTTAAATTTTATTATATTTAAGGATTGGAATAACCTCAGCCATGCTCAAGTTTGTGGCAGGCGAACCTCATAACACTTATGCCACATTTCGGCTTGTGGCTGGCGATGAAAATATCATGCTTCAACTCATGATTGGCAAATTCTCATTACTACAAATCCAAATAATCCATTTTCCCCATCTTATTATTTTATAGGATTTATTTAATATTTTATTATCTTTCGACATTGGGCTAATCTCGATATTATATAGGCTAATCACTTATACAACACATTGACCTATGACTAGCAACCAAATTGTCATGGTCCAGCCTGTAATTGAGAATCATAATCAGAATGTCATGCTTTAACCCATGATTGGCAAACCTTCTCGTGGGTAATTTAATGCCCCCACCCCTTTTAGTTATAATTTCTTTGAGTTATTTATTAATGACATGCATGCTTAACTAAGCATAATAGAATATCATAAGAAAATAAAATATATCATACTTATCGGCATATAACATATCCTCAATCATGCAGATGATCACGCTTAAGAATCTTTACAAATTATTTATCTTAATCATTAGCATATGATACATGAATGTGTAAAATTTTGACAATTATATAATTATCGACATGTAGTAAGTGCTGACCCAAAATGCCAACTTAATCTACAGGTACACCTAATGTGTCTAGTTACTTTTTAAAAAAATCAATAATTGGCATAACAAAATATAAAAACCGACCTCCTCACTAATTTAAAATAATAAATCACTAATTTTTAAGTTCCTAAATTCAAAATTTTGATTCTTCAATCGTAAACTTATTTCTAGATTTTTTGTGGGCTAACTTAATAATTAAACTATATTCAAGAAAATAGAGAGCAAAATTTTTATCTTGATTAGTGAGCTAGGAGAGATCTTACATTGGTCCTCTCCAAGTGTAGACTACTGTCCAATTATAAAATTAAATCCATTCTAATTAGGGAGATAATCTAGGATGAAGGAGAGGGTAAGGGCTATTGGTCATAGATTCAGGGTGGAGATTCTTATCTTAAGGGTTAGGGATTAGTCTGAAGAGGGAATTTGGTGGGAAGAGAGAGAAAGAAGAAGATAGGAGAAACAAACTATGAACTAGGTTCGGCCCGACTTGGGAATAGAGAGAGAAAGAGAGAGATATAAAGAGAAAGAGAACAAAGAAAGAGATGCAAGCGGAAGGGGAGCCTTGGGCATGTCCATGAGGGAGAGAGAGAAATTGAGAGAGAGAGTGAACCGAGAGAAAGAGAGAACAAGAAAGAGAGGTTGGAGCTCTAGGAGGTGGTCTGGGCCCTCAATCATCGGAGTGTGGCACTACTACTGGCCACAAGGAACAAGACGGAGGGAGAGAAAGAGAGAGGGAGAGAGAGAGAGAGAGAAGGGAGAATAGGGCAATCGGTAGGGTGAAGCAAAACAAGGGACAACCCTATACCATCCACCATGCAACTAAAAGAAAGGGAGAGGGGAAAGGGAAAAAGCAAGAGGGAAGAAGGTTGTTAGCATCATCAATCCTAACTTGTGGCTCGACCACTCACCATGTAGGGGAAAGAATATGGGAGAAAGGAAAGACAGAGGACAACCTCCATGTTGTCCTCAGAGAGTAAGGTATAAAGAGAAAAGAAAGGTGAGTGAGAGGAAAGATATTGGTGGGTGGCGGTGAAATAAGGGACAACCTTGTTTCATCCATCATTTGAGTGAGCAAGAGGGAGAAAAAAGAGGAAGAGAGGAAAAAGGAGGGATCAGGGCTCATTGGAAAGATGGTTGTGGCCCCAGCATTCGATAGAAGGCGATGATTTTAGCCTCATGGTAGGAGACAAAGGAAAGCTTGGAAAGAAAGAGAAAAATGAAGGAAGGAGAAAGGTTGAGGCTTAGCCCGAGCCGCAACATCCATAGTTATAGTGGCGGTTGACATAAATAGAGAGAGGAGGAGAGAAAGAGAGAGGAAGATGGTGATAGTAGAGGTGAGATCTTGACGGTCAGGAGAGACAATACAAACACAAAGAGAAAGAGAAAATGACAGGCTTTGTATTTGTGTTTGAGCAGAGAGGAGGAAGGAAATAGAAAAAGGATCACACTCCTCCCATCTGAGTCTATGCTTGGTCGGACAGGCAACCACTCTTCCATTGAACTCCCTAGTACAGGAAAAAGAAAAAGATGATGCGACCTAGGAGCCTCTGTGGTGTGCATTTTGCACCGTAGAGAGCTGTATAGCCCTAGATAGCCACCATGTCATCCGATCATAGAGACAAAAAGTTATCAAAAAGAGCACGATGTACAGCTTGCAAAATGCATCGTGTATAGCACACAAAGCCACCCTGTTTGATAGCCACCGTCTCTATTATCAAATGATGTGGCAACCATCCAAGACTGTATTGCTCTCTACAGTACAAATTGTGCCCCGTAGAGGATTCAAACTCAATGTGATATAGCGATGTTGGGGGACTGGCTGACTCATTCAAGTGGACTGGCCAGTTTATCATAGTGGAAATCACAAAGAAATACAAAATATTATAGTGCTAAAACTCCATCGTTTAGCTTGGTGGTGAGACCATCAAGGTGATGTCTTCCTTTAAAAATAATAATAATAATAATAATTAAAAACTATTCTTTTCTCTCTCCTAAACTAGTGTAAGTGAGAGAGGAGAGTAGTTGAAGGGTTAATATAGACTAAGAGATGGTTGGAGCATATTAGTTTTTCAATTGTCTCTTAAGAAAAAAAAACTAGGTATAACCAAACTTGAGATGAATGTAGATGCTAAAACTATTTTATATTTTTGATAATTTAAATAAATATTTTAAAATGATTATTGTAATTATTTTTAATAAATTATATGTTATTTTCTTCTTTTGGCTTAAAAATATCTCTTGCTCTCTTTCCTTGAAAATTTGTAGAGTTCATACTTTTTCTTTGTTGCTAAATAGAAAAGTTTGATATGTTGGTTCAAAAATCCATTTTTCTTTTAATAAATCATCAATAATTAGGTTAATCTTTCTAATAGCTATCCTTAATTCTCTCAACTACTTATACTTGCTTTGCTATTGTATGTAAGCATTGCAGAGGAAAAGTTACGAGGAGTAAAGCATCAATGTCCTAATTCAAAACTTATCTGTTATATGTAATGATCAAATTGTTCAAGATAAATAAAAAGAGAAAGTAAAGTCATTCTATTTTGACAAAAGACCATAACTATGTTGAATAGGTCTGCATCCACTATCTTGATCATAATCATGTGTTCCTAAATCTGTCTTAGCTCTTTTACTTATTCTCAAAATCTAATGATGTTAGAATTCCTTCATCTGCAGAAGCCAAGCATATTTTGTCTTTGAGAGAAATTTAACTGGAATTATTATAAGAATATTTTGAATCATTAATAAAGTTAATTTTTGGAATGGCAAATTAAAAAGTAATGCTGCTTTTATATAATTTAAAGACTAAGGATAATATAGTCAAGATTGCAAGATCATGTTAATGGCCATCTATGCTGCAGCCATTTTATATGCTAATCTAATTTTTCCCCTAATTTTTCCAATAGAATCCTATAATTCTAGTTCTTCACAGCTTCAATAATCAATTAAGATTCTACCCCCAACTTCTTCCAATTTTGTTCTCTTTTAGTAACCTATCCTTTTCTACAAATGCTATCTTTTTTTCAAGACCATCAGTCCTATATGGTACTTAAAGATTAGTGAAATATTTTTCCAAAAAATATGATGGTGGCATGCGATAAAAGCAATGAGATCATGATTGAATGGGATACAATTAAAAGAAGAATAAAGTTGAGATACCTATAGATATTTCACAGCATTAAGCAAATAAAGTTATAGGATTATATTGAAAAAATAAAATCTGGGGAAAATGAAGGAGGCATTTGATTAAATGACCACCTCTAGAGTAATAGTTATAATGACTAAAATTCCTATAACTACAATTTAAACCAATATATATATATATATATATATATATATATATATATATATATATATATATATATATATATATATATATATATATATAATTTTTCTTCAAACATGTATTGCCACATGTCATACCGCTAGTATTTTATGTTATTTTAGAAACTTTTACCTACTGGCATTTGATTACCCTTTTTCATACGACTATGATTTACAATCTATGAATTGTCATATAAGTTACTTAAAACATGACAATATCATTGTGCATAGCATTTTTCTCCTCCAACATCATGTTGGTTGCTACACTTCTTTCTCCTTGTCAAGTCCATGTTACATGGTTATTTTTTACTAATTACTTAATATAGTACGTATTTATTTTGACACACTATTCCTCATCTTGTATTCTAATGGGAGAGTCTTTTGTTTCTGCACTCTTTCTAATGAAATACTACTGGATATATAGGCATCTTTATGACTGGACTAACCTTCACAAAATTCCGGTTCAACTGAAAGAGAAAATAGAACATCTACTTTCATTATTTTTATAACAGAGTTTTCTGTGACTGGGTTCTTCTTTTGTTATCTAGATATTATTTTGAGGCTATAATTTTTAATGACTGAACTATCCTTGAAGAGTTCAATTAAACCAAAAAAGTTTTAAAAAAAACACTTTAATTGGATGTACTATGATGTTCTTCTTTTATAAGTTTATACCACTAAGAAAGAGTAAAAGAACTTAATAGCTAAGAATGGTTGGACACCTCATCTAAGGAAAAAAACAAAAGTATTCAAGAAGACTTGCATATGTAAAGTCTCAATGGATTTAAAAAACCCATAAAGTCCTAACCTACACTATTGACTCTAAGTTTTTTCTTATTTCCTAACTTATATAACTTTTCAGAGCATGGGCTACCATATTTGCACCCTTCTCTTAGACCTAATCAAAAATTAGGGAAAAGAGAGAACTTGCTAACTACTCCAGACTCCTCAAGTTTCTTCCTGTCACGGTCTCACCTGTCTCTTGAAGTGCGCATACATTGAAAGTTTCAAAAACCATGTACAATTTTTAAAGAATTTCATAAAAACCAAAGGATTATTGTTAAGTGCTAAACTTTTCTTTGTAGTGAGACCTCTTCTTTAATTGGAAAGGCATATTTTAGAGTTGAAATATCATTAGAAATGGAAAGAAATAATCTTCGTAACTTATTCTTCCTCTCTCCCTGACTCTGTGTGTGTGTGTGTGTGTGTGTGTGTGTGTGTGTGTGTGTGTGTAGAGAGAGAGAGAGAGGGGGGGAAGAGTTTTCGGTTTGCTGTAGGTGGGCTAGTGGGAGAACACTTCACCAAAGTGGCTCGACTGCACCTAGGCCTTGGTGACTTAGGGCCATTTCAACCTTAATTTGGACTATGAAAGAACCTATTTCAGCTCCACTTTGGACCAACTCTTTGTCCAAATTCTAGTTTGTTGCTTTCCTTTTTCTTCTTCTAACGTTTTTCTTGGTCATCTATTGAATAACTATATTTTCTTGTTAATTTTGCATTAATTTAATTTGAGCAGAAATGCTTAACTATTTTTCACAAATATTCTTCAAGCAATCTAGGACTATAAACATCCGTCTGACTCTTTCTTGACAACTCATGCGTGAAAACTGACCCTATTTAGCACTATATAAATTTGAAAAGAATTATAGAATTATAATAAGTGGTGCTGGAAATCATTTTTGCAAACAGCTCTTGCAAAAGGGCATTTAATAAAAAGGTGTGATGGAATCTCAATATTTGTTTTACATAATGGAAAGCCAGAGCTTTGTTAATTTTTAGCATACATATTGGACCAAGAAAAGAAATCTGTTTGGACTTTTGCATCTTGACCAAGCTAAGTTGTTTTTTCTTCCCCCAAAGTTGTTTGCATCTTTTTCATCTTTCTAACATGTTTCAAAACTTGTTCTTAAATAATCGTTAAGGAACAATTGCGAGGCCAAGTGGGAGAATTTTAGTCTAGCAATATTTAATATTTGGCAAATTCTAGGTCGTAGGGCTCAGCTATTACCCATTATACATTGAGTTGCAAACATATCAAGAATTCAAGATGCATCCCAGACATTGAACTAGCATAAACACAAATTTATACACACTGAAAGCATGTTTTAATATAAGAAATCCTTCTTCTCCTGCAAAAAGTACTCCCAAGTCTGTATTTTCTAAGGTCTTTTTGTCACGTTTAAACTCATTTAATCTTTTGTACTAGTACTTCCTCCTGATGCTTTCATTTGCTTCTCTTCTCGGATCTACACGTAGGCATTTTCAGTTGCAACTTATATCTTGTATCCACTTTAACCCATTAACTCTAATGATATTTTCAGTGCCTAAGACTCAAGCCATGCACATCATAATGTATTAAATCAGGCAAAGAGAGAACAAATATTACAACAGACATTTCACACAATGCTCCACTTGAGTCCCACAATCCTCCCAATCCTTGAGACTGAGACTCCAATCCAAATACTTCACAGGACTGATCAAACTTTCAAATGCAAACTTCCTGTTAAGCAGGGAGGTGAGCTTTACACATCTAAAGGTTAGAGATCTAGGGTTTCCAAATCTTTTCAGAAGAGATGGAAATTTCGAGATATAGAATAGCGCACGATCATAGATCTAGAGTTTTCTAGGGGCAAGAGAGAGGAAAAGATGGGTTTTGAGCATAAAGAGGAGAAGAGGGTTAGGGTTTAGAGAGGGAGCAAGGGAGGGAGGGGCACAGAGAGGGAGAGAGGGGGGGGGGGGGGGGGCACAGAGAGGGAGGACTGAGGGAGGTTTTCAAGCATTCTAGGTGGTTCAAGTTGACCAATAAGAGAGAGGAAAGAACAGAAAAGAACAGGAGTAATCCGGTTTTAGTTCATTGGTGGCATGTGTTAGAAAAATACCATCAACTAAAACCAACTCAATAGCCAACAAAGGTATTTCAATTATTTCACTAAATACATAACCATTGACAAGCAGCATTAATCAATAACATCAAGCAATAAGACATGATAACAGTAAGATTATTCGCTGGTAGGACGAGGAAAATATGCACCTAGTAGCTTCTGAGAGGTAAATTTGCAATTGCCCATATCTCAACACATTTATGCAAACAGTCTATTAATAACAAAGCTTTGAAAAATGACTAACATTGAAATTGTTCTCAGAAGAGTAATGGATGCAGTTTGAAATGGCAAAGCACAAAACTGCCAACATAACAAAAAAAATTATCAGGGTCAAGTCATCATCCAAAGAACTTTCATATCAGAGCTACTCTTTTGAGCTTACTAAACTGTCAACTTCATAAATATTTTCCTGTGTTTCATCCATATTCTACATCACCAGGGCTCCCCATTAAATATCCCATTTTCTGCAAATTCTTGAGCGATTTGATCCAGCTCTGGCAGATCTACGCTTTGGGGCAAGTCTGGTCTTGAATTCAGACTGTTGCCGCTAATCGCAGGGTTGCGGGCAACAGAATTGAAACTGTTGCTCCTGCTCTGAAAGGGTCCCAAGGCATTATTGCCGGACATGTTGGCAGGGATACTCCCCAACTCCGTTCCGTTCTTGATTGACCCAACATTCATCCTCACCGGCAAACCTCCTGCGTCAGCAACGCCACTGCCAAAGCCTTCACCAGTTAGCATGTTACCATTTGCATTAGGGCCACCAACAGCCTGTTGTGGTGCTCCTCTGTTATTGAACACCTCTTGCAGCAACTGCTGCATTACATGTTGAGGCATGTGTTGGTTCACCTGTGAAGGCTGTAGGTTATTCTGCTGATGCAAGGTACCATTCAACACATGCTGCTGATGTGCACCTCCTATACCATTAACAGACATGTTTGTCAGAAGTGAAGAAACAGAACCCTGAAATTGCCCAGGCTTTGCATGGTTGGGGCCATTGATGGTACTTGATGCTTCCTGCAGAAATTCATTTTGGTTTGTGTTCACATGGTTCCTCAGTAAGTTCTGATAGTTGTTCACAACCACATCGTTCTGCGGGATGTTATTATGAACTCGGCTGGTTGTAATGTTATTGCTCATGTTGCTGCTTCTCCCAGGATGAACGCCAATGATTTTACTCAGGGTACTCTGATCAGCTGGCAGACCATGAGCAGTCATCAGTTGCTTCGGTTCCTGCATCTTCGTGTTTTGTAGCTTTGCAGCAACCTGTTGAGGATAATTCTTCAAGCTCTCTGCAAACAGAACTCCACAATCATTAAAAAATGGAGCTACTCTTGGTTTCAGTGATTTAAGTACAAAAAAGTAAAAAAGCTAAAGGGCAGTTCATGAAAGCTGTGTAAAATTATATAGAAATGCCCAGGATTGGATCTGCTTTATGATTAGAGAGTAAAAAATAAAAAATAATAACCAGAACAAAAGTGCAAGAAAGATTTCACATGTAAAATGCAATATCCAGGCTCATTTCTGAGCATACATCATTATGTGACAAACTGATATTGATAACTTTGGAATCCAGTAAACTTCAGAATTGTCCGCAATTACAAATTCCATATCAAGCATCAACAATAGGGAAATGCTTTGGCATCAAACAGTTGTATGGAGTATCAAAGTACCAAATTATAAATTTGAGAAAAACACCATTAACTGACAAGATCATATCATGCAGACATCTTCTGTCTACAGAATCATTTAAGCATTTAAATATGACTCAAATCTCTTCTATGGTAATGCAACTCTCTCCCTCTCTCCATGTTTGCATGAGAAACAAAGGAACCAGTCCAAAATGCAAACACATATATCAAGTGTTATATAAAATAGTAAAAAAATTTATGCACATAGGCGGCCACAGCCATCCATGCTTCATGTGTGTCACATCTATGAACTGGGTGAAATTGTAATATAGGTCTTAATATGTTCGGTAATCAAAAAGCCATGGGAATTTCAGATGTAGCTTTTCGACGTACAACATGCACTTTGTTCATATCCCAGGAGTTGCTAATGACTCACTAGATGGTTATGTAAAGATGAAGGGAACCAGCATATACTAGAGTAACAGCAATAGAGGAGTAAAAGCTATCTACTCACAATTTTCTAATGCTTCATTTAGATTCTAGGTTAGATTTTAGAGTCAACATCTCACATGGAAAGATGTCTCTATATGTTAAAATCCTATGTAAAATAGAAAAGGAAGCAGAAGCAGACACACTTAGAAACATGGAATGCCGTACCGGCCCGTACCGGCCGGTACGGGCCGGTACGTACCGGTCCGGTCCTAGACCGGTACCGGAACGGCAAAAAAACCGGTATTTTCCGATTTTTTATCCGAACCGGCCGGTACGGGCCCGTACCGGCCGGTTCGGAGCCCGTACCAGCCGTTACCGGCCTCGTACCGGTGCGAACCGGGCGATTCGCACCGGTACGATTTTTTATTTTTTTAGAACCACAGCGGCGCCGCGCTGTGGTTTTTGAAACCACCGCGTACCGTACCGGTACCGGCCGGTACGTACCGGACCGGACCGATACCGTACCGGTCCGGCTGGCCACCGGTACGCCGACCGGTACCGGTATGGCGGACCTTGCTTAGAAAGTATGAGAACATTAGCTACAATTACTTAACAGTCAAAACCTAGCTTACTCGATGCTACATGAGAGAACAGAAAATTATTTAAACATATACAGCGAACGATGGGAAAGGAAGAAAAGGCATACTCTCCGAGAGGTAAACTGCAAGAGAAGAGGTTCAAAGAAGTCTGTTAAGATCAATTTAGATTTTCCATTTCATAATCTGATACCTGTTAAGGTTTTGTACAAGTCCGTCATATGACTTTTTAAGGCATCAAAGAAGCTTTGAAATCATCACATTTTTTGAATCATTGTCTCGTTCACTTGCAACATGTTTGGTCCTTCTCATGCTTTTTGTTAGATAAGTAGTTCATATGATAATCTGAGATTTGGAGTGCATTATGTGAGTCTGAATACCTGACTTCTGAGGCATAATGGATGTAACCAAGCTTCCCAGCACTAGTTTTGGCACCTGTGCAGGTGCCATTCTGGTACAGTGTTAGAGCGGGTCAGTTCATGGTACAAACACTTGGTAGACCCCCCATACCGAGTATCGTTTTGCTACCAGTATAGTACAGTATGCCCAGAATGGGCAGTCTAATCCAGTATGGCAAACCACAGATGCAACAAAATTAAGGTGAGACTTCAAGGAAACCCAATGGACTTTCTATTTTCATCAAGCATGGTAATCCTGATGACTTTATTTTTCTTTCATGATACTTGCTGATCAATTGCCTCTGTTCATCAAATTTTTCCTTTTGTTGGTACCTCTACTTCCAAATCTAACATATCTTTCAAAAAAGCCATCCATAAAAGTTCATAAAATGGACTTCTAGAGTTAACTTTCTGATATATCATTCTGAAGCACTCAAATTTGCATGTGCTCCTATGTACTCATCAACCATACACTATAAATCATGCTCAATAATTCCCTTCCACTTTCCTCTTAAAGCTTAAAAAAGACCCTCAATGTTTTTTGAGTCTAACAACCTGAAAGTTCACATTTTCAGGCTTAGCTCCCTCAGACTTGAACCCATCTAGACTTAATAGCTGAAGACCCTTTTTGGAAATTATTCTCTACACTTAATCCCTGAAGTCAATTTTTAGAATTTGTTCATCATAACTACTTTCTGAAATATATTCATCCTAAAGACTGAAGGCAAAGAAGAAACAGTCATTCCTGCTTTACTCTTCAATACACCTTTTTTTTTATGAAAACTGTTCAATACACCCTTAATGTCATACTTCTCTTCATCTTTATGTTGGAACAAACTGCTGTCTTTTTATGAGTATCTAAAGGAAAAAAACACTACACATTTTTGACATTCACTCTTTTAAGTTTTCCCTGCAACCTTTTCAGCTCCATAATAATTAGAAACTATCTTAATCTATTAGACTCGTGCAATATGATTCAAAAAGAAAAATAAATCCAAACATCTCTTGGCATTCTTGAGCATCCATAACTGACTCCTCTGTCCCAATTATTTCCTCAACTTATGACTCACAGTCAATCCAAAAGCCTGTCCACTTCATCTTGAAAGGCATACACCATCTATCAACATCAAGAGAGAGCATAGGTACAAGTACTACATACTTGCGTGAAACCATGCACTCTTAAGCATGAAAACAATCCATTTTCCATCAATTCAGGATCCGTGTTATATATCCTACTCAACATGAAAAGCTCAGGCCATCTTATATCCCACTACCTCCATTAACTCTTGTGATCTCCCTCCTCTGCAGTCTAAGCTGGTGATGGGGATTGTGACATATTTCGAGTCTATATAAGGGGAGCAAAGAACCATCCAAGCCTTTGGATTGACTTGGATGCCCTGGCACCATGATAGGAGCTTTGTTTTTCATTTAAATTATATTTTCTGTTTTAGTCCATTTTTTGTTTAATAGTGTGCAAAGAACTGAAGTGACTCGTTTAGTTACATGTATTATTAATGAGTCAAGAAGGCATTTTAGGAATCAAATAAGGTGGACAATTGGCATGGGTGCTAAATGTTGGACACAACAGCCTACAAAAATGTAGGCACAGGGACACAGAATATACAAAAGCATATGCATGTGTGCGTGTAATGTAGAACCATCTTTTGAAGTATATACAAAAAATGAACAAGAAACCGAAAAGGGGAAGGAAAGAGATACATGTTATCTAACAAACAAAATAAAAGAAATAGCCATGAATCTGCAAGTTATTTATGTTATTCTTTCTATAGGTACATTTAAGGTTAATTAAAATGCCTTCCAGTACTTAAGTTGATCGATAATTGTGATGCCTTCAGATCAAAAATACGATAGCACTTTATATTTAAAATATCCAACATTTGAAACTAAATTCCCCTGCATGACACTTCGGAAAAAAAAAGTCTAGCAACAATACTTTTTTGCTAATGTGATGCAGTGATTATTGAAGATCAGCTGCTAAACATTAACGAAGGGTGCAATGGCTGTGAAAATGAGCACCCAAAGCAACAGATTGCTACTCAGATCCGTGCCATTGCGAGGGATGTGTGTTAATGGAGGCATCTTAGAACCTGATCCCGCTGCAATGAATATGCATGAAATAGTTCATAAGCATATCTTCATCCAGCGACCACAAAATGTCACTGTTTTATTTTTATTTTTTTATGGTTCTTCAGATTAATTTTGATTGATAATAAGAGGTCAGTTACTTTCCATATCACTGTAGCATGAACAGTATATGCTATAGTATGCTGGAATTTCTTTTCTTAAGGACGAAATAAAGAGACCTTTTGGCCAAGGTTCAGTCCTATCCTTTCTTTCTCTTTATTTCTGCTTATTTTTCTCATCTCTCTTAATCTTCTTCTTTATCATAAATTTGCTGTTTATCTCTACTTCTTTTCTGTGAATTGATCATATCGCTGCCTCTTTTACTGTAGTTTATTTCACAAACCACACCATGGCGAACATACAGTGTTTTACAACATCAAGTATTATATCATCTTAAAACCATCAACATACGACACAAATAGTCCACAAATTATTCAAAATCTACTATTAACTTATAATTTGAACTTCATACCAAAAGTGTTTAAAATATTTCGCGATGTTAATTCTATCTCAACTAACAATAGTTTAAACAACCTTTCTTAAAGTTCTTTTTTTATGGTAGAAGTAATACATGGATTTTGACCTGGGCCGAAATCTTGTTTCAGTTCTATCCAAACCATTTCAATCTATAATCCTATTTGAATCTTGATCTCCACTTAACATCATAAAGAAAAAAAGCATTTCACAATTTTTTAGCTTAGTTGGACAAATTTAAATCAGATTGACTTACAAGTTACAAAACCCTATAGAAATTAGCTACCATTTTCAAGGGAGAAAAATTGGAATCTAAAAGGAAAACTTAACCAAGCAATATAAATTCCAAAACTTCAATGATTGGATGCTTCTAATTGTTTGTTAATTTGATTTATGGAATCAAAACTACATTTTCTCCAATCAAAAATTCATAGAAGCAAGGGATCTTGAGGCCAAGGATTTTCTCTCCTACCACCAGAAAGCAGAAATTCTTCCATCTTGTACTATATACCAGAAAATAACTAGAATGTCTTTCATAAGATCTAGTACCTGACAACCACTAATAGCAGAAAATTCTTCCATTTTCATAAGATCAAGTACCTTTCAAAAGAGTCCAGAGAACAGAAAGAATTGTAACATAAAAAATGTGACAGCTAAAATCCTATCTCATTAGCCGATGGTTTATGTCAATGTTCTAGAACTTTGACGCATACTGGTAAGATATAGTATTGTGATCCATGGCTCACCAACAAAACTAAAAGTTTGAAGAGGTTCCTGTCATGATGCTTTATCAGTTTATCTTATGTCAGAAACTATAAATTACAGTTGAGCAAGCAAGCTTCATCCAAGATATTGGACAATTGAAATATCACAGGCAACACCTTACATGACATAGATCTAAGAAAACAATCCCAAACTTCTTCATTTCTGAACTTGTAAGGATCATACCTAAGGGTCCAATCTTGTGCTCCTGGCTAAAATCAATCAGGTCTTTCATGTTATTTACCACCTCAGATATCTGTAGACAGCGGACATACATAAGATAAATGAATACTCATGGATGCAAGCATATTGGACCATAATCTCTTCGGCATAATGAAACAAACTACCAGAACTACATGATAACTACCTGCAAGCATCGCACGTATCTTTTTGAGAATCCTAAATCATTTAAGGACGGTAATTCCAGCTTTTTTGCCACCTGACAGCTTGTTTGAAGAAGTCTACAAAAAAGAATGGATCAGAAGAGGAAGCTCATAAATGCAACTCAAAATAATCATTGCCCATCACTACAAATGAGCATATGGATATATATTTTGTGAGGAAAAAAAAGCATCCATTAATGAAACAACACTCATCCGTTAATGTAATATACTGAATGAGCACAAGTTACATATGTAATGAAAAAGTGTTAAGAGGCAATAATACATATTTTGCTGATATGTTTCTTACTTGGGAGCAACCAATTCTTCATTTAAATATCTCTTATTGCTGGAACTACTGAAGAATTACAAGAATATTTTCAATATTTTTATTTTTGTCTGTCACCTTAGAGAACATCCTTAACCACGCTTACCAAACACAACTAAAGCTCCTCTAGTTTTATAACATTCTTAATATTGTTTATAATTTGTAGGCATGTGGTTATCACATAACACTACCAAGATAATGTGCTTTCTCCATGTATTTATAATACTACGTTCTATATTCATATGGTACAAATTCTTAAACATATGATTTAACAAATAGTCTTGTAATTTCTATCTATTAATGCGCGGAGCCCACCCGAGTTCGTTTTCTGCCGCCACTGGGTGGCCGCTGGGGAAACACAGCCCGGCCCCCTCTCGGGAAACGGGGGTGGGGGTCCAACAAGCACATGCAGCAGAGGGGGGCCCACAAGCACCCGGCCCGCCCCTTCTTATTCTGTAAAGCCGACCTCTTTTTCGCCAGTGCTGACGCAGTGCGCGCGTAGATAAGAAAAGCAAAATCCCAGTGGGGGCCGGTGCCTTTTTACGGCCTAAACTCCTCTATTTGTCAGCCGTGGGGAACTACTTCCTTTATGTCTGAGGCGGAGGGAGGGGGATGGGCCTACCTATCCCGATAGGACCCCATAAAGGGAGCAGTTGAGAGGTTCCATATTGCTGAGCCGAAGGGCAGAACTTCTGTACACATCAAAACTATCAAAAAAATCCTACTAGTAGACTCCTACTTATTAGGCTGAACTCTTAGTATTGCCTTGGATATTTGTCCACCCCTAGAAGAAAGGTGTGGGGGCAGAAATGAGATTGGGTGGAGATAACAATAAACTCTAATTGAAAACAAATCTAAGTGGCAGATAGGTGCCGTAGCACGATTCAAGGATAAGCTTGATACCATATTTTAGTGATCCATGTATTTGAAGTTTTGCTTACATAAAGAATTCATTTAGTGAAGCATTTTAGATATTATATTTATATGGATGATTGAATCCTATGACCTAACATTTTCATCATAAGGTTGAGCTTCAACCATATCCCTAATCATTAGTGTACCACCAAAAAAGATTGAACATTTGTGGAGCAAGTTCAGTTCTACCATGGCTGTCATTTGGCATAACTAAAATGAACTTGAACTATTTTTTTCAATAATAACTAACGACTCTCGAAGATAGACACGTAGATGCAGAATTGGATTATCACAACAGGGGCTATCATAGAATTATTAAGGTAATTTTCTGGATTAATTCACAATAGCTTGTTGGGAGGACCGCTGGTCTATGCAAACATTGGGAGAAGGAAAAAATCCAATAATTTAACAGTATGATGTGCCAAACAGACATTTTCATCTATTAATTTCTGTCAAAATAATTAGAAAATTCAACTTTCACCTGATTTAAGCAAACAAATCTGTTTTGTATTTTAAGACAAAAAAGAAAAGAGGAAAAAATATATTTTTGCAAGTTACTTCTCATGTGAGTATGTAAAGTAGCCAAGATAGCAGTCATCCAGTCATCGAACTACAGATGTTCAAATAGGAAATTGTATTGCATGGTTCCAATTTTAAGTGTGCAACTCAACATCTGCATCTACACAGAACTGATTTTTGTTTTAAAGACAATGTGCATGCCATCAGTAAGTTCACCTACATGTTACATGGGGCTTGGAAATCTTGGTGCAAGACTCCAGCAGAACCATTGTCAGGTACAGCAGTTTGATATTTCTGTGCAGCATGGAACAACTGGCTTACCTGGAAAAATAAAAATGGGTTACTCAGCTACAGAAAATGTATAGGAACAATAAATTTAAAGCAATTATGTAACTTCCTCCAGAAATAAATCTACTATAATACGCACAATTCAAAGCAATGGTAAAACATGTCAGGCAAGGCAGTTTGGAAAGAATGTAGTTTGGAAATTCAAAACTTGCAGTTGATTTAGAATGCCAAATAACAACAGCAGAGTTGCGCAAAGTTGGGCATAGATGATTAAATTATAATGATGCTACAAGATCATTGTTTCATCTCCATAAATATTAGCTGAGAATTAACAATGATATTGGTGATAAGAAACCATCGAGTCAATAAGTAACTCAGACCAAATATGGAATGACAACCACTAGGTAAACCTTCAGACACAATGGCCAGATATAACAAATATTCCAATAAGCAGCTGAGGAGATGGACAAAATTGAAAATTTAAAATCAATTTAAATGTGCAGATGATTACTAGAAACTTGAATGCAAAGAGGGCTGGACTCTTGCATACAAGCATTAGAAGCATCGACCGCTAGCTGGTTTTTAGTTATAGTTAGGACTTAGAGACAAGGTTTTGGTTGTTTATTTACCACTATGGCATGAATGTCTGGCTGGATGATACAAACTGAAAAACATATGAACCATAATAGCATCCAATGTCACTTATATTTTTGTGGTGTCACATATTTCTAATATTGTTAGACTGCAACAATAGAGACAACCAGGAACTACATCAGCTAGGGTAGCCTTCACACAGTCCTGGTCAGACTAGAACTAGTCAAAAAGATACAGACGGATCAGCTGGTTACTAAATAAGTTATACATGGCCATTTAGTCACTTGTTTGAAATCTAATTTGCATGATAGTCTATGAAGTGATAGTGTCTTATGCATAACGATGAATAAATGCCAATTTTAAATACCTAATAGAAAAGCCAGATTGTGTGATAATTTTATCTTTTTTTTTGCTAAGGTTTTTTCTTTTTGCTAAGGTGTGATAATTTTATCTTCAATGCTATCTTTTTCCTCCAGTTTCTTCCTTCATATTCCTCTTATTCTTATGAATTTATTTGTGAATAATATTCGTACATGCATTTTTATCCTTCTCGTAGGCTTTCTTCCTCTAGACAATTTCCATCTAGATCTATCTCAATCACCATCTCACTTGATCTCCACCCATCCCACAAATCTCAGGTTGTCCTCATTTAAAAAAATTCCCCCAATTTCTCCCTCTGAGCTCAATTTATGGTCCATGGTGTATTAGTGATTAGGGTGGTAAGTTAATGTTTTTGAGAGAGATTTCTCAATCTTCACCGCCACCATCCCTCACAAAACCCCAACATGTTCTCTCAGCCCATCCCTTTTGGCCTCCTTCAAAAGATACCAATGTCTCAACCATGGTCTGTCGTACCGTTCCATACCGGCCGGTACGTTCCGGTCCGACCTGAGACCGGTACCGGATCAACGTGGAATCCGGTCCCGGTATTTTATTGTTGAAGAACTGGTATAGGACCGGTTCGAACCAGTACAGAACCGATTCGGACCGGTACCAGACCAGTATGTACCGGTCTGGGCCGCCACCGGTACGCCGACCGGTATCGGTACGGCGGATCTTACTCTCAACCATGGAATGCCGTACCGGCCCGTACCGGCCAGTACGGGCCGGTACGTACCGGTCCGGTCCTAGACCAGTACCGGAACGACAAAAAAATCGGTATTTTCCGGTTTTTTATCCGAACCGACCGGTACGCACCGGTACCGGCCTCGTACCGGTGCGCACCGTACCGCCCGGACCGGCCGGTACCGGCCTCGTACCGATGCACGCCGTACCGCCCGTACCGGCCGGTTCGCACAGGTACAATTTTTTTTTTAAGAACCACAGCGCCGCGCGCTTTAGTTTTTGAAACCACCGCGTACCGGCCGGTACGGTACCGGTACCGGCCGGTATGTACCGTACCGGTCCGGCTGGCCACCGATACGCCAACCGGTATCGGTACGACGGACCTTGCTCTCAACCCTTTTTCTCTGGTATCCCGCTACTAATTTTTTTTATTTATTTAACTTGTGCTGAATAGTTAATATTTTTCCTTATTCATATTTGTATTTCTTTTTCCTGTTTCCATTCACATTCTATATTCTTTTGGTGCTTTGCGTTGATTCACAGTTTTATGCACAGTTTTCCTAATTTGATTTTGATTTTCAGAATATTCTAGCAACTAGGCATGTGCAATGTACATCTGAAAAAATAAAATAAAATAAAATATCAAGTTACATTGGACATAAACGATAAAATATAATTAAATATAAAATAATATTATGTTGATAAAATATTTTAAAATACGGATCGATTGAAGAGAAATATAATTTTATTTTTATCATCCTGCATTTTTTGATGCAATCCAAAATCTTTTAATAACTTAGTTAGTTCATTTTTTTAAATTAGCTTTAAAAAGTAGCTATTACCAAATAATTTGATTTGGAAGAACTCTTTTCATCTCTTCATTAGGTTGGATTTCCAAACCATTCTAAATTCCTAAGTTTTTTAATAGCAAGATTTAATAAGACAGAAAAATGGGGGCAGATTTTTGGTACAAAAATGACAGACAAAATCAATAGGGAATATTTTCTGATTTCAAACTGTCATTTTTATATATACCAGTACCCAAGCACATGCAATGCATGTTTGAGAAAAATAATATTAAATTTAAAGTTGTGCATATATATAATTAATTAGATTGTTCCTTATTCATTTGCAGTCTTGTACATTTTCCACATTTATCTTCTCTTGCAAACATCACAATCAAACATTTCCTTATCATTTTGCAGTTGATATTGATATTTCTGATCTTTAATTTATTTATTATCATAATTTTTTTATTGAGGATTTTGAAGAAAATACACCCTCTTTTTTATTTTGCAGATTCAGTATCGTTTTCTTTTTTTTTTTTTGTAGATTCCATACAATTTTTTGAAGTTTGGAGAAAACCATTCAGGTTGGATTTTTTTTAGCCTCATCACATTGGCATGTTGAAGACTTGCCCAAGTTCACAATAACTAGTTTATAAATTAATCAATAATAAATATAAAGAATAAACAACTAATACTACAACTTGTTAAAGCACAATAAATCAGTAGAATATAAAGCCAAGATATTGATAAGCTTACACAAGATCTATGTAAGTTTTCCATGATGCTAACTTAGTTATCCATGACTTTGTGCAAATCCAATCAGAACTTATGTAACCTAGACCGAGGTTGTGGATTGGTGAGCAAGTGAGGTTGCCACTAGCCTATCCTAGTTGGGTTTTTTCGCCTTGCTATGTTAGCATACTGAAAACTTGCAGTAGTCTCTTATAACTTTTACACAAGCTTCGAACAAGGTTTACAGGGATTTGGAAAGGACAGATTAAAAATATATTGTAAAATTCATCAAAAAAATACGTAGAATAACAACTAATGCTATAAGTTGTTAGAGCACAATATATAAGTAAGAAGGTTTACTAACAATTTTGCACTAGATCCATGTAAGTTTTCTGTTATACTAACTATATTTTAGAATCGACTTATGAAGCCCAACCCCTAAAAACCCAAATTAGGCCATGTCCACTGACCGGCCTAGAACGGCCCAAAGGCCCGTTGCAAGTTCCAAATAGGGCAAAGCCCTACTCGAACACGGAGATGACTGCTCCGCCTCGAACTCTGCTGGAGACCAAGAAACTCTAGTCTCTACTCTATATAAAGGCCTCTCAACTCTCCTAGCAGCACCGATGATCACTGACCACCGCCACCTCTTTCCGCCCATTTTTTCTTCTTGATAGCCAGTGTCTAGTTCACTATGGCCGCAGAAATTTCTCACTAGAGACAAGGGAGAGCACCAAATCCCTCTCTATTCTTCTTCGCGAACCATTCCCCTTCTCTTTCGAACCATCATCGACCAAATACCAGCATAAAGTTGCCAGATTTCGACCACAACCCCCTCTGTTTCATGGATTACCAGCTCTGTGTTTTTCTTTTTCCAGTCATCTCCTGCATCGGCCCCTGGCCGGAGCCAGAGCCCCAACCGCTGGCGACTGAGCTGGGATCCAAGAATGACCGAGCAAAGGGCCCCGTTCGGCCTTGTTTGTTAGCTGATTTTCATGCTTCTTGTCGGCCGGTCGCCGCCACTGGCCGCTCTCCACTATTCACCGCCGCCTACTGTCACCTTGCAAAACCACCATGATCCACCCCCTTCTCCTATTTTCTCAAAGAAGAAAAAAAGAAAAAAGAAAAGACCCATCCCTTTCTCTCTCTCTAATAGACCTATGGGCCCGTAGTGAAGGGTCCAATTTCTTCGTCCTATAGATCCGAGTTGACCTCCACAAAGATGTCCTGAACCCCCCGGATACCCAAACAGCCTGTTGGACCAATCACCTCGGCACTATTGAGTGCCTCTGAAACCCACTATTGATGAACCTTATCAAACAATCTTGAACTTGATCGAATCCGTGCTTCATGATTCATTGATCGAATCGCTTAGAATTGACCCATCTAAAGCTATCCTAAGTTGTCTGCAGGCTAGCGGTATCTTATCTGCTTTGTCTATCGAGCGGTCCCGGTGAAGGGGAAGGAACCTAAACCGTCGAACATTGTCACCGGGTCAACCGCCTCCTTTTCTTGTTATTTTATTACTATTAAAGTCATCAAAAAGGAATTAATTTGGCTTTTTAAGTCTTAAATAAGTTTAGCCGATTCGCCTAGTGAATTTTGAAGGTTCAAAGTGAATGAGGTAAGTAGTTTTTACACTCCATAATTTTCAAACTATCATGTTTTTCATGCATATGGTTTATCATTGATGATATCACATTTTCTTAAAATAAAGGATCAGCATATGTATTAAGAAAATTATGCTTTGTTATGAAAAATGGTTCTATGAATATTTTTAATGAAAAATAGCATGCTTATGAAGCATGAATCTTATCCTATCAATTAGTATTTTTCTATCTACTTATGTGTATATTTTAATAAAAAAATATAAATATTTATTTTAAAGAGACTCAAATAGCTACGTATGACCTTCCTAGAATTGGAGAAGATCAACATTCAGAACTAGTTCCATACGAACACAAACTCTGCCAATGGGTATAACATTGGCACATAAAACATGATACTTTGTTACGAACACGGGCTCTGTTACGGGTATAAAATCACCTTAGCATGAATATTTGTAAGCAATACTTTGAACTATGATATGACTAATAACAAAAAATGATTTATAATTATTTGTACAATATACTTGGAACCATATTTAATAAATATGGATGGATTGTGCATGCATTATTTGCTTTATGACTTATGTTATCATGTTCTACAATAAAATATTTTATTTTTGTAATCTTTATTATTGTCTTCAGATGATGCATTGTTCACAGAAAAACTTACGCTTAATCCGATAAGATAGTGTAATTTTTACTTACTGAGTATGCAGCACATATCTCTCTTTATTTTTTCTTTTTTCAGACGAATAGGATTACTAAGAATGAAGAATGGTTCAAGCTTGGAGTTCGCACAAGCAAACTTTACGATTTGGTAGCATAATTTTAGTTTTAATTGACTATAAATTTGTAGTTAGTGATTTTCTAAATTTTGAGGATTATGGGTCTTGGTATTTATATTTTAATTTAGATGCTCTGAATCTATATTTGTTTCATTACATAATGGATCATGGAATTGGACCCTTTATTATATCTTATTGGTGATGGAGTTGTAGATTGATTATGATTATCGGCTTTGTGTTATTGTGGGATGTACCCCTCAGTAGCATGGTCGTGTTATATCTCGGATTTGGGGCATGACACAACTATTCTCAATTTTGTGCAAAGTCCATTTAGAACTTGTGCACCCTAGACCAATGTTGCAGGTTCCTGCACTACTACAGATTGTAAATGGGTCGATGGCAATCTTGTCCTACTCTCAAAAGTTTTCAAAATTCGAAAAAATAGAAAAACAATATCCAATTGGCAAATAACAAAGTGACTACATTTTTCTTGCAAAATCCTCTCTTTATTATGCTTTCTTCTATTTCCTGTGACACATTTTTATCTTTTATTTTCTTATTGATTTATTTATTTTTTATTTTCTTTTTTTAGTATCATCTCTCCAAAAAAGAAATGTTGTATCAGAAATTATTGGTGTTTTCAATTCTTCTTTATTCATCTACTATCACAAGTTTTTGGTATGACCCTTTCCTTGCATATCTATAACCAATTTTCAATTTTTTCCATATTTTGTTGGAAGCCAAGAGCTTTGAATTGTTTATTTGTTTATCACCATGATATTGAGTGGGTGAAATTTCTTTATTTATATAAAATGAGAATTTTATCTTTTCCTTATTTGTATATACTGATGATCGTATAGTTGATCTAAAAAAGGGGAATGGTATTTTCATGATAAAAAATAATACAAAATCTGAAAGGAATATTTCTAGATTTCAAAACTCTCATTTTTTTATATAATAGAGACTAGCAAACAGGCATGTGCAATGCATGTTCAATATAATAAATAAACATAAATTAATAATTACATAAAATCAAATAAAACTGAGTATAAGAATTTTTTATAAAACAGAAAAATGTAATAAAAACAAACAAAATAAAATATATGAATAAATACACTCAAATAAAAAAAACAATAGACCAAATAAGAAAAATTTAAAATAAACCAAATGGAAAATTAAAATAAGTAACGCTAAAAATATAAAATACAAGTAGAGGATTAAAAGATAATTAAGCTGATAAAATAAAATTGTAAAGATTAAAATATAAATAAAATAAAACACAGAAAAATAAAGATAGAGAAATAAATTAAAATCTACCCTATTATAAAAAGGGAGGAATATGTTGGAAAGATTCCATCTCTCAAATTGTCATCCATATTGCCCTTATTCTTTCATAAAAAATAATGCATAATTTCTATCATAAAAGGGAAATTTTACGTAATTAGTAGATCCACACCACTCTCTGATTTTGATTTCACTTTTTCTCTAATCTCATCGATCCTAACTTCCAACTTTTCAAAAATTACCCCAACCCCCCACCGATCCTAACTTCCAACTTTTCAAAAATTACCCCAACCCCCCACCCCACCACCCCCCCCCCCCCCACCCCCCCCCCCCCCCCGCGCGGCCACAACAACTAAGCTATAAGAAGGCTAATATAACAATGACAAGTTCTTAATGTGATGAACCCAAGCAACTTAGGTGAGGTCAGAACCTCTATACATTGAGCATTTCCTTAATAGCTTTACGGCAGTGTTTTGGTTGGGAAGATAAGCGGAACAATGCCCTTGTTTAATTGACATTAACCCTCCAAACACTCTTTAGCAAAGCACAAAGAATTTAAAAAGATATGCAATGCAATTTTTTTTAATTTGATCCCAGATAAACTATTCTAGACTGTAAGATGGATAGTGTACTTCTGATTAAACTGGGTTAGGAGTTACCCATTTACTCTAGGCTAACTTAGATGGGCCAAGTATTCATCTAATACCAACAAAACATGATATAAAATCTTATTAAGTTTATAGTTAACTTGTCTTGAAATAAGGGACACGATGGACATGCTATAATTTTCTTTTTGTCAAAATATTTATGATAAGTAAAAAGTGCATGCATGTAGACATACATGTGCATACAAGTAAATTACATACCTGAGGTGCTAACAACCTACGAGGGAGAAACTCTTCGTGGTGTCGTGCACAAAACTCCCAAGACAAAATCTGAAAAATAGACAGAATAACTGAGTCGCTGAGCTAAGATAGATGCATATGAAATAATTACTACATAAAGGTTGGAAAACAGAATTGTAAAATATAAGCCTATAGGCAACTGTTCAATGCCATGGGGAACATATTAGTTGCATACTTTTAATTCTTCTGTGAACATGATTCGGAGTTGCCCCTCATGAACAACACGTATATGTTCATAAACAGTCTCTTGAGCAACCTTTGCATACTCCAAAACCATTATTCCTGAAGACAACTGGCGTTCACGAGGCATACCGAGAAATAGTAGCTCATCAATAACCCCACAATTAAATTTAATATGATAAAGCCTCGGCAGTATTTCGAAGGTTGCCTCTGTCAGACCCCACAAAAAAATTAAAAAACAAACGTATCAGGGAGAAGCGATAAAAAACATCCATTAGAAGGAAAAAGAAACTAGAAGTTAAAATAATAGAGAATTGAAGATAAAGACAAATCACGACCTGAACATCTATTTCACTATTTGTGAATACAGCTTCATGATCAGATAATTACATGAAATAGAACACAATTTAGAGCAGCCAATTTCAAATCTAGTGAAAGCAAAGTTATATAAATGTTGGTGAGCTTTATCTACACTAAGAAAGCAATCAAAGACAATACAAAAAAAAAAAAAGATTTTGAATGTGCATATTTGCATATTTACTATGATGTCTTTTTGGTAATTTAGAGTTGTAAGCAATGTTTTAACTCACTTTTAAGTATCGATATGGGACTGCATACCAGTAGTAAATTACAGCAAAATGCAGTATGATCTGATTTATACAGTCAAGATTATCAAACTGCCTAGGTCCTATGTGTTAACTCCTTTAAAGGGCTAGACAGAATTCCTATGCAGCCAAGCAGGCACCTGAACAAAATTATTCCTAAAAAAATAATAATAGCCATCATAGTTTTTAAAGAGCGCATCAAAGTACATCATATAAATAAATGGTAAGGCTGTCAACTACTTAAATTATGGAATTAAAAAAAAACTTTGATTTAATTATTTTAGTTTTGCTTAAACAGTTTTTATATTAAGTGATTTGAAGCATTTAAAGCTTCTTAAAAGCAGAATATGTTTGAAAATTGATTAGTGTACCAGGGAACACTCTATAAATGGGGACAACTATTTCAATAAATCAACAAACAGGCACTCAACCTGAGCTAAAGGTGGCCCCTAGGAGGCTCACTGCCCATCTAGGAACTTGGGTGATCACCTTGCCTAAGGCCTGGAAGGCAGTTTGGTTCACCAAGCACCTACATGGGACTGCCTAGGCACCTAGGCAGCAGCCTGTAACAACCATGAGTACAGAATCCCCTTATACCAACCAACACATCGTACAATCTTGGAACAGGGCCACCAAAAGATACATGCTAGTGGGCGGCGGTAGTAGCTTTCTTTTCTTATTTTTTTGGATTGGTGTGGGGGGGTTGGAGTGCATGAGCCCCACACTACCACTAACCTATTGGGTCGATGCAGTACACACAATACAATAAGCGGTAAGTGTCAACAAGAAAACTACGTATATAAAGGAACTCTGAAGTTTAGATTAGAGAATGAAAAGTGTAAAACTGACCACAGCAATGCACTTAATCTAGTACTATGACTAACAGAAAATTTAGAGTGGTTGAACCGTTGAACACATTTCATAATTAATAACTAATGATAGGGAAATGAACAAAAGGAAGAACAGATAGATCACGTAATTTATAATATAAAGTTGTTGAATGAGAACTTTATATATTTTCCCAAGGATTCAAAGACAGAAGAAAATAATTTCTAACATCAGAGATAGTTCTTAGAAACAGGTCATGGTTTGAACATTGAAAATTCAAATGAAACACCTCCTACTGATATCTAAGAATTTCTTCTATAGACCAGAACCCGTGTCATACTGAAACACATAACTAAGCATTGGCAGCAGATAATTAACCGAAAATAAAGGGTCCAGGTAACATTTAGTCAAATCTTAATAATCTTTCTTGACCCCTCAAAGATCCTAAACTCCTTTCCTACATAAGCCTCCTAAACCCCTCTTTTTCTATCCCCTTATCTTGCTTCGAATCCCTCAAACTACGAAAACTTCCAATCATAGGCCCATCCTTCCAGCACCAGAATAAGCAAGCCAGCAAGCAAGAGAGAGAGAGAGAGGCATCTATCTATATATGTGGAAGTACCACAGTCGATTGTGAGAGGATCAGTGCATTTAAGTTTGGCTTCTCTTCCCCCCACACCCTTCTCCTTTTGTTTATTTTACTTACAAGTTCCTTTTATGTCAATTTGGTACACAAGTTAATAAGAAATGCACATGTCCATATTGTTTGCAATATGAATTTTCTTCCATCAGTCAAATCGTTAAATTTCAAGGGTCATTGCTTGGTGCAATGGCAAAAGGATTGGGCTCAAGTGAGTGGCATGGGTTCGAGTCCTGGGGCACCCACTTTGTGCCAAAAAAAATGCCAAAGTTTGCCCCTCCCAGCACCCTCAATTGCCAGGACCATAATTAGGCAATGGCCATTTTTATGAAACCATTGGATTTCAACTTAGGTATGAAATTTATTTTATCCCCTTTTCCTTTTATATTAATCAGCTAGCCTTTGATCTAAAAGCAAATAATCACACATTTTATTGCTACATATTTTGCATTTACCATATTCAATTATCCATATTCTTTAAAAGGTGCATTAAACTAGAAATTAGAAGGACTTGTTATCCGACAAATCAACTTTGAGAATTACTCCTGCCCCTAAAACTATCTGTCAGTGCACCATATTATAACTTCTGCAATATGTACTTACAAAACCATAGAAATGTTAATTACTGTTTCTTAACCCACATAAAAGTGATTTTGATCGAGCGATTTCTGGAAAGAACTGACTAAAAAGTAAAGTGAAGACAAAAAACTCCCTAAGATGGAAAAATTGAGAGATATCAAAAGATATTTCCACTTCAAAACCAATAATTTGTGTAGGGAGCAATGGTAAGTAAGATTCATAAACCACAACCTGAAACAGCCAGATGAAGGTTAGTTGTTGATCATGAAAATTCCAATTATATTCCCTTTTATCTGAACCTCTTGTGACAACATTGGACGTAAAATTTAGTTTGCTTTGAGAAAACAATGCTAATTTTACATTTGCTAAGACAGGAGTTTCACTGTAAGCAAGCAATGGTACCATTTAACTTCTGAAAAGCATATGTCATATTGGTGCATAATAAAGTCACTAAAAGGAAACAAGCAACAGCAGTCATGCAAAAGCCAGGCATACAAATATAGACATCGATAGGAGTTGGAACAATTTCCATAATCACCAATGATGAGAATTCCTGTGTTACAGTAAAGTAAGTATCCTGCTAACAGAGTTTAATATTAGTGAATCTACTAACCAAATCCTTTTCCTGATCTAGAACCACAGATGCTGCATTGCCATGCATCCTGCAAATAAGTAAAATAAAATAGAGTGATATATCAATATACATGTAACAATGATACCTCTATGCATTTAAACCTCAGAACAAGATACTACTCTATATTGAAACTTCATGTACAACAAGGACAATGATATAGTTCAAATCCAAGATCATCAAAATAATGATAATAACAGTGGAAACTTGAGATTCAAGTTCTACGGTGTCAATGATCTAAAACTCTAAATAATATGGTGAACATATCCTAGTTTTGAGTAAAATAAACATCAAAATTATAAGATTGGAGCAATTTTATGTGTTAGTAAAGAAGTAAAAGGACTTATTACAAGCGGGAACTTTCTTCAAAGGTCTTATTTTACGTCTTCTTTAGATTAGGCAAGCTCTAGCCACCTTAACATATCAGTATAATTGTGCTGATGATATCTAAAGTTGAAGTAGGATATCAGATTTTTTTTTTTTAATCAGTTTCACTTCACAAAAAGGTAAAGCACAGACTGATGAGTCTCGCTGGTGGTCTAGGCTTTTGATACAAAAGGCTTGAATGTCCTCTCAATTTTTGACATCTACTTCAGCCAGCTGGCTGCTTAATTTTCCAATCAGAATTTCATTATTGATGTAGGAAGGTACTTCACAGGCTAAGTAAGAAACAACTGCACAATTTATGCAGCAAAACAGCACAGAACAAATAAAGGAAAAGATAGGAGTCAAATGATATGGATTATGTGTTTTTTCTTTTAAGGATTGAAGAGAGAGGTCCAGGGACATAAGTAATAATTAGAATGCATGAAAAATTTCAAAGGGCAAAGCTGCATAGCAGGAAAGAGAAAATAAGAAATGAGTTGAATGGTATGCATTATGTAGTGTTTGTTATCAAAGGATTGAGGATAAAGGTCTAGGCCTCTGTAATATAATTGGAGGTCATGGCAAATTCAAGGGTTTAAGTCTTGCCACTGCAACAGACACCACAGCTGCTATATTCAGAGGTGCGAGTGAATTAGATCACAGAGAAAGGAATAGAAAGAAACCAACAAAGGGATAAACAGGGATGTTTACGGTGATAACTTTGCAAAATAATTTGGGCTTTTATAAATTGTATAAGAAGGAAGTTTGAGGGTGGTCTGGGCTGCATGGATATCCATGGAAATATGATTATAACTAATCATGACTAACCTGGAAGCAGTCCCATGAGGACTTCTTTCCAAATATTGGACCAGCGGAGTCATATGAGTATATGACCATCCAAACTGACCACTCCAATATCATGTGCATTGGATGTGTCTATGCCTTAAAATACTTCCATGGCCATGTACTGGATGAGACCAAGATCTCCCATTAACGTCTTAAGTCATATTCCAATATTAAAGCCTCCTGGTATGGAACTGGTTGTCATGCTTTTCTTAAATGAGAACAAGGAGCAATTGGGGTCTCATTTGTCCAACTAAATAAAAAATTTAATTAGTTAGATAGTCATTAATTTGTAAAGAAAACAAATTAATTCCTAAAGTTTAAAAAATTTCTTGATTGCCTCGCATATATGTATTAGGAAAAAAATTACTAGCATCCTTAGCTGAATTTAAGCAAATACTTCACCCACTTTCTGTACAGAATTTAGATCTAAAAATTGTTGATTATCTAATTTTGATTCAGAGTGGCTTTTCAAAACTCGATCCCTCTAGAATTACTAATCTGATTGTGCATAATACAGGATTCAATATTTTATGTTAGTCTTGCTCTCCATGTGCATTTGAATAGTATCTTTGCTACTTTTAGCACATGTTCTAGATGCATCTTCAAGTCCAAGTTATGTGATATAATGTCATATAGATGTAAGACAAAAAATTTGGTACAAAAACCATGAATAGAGCATTTAGATATATACTCTTTCCATACAATTTTTTAAAACATAACACTAAGATTAAAAAAAATATGAAAAAAGCAACAAAAACGATTTCAGAAGACAATAAGCTGTAGCAGGGCCACGGCAACTTGATCATGTGCAATTCGATCCACATCATTTGCATCCTTTGTTCGATACGAATATTTTTAATGTTGTTTCTTATAACTGTATGGTTCCCTTATGTCAGAAATTGTATTATGTATCATGTCCCAGTTTTCAGAAGACAAAATAAGCTGTGGCAGGGGCATGCCAACCTTGTCATGTGCAATTCAGTGCCATACCATTCACATCCTTGGTTCGATACAGAATATTTTTAATGTTGCTTGTTATAACCGTATAGTTTCCTTATGTCAGAAATTGTATTATATATCATGCCCCAGTTTTTTACTATGTAATCTCCACATTTAGATCAACATACTTTATGAAGCATGTAAAATGGAGAGCTTGAAAAGTTAAAAACACTATTAAAAAGGTCAAAGTTATTAATATATCAATATAAGGCATCATTGGCATATTTATGCAAAGGAAATTAAAAAAAAGTTAAAGTTCAAATATAAAAAAAATGACTTATTAGGTCTGTGCAAATATACAAATAATGACTTGTTAGTTCTGCAGAAAGAAAATAAAGTTTTTTGCATTTTCATTGACAACATTTAATATAGGAAATGATATCTCCGCTCCTCCTTGCAAGAGTAACCATCTAGCATCAAAGTACCACTTATGAAAGTGAGAAAAAACTCATTTTGTCTAAAGAAACATGGAAGGAATCACTCAAACAAAAGACCATGTCTCCATATTTTGTGCATAAGCAGTTGACCGCATCAACCATCCCCACCAGTTTCCATATTCTTAGAGCTCTAAAATCCAATTCACACTACTCAAGCAGATATCGGCCCAAAAATGCAGAAATAGAAGCAAAGTATCTTTTATGAATGATGCTATCCTCCAAACAAACCATAGACACATCTTGCATTATCATTATTCGAAATACAGCATTAGGAAGAGCATGCATATTAGCATTATGCATGCATGTTCATGTGATCGAGGGATTCAGCTATAATTTGGATACAGAATACATGAGGCACAACAAGAACTCTATGGATATGCATTAAGCAAGTTAAAAAGGAATACAAGAAACAATATTAGTGAGACGCTAACCATAGTAGCTTGTGGGAAAACACCTAAGGCATGGTTGCTTTTTATATTATCATACAATGACAAACACCACCTTTTCTTAGCTCGTGGTGCAAAATACTCTGTCACAAATTTCTTCCAATATTGTATAGAATTATCCTGCAATTGGAGCAAATACTGTTAGACAAGTTGGCTATGAGAAAACAGCAGTAGAAACATAATCCCAACAAACACGTCAGATTAGTAGTGCATATGAAACAATCAACTCACAGCTGGCCGATTACGCTGATGATACATGTATTGCGTAAGACGGCGAGCACATAACCCTCCATCCAGGGGGCATTTTGCAGGCGTAACTGGTCGCATGTTCTGCTGCTGCAGATGCTGTCTCAACTGATGTTGTTGTTGGTGGGCTGTCTGGGCTTGCTGTATCTGTGGAAAGGATTGCAGCAATTGCTGCTGCTGAGCTTGATGCTGCTGCTGAGCTTGATGCTGTGCTGACCTCTGCTGCCGCATTATGGCCTCTAACTGTGGATTCTGATGTCCCTGCAGCTGCAATGGCTCATGTCTCTGCAGAAGCTGCTGGACTACCTGCTGCTGATAATTACTCCCCTGCCTCATATCAAGCCGTGGTTTCTTTTGGGCATTTGACAAATCACCCACCTCCTGAGCTGTCGGCCGAGACATGGCACTGGACACCACTTGATTCTGCACCTGGTCATGTTGTGGGCTCTGCTGCACAATGGAAGAGCCATCCATCATAGGGGAACCTGATACATTGTTTGATGAGAAGGACATAGGTGAGGCAGGTAGACGCATGTAGGACTCAGTGTTGATGCTGGTGCTCCTTTGTAGCTGAGGCCTGCCAGAGAGCGCCGAGCTGGCATCCGTAACCAGCGAGTTTGCGCCGACACTGGGCCCAGAAGAGTTTGCAGCACTGTTGAGGACCCCGTGGTTCATGTCTCCAGAGGCCGGATAGAGACCAGATCGCCCGGTCCCTGACATGGAGTTCACTGGGGCTAGGCTCCGGCAGTCGCCTTGAAATAATATTCCAGAGGCCGAGGAAGACTGGGACTGGCCTCCACCACCAGCGATCCGTGATGGGACCACTGAGGGGGCGGCTCCCAGTTGGGGGCTGGAATCCAGGTAGCTATCCAGAACCCACGTTCCCCGGAAAAAAAAAAAAAAGAACCTTCCACTGAAAGAATTCAAGCCCTAATCTTGGCGCATTCAATAAAAATCAAGTCTTTCTTCCGCCAACTGCACCAGAAACTAGGGTGAGATCAACCACGAACGAAATTAAGCAAATGTAACAGTACCCTTAAATTTCTATCAAGAAAGATCAAACCCTAATCGCCTCAAAAGCCACTAATTCAGCCAGCAGAAGCTGAAACGAGGTAAAATAATAAAGAAAAAAAATAATTAATTGCATGCAGCAATAGCCTAAAATAGGAAAGAAAAAACCCTAATCTCCTTCCAATTCAATTTTTTATATAAAAAAAATTGCAACCAATTCTGAAAATCCTCGATGGCAGTAATTAGAAGAAACAGCAGGAAATAACTCATCTTCAATTCCAAAAACTCACAGAAAGATGCAATAGTACCGCTCAAACAACAGAAAAAGATCGCAACTTTTACTGCTTGATCAAAAAACAGATAAAACTATCTGAAAAAATACAACACAAATCTACTGAATTAAAGAAGTAATGCAGCAATAACCTAAAAAAGGAAAAAAAAAAAAAAAAACTGATCTCCTTCCAATTCAATTTTTTTATATAAAAAAAATTGGAACCAATTTTGAAAATCCTCGAAGGCAGTAATTAGAAGAAACAGCAGGAAATAACTCATCTCCAATTCCAAAAACTCCCAGAAAGATGCAACAGTACTGCTCACACAACAGAAAAGGATCGCTAGTTTTACTGCTTGATCAAAAACAGATAAAACTATCTGAAAACATACAACACAAATCTACTGAATTAAAGAAGTAATGCAGAAATAACTAAAAAAAGGAGAAAAAAAACCCTAATCTCCTTCCAATTCAATTTTTTTATATAAAAAAAAAATGGAACCAATTCCAAAAATCCTCGATGGCAGTAATTAGAAGAAACAGCAGGAAATAACTCATCTTCAATTCCAAAAACTCACAGAAAGATGCAACAGTACCGCTCAAACAACAGAAAACGATCGCAACTTTTACTGCTTGATCAAAAACAGATAAAACAATCTGAAAAGATACAACACAAATCTACTGAATTAAAGAAGTAATGCAGCAATAACCCAAAAAAGGGAAAAAAAAACCCCTAATCTCCTTCCAATTCAAGTTTTTTATATAAAAAAATTGGAACCAATTTCGAAAATCCTCGATGGCAGTAATTAGAAGAAACAGCAGGAAATAACTCATCTTCAATTCCAAAAACTTACAGAAAGATGCAAAGTACCGCTCAAACAACAAAAAAAGATCGCAACTTTTACTGTTTGATCAAAAACAGATAAAACTATCTGAAAAAATACAACACAAATCTACTGAATTAAAGAAGTAATGCAGCGATAACCCAAAAAAGGGGGGGGGGGAACCTGATCTCCTTCCAATTCAATTTTTTTATATAAAAAAAATTGGAACCAATTCCAAAAATCCTCGATGGCAGTAATTAGAAGAAACAGCAGGAAATAACTCATCTTCAATTCCAAAAACTCACAGAAAGATGCAACCGTACCGCTCAAACAACAGAAAAAGATCGCAACTTTTACTGCTTGATCAAAAACAGATAAAACAATCTGAAAAAATACAACACAAATCTCTGAATTAAAGAAGTAATGCAGCAATAACCCAAAAAAGGAAAGAAAAAAACCCTAATCTCCTTCCAATTCAATTTTTTTATATAAAAAAAATTGGAACCAATTCCGAAAATCCTCGATGGCAGTAATTAGAAGAAACAGCAGGAAATAACTCATCTTCAATTCCAAAAACTCACAGAAAGATGCAAAGTACCGCTCAAACAACAAAAAAGATCGCAACTTTTACTGCTTGATCAAAAACAGAGAAAACAATCTGAAAAAATACAACACAAATCTACTGAATTCAAGAAGTAATTCCTCTACTTACCCTTCAAGTTCGAGAACGAATTATCTTAGCAAAAGAAGAGAATTGGGAATAGGTCGCGCCGGTTCTTTCGCTTTTCTCGCCCCTTTCCTTGAGGCTAACTCCGTTCGACGAGCTTCCCTTATATAGCGGCGGGGGGAAAGCGAGCCTGGGGAGGGGGTGACCGGCAGCAACCGCCTCAGCCGCCCGATGCCACCGGCCGTTACCAGTCACCTGCGAGATGTCGAGATCGGGGGACGTCCACGCGGCAAGTTCAACTTAAGATTCCGACACGTGCACATCGGTAACCGGAAAAGAGAGATGTGGAAACCGACCGGGATAGGGAGAACCAGATCATACCACGCGAATCCGAATAACTGCGGATGAAACCCTGTGGTTGGAGTGTGGGGACCACATCAGTTGGCGCCAGGGGGCTCGTTTGGTCTTTTTAACTACGCGTATCTGCACACGTGGGCTTGGGCTTTTCTTTTAAAATACCGGGGGATCTAGACATCAGCTGCTTTATTTTGTTAAATTTCACGTCCTAAGAATATGCCTCTGTTTTTAGCCAAAAAAAAAAAATGCCTCTGGAATCAGGATGGATGGTAGCAGGATACATTAATTTATTTTGCTCAATAAACCTAGAGATTATGGTTAGAAAAGGTTACAAAAAATATTAGCATATTTTTACAAATCACATCACAAACTGCATCATCCATAATATTTTTTTTATTAGCATGATTTTATATCCATCTATATTATTTTTTTTATTAGCATGATCTTAATTTTAGAGATCACATAATAACTCGTATCACTCATAATATTTTTCTTTTTTAGACCGATCATTTATCAGCTTATATTATTTTTCTTTTATATAGTCTGTGGAGTATATATAACCCATGAGATATATCGAATGTGATGAAATAGAGAATAAAATCATTTTTCTCTCTCTTTTTCTCTTATTTTTCTATTCTTCTGCAAATATTTTAATATGATATCAGAGCCATTGATCACCTAATCTATTGTCGCCATTATCGCTCGGTCCTTTCTATCCATCTTTGATTTCATTTGTTGCCTTCAGCTCCTTTACCATCTAGTTCGAGGTCTCTTTCTCCTCTGTCATCGTGCCTTCTTCAACGAGAATCACCAACGTTCAATTGCCTTCTCTTTGAGCTCTATCGTCGCTGTAATTGTTATCTTTTGTGTCTTCTTGCTACCACATTATCAAATAAGTTAATTAGCCACATTGGCAGGCACATCAGAAAAACACATTGATAGACACTAATTTGCTTTGTTAGTTAGTCAAGTTAGTGGATGCATTAGTCTACCGCATCAGTTAGCTATGTCAGTATTGCCAAATACATCAGGTTGATGTGTTAACTTTCTGATTTGCTGCATCAATTTTTAAACTAATATGTCTGCTTCTATTCTGCCATTTCAAATTTTATATTATCACATCAGCTTGACACATCAGTCTATCATATCAGCTTCTGAGTTATTATGTCAACTCTTAATTTACTACATCAGTTTCTGAGCTGCTATAATAGCTCGTGTTCTGCTACATCAGACTTTATGCTACCACATCAGCTCTTGATCTACCACCACGTTAGCCTCTGGGTTGCTATATCAGCTCCTAGTCTATCACGTCAGCCTCTTAGTTACTATATCAGTTTCTAGTCTATCACGTCAGCTTCTGAGCTGCTCTTCAGCTCTTAATCTGGTAAATCAATTTCTAAGCACAATCATGATTTAGTTTTCGAATTCAAGTTTGCACCTACAATACCATCTTGAGTTTGAGGAGTGATATTAGCATAATTTTAAAGATTACATAATAACCTGCATCCCCCATAATATTTTTTTATTAGTGTGATCATATATCGGTCTATATTATTTTCTTTATATAAAATCTGTATATGAGTATTTATAACCCTTGAAATACACCAAATGTGATGAAACAAAGAAATAAAATTACTTTTCTCTCTCTTTTTCTCTTACTTTTCTTTATTCTATAAATATTTTTAAAAAATAATTATAGAATCTTAAAAAAAATATTTTGTCCATCAGAAATATAGACAATCGTATTATTTTTTGTTTTAATAAAAACAGACAATCATAGTTAAAAATTTAGTATAAAATTTTTCCTTGAAAAATTTATGTGGAGGGTCCCATTTTGTGAACCATTGGAATTTTCTGCTACATAATGCATTTATTAAATTGTTCCATCGTTAAATAATATATGATTAGCCAACCCACATGATGCTTCCATAGTACATCACTAGGCACCATTATTTAATAAATTCAATAATCATAATATCTTTCCAAGGGTTTTAAATAAATATGCTATAATGACTAGTCTTTTTCAAGGAAGTATCCATTGTGATCTCTTTCCTGGAAAATGGTCAACAAACCAATGGGAGGTACAACTTTATTTTCAATTGAGAGAGGACACATTGAAAAGAAAATGAGAATACTTTTCCCTGATAGTTGTGGAATTCATAAGTCAAATATGAGTTGAAATTATAAGTTGGCATCATGAATTCACGAGAGGTGCTGTGGGCACAAGAGAAAGGAAAAGTAGCAACCAAAGAGATACAGAGACGCAAGAAGACAATCTTGGAACGTACAGAGAAGTGAAAATAACAATGTTGATATTCATTCTCATTAATATGAAAATAATAATAATGATATTTATTAATATATCATATTCATAGAGTACAATAATACTATACTCTGTAATAATATATTAATATGTAGTAATAATAATAATACTAATACTTTATATCAAAATATTGTATTATAGTATATATTATATCATAATATAGTATAGTATAGTATACTAATATTATGACAATACTACATTATTATCATTATTATATCATAATAATCATATTTTAATAGTATAATATATGATACTCCTATAATATTATAATATTATACCATTCTAATATTATACTCTTTAAAATAACTAATTTGTAAATTAAGAATACTTTATAATAATAGTTCTTGATAGCTTAAAGAGTTAAAAAATTATAAATAGAATGTGATGTTTTTTATTGTCATTTTATCATATTATAAGCATTTTTTCGGTTTGATTACCATACAGATATTAAAGTTCCATGGCAGTGTAGAAATGTAGTTAGGAAACAATAAAAAGTATTTTGTTAAAAGCTCTACTAACAAAATACCCACTCCCAACAGCTCTATTGATAAAAGCTCTATTACCAATAGCAATCCCTACTAAAACCTTGGTCTGCTTCACTCACTATCTTATGTTTTCTCACATTAAACTCAATTTTGAGTTTTCTTGTGCAAGCTCAGGTGGCTTCTCATCCTTATCTACGTTGAGGAGCAACTTTCTTTCTTCCTAGATCCTTCTTCAGATTTTTTCCTTTGGGTTGCAACTATGAGAGTAGCTTCTAACACTTCTTGCTATGTCCATTGATCCTATATGGTGAGTTTTCCAAAATTTGTTAGCTTGTTTCTTGCTCTAGTCTTCCACCATCTTTCTTGAACTTATTGCCTTTCATGCCTTCCTTATGCCAGTGCTTCTCAAGTTGTTACAATACCGGTATTCTTAGAATTGGACTCATGTGATTTGGATTTGCAAATATCTAAGGAAACTAGCTTGACAAACTTCCATAAAGAGCTACAGAGACGTAAATCTAAGATTTCAAAACCCCAGCATTCATACAATTGCACGCCTCGAAGATTGTATACCATATTCACTTCCCTAGGCTTCTATCCAATATTGAATTAGGTTTGATTGTGCATCTTAGATACAATGTATATATGTGTGTGTGTGTGTATGTATGTGTGCGCGCGCCCGCGTGCATGCGTGTGTGTAAGGTATCCCCCAAATAATTCCAATCAAAGCATTTTAATGTCTCGTGGTGGATTGATAAGAATACTCCAATATTTCATCTTTGTCAAAAATTACATATACCATATAAGATAGATATCATATTTATGGATATGATTCACTTTCAAAATATCTTAATGGCTAAATGATAGACACACGAGACGCAATCTCGTGCTAAAGAGTGTGGAGGTTTGAGTCCTCTTCAAAGCATAATATTGAGAATGCTTACTGAATAAGCAATTCAATAACAGATCTAATCAATGTTGATATATCAAATAACTTATATATTGATACGAAGTATTTCGACAATCCCCATGATTTGAATCTGAGTTGTTGGAATTAGAATAAATTAGGTAGTGGATCGTGAAATCTTGGCACCTCTATCTAATGAATGTGGATGTCCATTTGAAAAGCATTTGCCTTGCACCCACCCTTGAATATAGGATTCAACAAAAATCATACAAGGGTAAATTAATAGAAACCACTAATGAAATACCCACTAGTACCTATTACCCAGAAGATAAAATCTAGAGGTGATTTTATAGCTTAATCATGATTTAGTTGGCCCAATGGTGCAGACTCCCCTTTCATGCCAATTGGAAACAAAAGTATCTTAATCCTATCTTATCATCATATGAAGCGCAAACTCCTCCTTGCCTAATGGTACCAGTGGAATAGAATTGACCTACAATATAGAACTCATAGGTGTAACCTTTCACTCAATGCTAAGATTAACAATTGAAGCATCCAAGGTTACATAATCGAGGAAACATGACCATGGCCTTCTCGCTAGATTCATGGGTATATTTAGCTTTGAACAGTTTTAACTTTTTCCGGTTGCTCTCATGGAGACCACCGATGTACTTTATAAAGATTTCATGATCATCAATGAACATCTCCAGTAGAATAGGTTGCTTGTAGAACGTGGTAATGTAGTTATGGATAAATTGATCATACTTATATTATAGGTATTGTCACTTGATTCACCAATTTTTCTAATTATAAATTATGTAGAATTGTTTTGTGATCAGGCTCTTAAACTTTTCCTATTTTAGATTATAGATATTATTTTTTATGGACAAATTCCATCAAGTAAGAGCAAGACCAAAAAGCTGGAGACAAACAAATGGTACCTTTTAGATACTAGTATAATCATAGATAGTGAAATAAATCTTTGACTAATCTAGCCAGTTATCCAGCTTCTTTATATTAACAATGACATCATATATAGGGATTTTGATTCGAGCTTCAACTTTTAATGGTTGAAAAGGAAAATATTATGTGCCTTCAAGTTTCTTATCCTCCTCGCCGGATATTATATCCTCATCTCTAGATGTTGGAGATAGCTTTACCATAATAGGCATCACCAATCAAAATACAAGCTCGATAAGTTAAGCAATCTTCTCCTCCAATTGTATGAGATATACTTTCATCTCAGCATTTGTCAAGGTACAATTAGTAGCTATATTGAAATTATCTTGCCATTTACTTCAAGCACCAATAATCTCTCTCATCTGCTTGTACTGCTTATGCATCCAGACCATAAACTAAGATCCTCATAGATACAAGGACTAGAGCTCTAATACCAATTTGATCACTTGGAGAGAGAAATTCATTAACCCACTCAAACTCGAATCATTTTAACAAATAGAAAATATAAAAATTAGCAAAAATAGAATATATGTCTCCTTTTCTTTCAGTAATGGAACACAAAACCATAATACAAAATCTTTATTTATATTAGTGAGGTACATCTTTTCACAATTCAATCAAATTCCTCTTATAGTTAAAAGAGGATACTGCTTTTTCGAAATCGACAATGACTAATTAAAATAATCAAGAAAAACCAAAATGTTGTAGAAAGTAGATTCTATCTTTTACATCAACTTTATCTATAGCCACTTGGCTAGTGCTTTCCAGATTGAAGATATGTCCGGCCAAAGTCTTCCTCGAAAAGGAATATATTACTTTGACGAGCCCGTTTTAAGGTCGAAATGATGGAATTTGATCCTAATTGCTCAATATACACACTCTTACGAATGGTACCATATCATAGAGCTCAAAAATTACTCCATTTCAAGAAGAAGAAGAAGAAGAAGAAGAAGAATAGAACCTAAATTAGATAATGTACAGATAAGTTATAGCGGCTGACAGTTGGAGAAAAGGACATCACATATTATTCAAGCATAGTTTTATTAAACAAGTTAGAGATAATGACTAGTTGGAAATTGAGACTATATTCTTTGTTTAGATTATACGGTTGCTAAAATATAGATTTCACATACTCTCCAAGGGCAACTAATTGGGGAATTGCTTGCTCAACATGCCTTACACCATATTCATCTGGACTCCTCAGTCTTGTTGGTAGCCCGTAGTTCCTTTTTCAGTCTTAGGGAGGGATTTAGATAGAACCGATTCAACAACATAGGAAAAAACTTTCTCTTCAAAGAAGGTGGGAAGAGCTTTCATCCCGGACTCATTCTTCTAGGTCAAATTCTTTTCCTTCAAAGAGGGCTAGGTCTAATCCAGGGTCACTCGACCTAGAAAAACAGATTTACAGTAAATGTTGATGACATGATATAATTTTAGCATTTCATACATTCTCTGAAAAAGGCTTGCAAACAAAAGCTTGACACTGCCAAGAATGACTCTCAAAAGCTCACTTTCTGTTAGCCATTAACGTTGAGCTACAATAAAAATACATTGCTCATTTCTACTTTTGTAGTTAATTGTCTTCTTTTTTTCTCTCTGCCTCAGATTAAACCCAGAACCAAGACAAAAGGCTCTCACATTAATCACCCATTAGAACAACAAAAAAAGACTAAAGGGAAGGAGAGATGATGAAACATATGGCTTACATGGAACAAGAAAAGTTACTCTAGGTCCCTATTGTACTATGCCATCATTTGATCTCCGATAAGGTACATAATGATGATCTTTAGATACATTCTTCTTCCTTTTCTCAAGTACGAGTCAAGCTTTCCTGATGCCTGTAGAGCCAATAGAGAAGAATGAAACAAATAATGAAAAGACTATCTTCGTGAGTTATACATCAACCAAATCATGTTCCATGGGCTTGTGCATACCTTGATCTCATTATACTTCTTTATCAGCTTCCTTTCACGAATATCTGCTGCCTAACCAAAATTAAGTTAAACATTGAATAGGCACAAGCTAGTTATTGACAATGCAGATTTGTGCTTGCTTGTGCATGTGCGTGAGTTCGTGGGCTTGTGTGTGTGCGCTCGCACACTTTTGTGTGTATGTGTGTGTGAAGGGAATATATAGACAGACATTTTTTGGGATATTGTGGTTGTTTTCCTCGCTTCACTGCTTCTCTTTCTTTTTTTATATATTCAGAAGAAGATTAATCGATAGAGTAGATTACTAAGCAGGCTTGGTACACTCTTCTGCGAAGGACTAATAGATTGATGGATGAATGGAAGCATGATGGATCAAGATATAGATGCACTCGCAAGTGATCAATAGCCTCCCTAAAACACTCGTACAGACTGAAAGAACAAATTCCTTTCCGACAAAATTTCAGATTCAGCACTCTTTCGAGGGCCTGATTTTACCGCTTATCTTGAAGATGTAAAATAGTATTGATAAAAGATGATTAGTGTATAGTATTAACATCCAATGACAAGGTATGATGTATGTAAGACGAGCAATTTCACAAACTTTATCAATTTTATGTTGAGGTGAAGAATCCATCAAACAAGACAATAATCCTAGTCAAGTTAGGATTTCTAAAGCATCCCTTAACATAGTCAAGATTTGAATTCAAATCAGATCCAAAATTACTAATCGATCAACGCAACATTCTTGCACCATATTTGCTTTTGAAGGTTTAACTACTCATGCAATGTTTGCTACATCCAATTGTGATGGTAATAGTTATATTAATCTTGAAATGATCTATTTGCAAATACTCGAGCCTATTCCTTAGGGTTTCACTTCCCATTTATATTGGTTAAAACTTTTAAATAGCTTATCATCTTTACCAAATATACTAGCTTCTAGAATTCTGCTTAATTTTTATGCCCCAATAAATTTTGTTCCTGTCCATGAACAATTACAAATCTAAGACATCATTCATTTCACTTTGTTTAAACAAAAATATATAGAAACAAATCAACTGCAAGCTGGGTTTTAGCAAGATCTGCAACATTGGATCAGAACTGAATAGATGTAGACATTATAGCTGACTTAGATATATTGAAAACATAACAGCTACTAGATCCAATCACCACCAATATAACTAAATCTACCTAGAAATACTTAAAAAATAAGTGCCAAGACCAGCAGCATATTTAGATCAATCTGATCCAGATGTCTAACTTCATTCACACGAAGCACATGATAAGCAGACAGACATATTTGTGTAAAATAAGCACGATCCAGGAAAGACAGATGACTATCATAAAGAAGATTGCCTACTCAATAAATCTCTTTACAAGGCCACATTGGACTGAACAATAGCAACTTTATGCCATGCTTATAAGTAAATATGGAGGGTATTTTCTGAAGTTTAAGGAGTAGACCTATGAGGAAGAACCTCATCTACATACATGCAAACATAAATACATACATATATGTGTATGTGTACGTACATAAATTACATATGTCCATATGCCTGTATGTGTGACTATATATGTGCGTGTGAGTATGCACATAGCACATACATATGTATGTATGCAGATGCAAATGCATATGTTTGGGTGTTCACATACATAAATATATAGATAAGATTGCAAAATTAGCCTTGTCTGATTAAACAATAATGGGGATATATAGATGAAGCAATTGCAATTACAAACTCCACTACAAGATACATGCATTGAGACCACTATTCAAATCTGATCATCTTTAGGGAACTCTCCTAATATCTACTCCAATTATTTTGTGGGTCCATTCGGTCACCCGCCAAACACATAAATGCCAAATTCAGTAGTTATGCCCCCAAACTATTCATTCTGATTTAAGAATCATTGGTTCGCCTCAATGCTACTTTTAGATTCTCATTACATTCTTCATACAGAAGTTACTAGTCCTGTTCGCTCTGGATTTTGGCGGATTTTGATTGTCTTACATATCCTCTAATGACTCTCCAAATAAATTTCTTTCACTAAGCATCTCATATCTAATTCCTCCCATAGAACCATTAAACTGTTCGATAATTCACCTCGTTGTTGCTTTCTATCTTGTCCTTTCATAATGGATCATTCTATTAATTCACTTGATTGGCTATTCATTTGTCTTGGGATCTTGGGCATTTTCTTGCAGTTAAAATTGTAAACCTTTTAGAAGTCTATTTCACCCTAAATTTTTATGTTTGTTTCTAAATTCTAATCTCTTTATGTCCATGCAATTTTTGGGAACAACAAATTACATTTTGTGGAGTTCGCAACTTCTTTCTGATTTCTAGCTTGTGCTTGATTTCCATCTCAATCTTCTTTTAGATCTTTCCTTCTTTTCACTTCCAGATTGGCCCAATTATCCTTATGTGTGTCATTTATACACTAATTATACTCTGAACACCTAGAGTTTTTCTCTGGAGGGCAAGCCATTGTTGATGAACTAGTAGAACTGAAACTAGAGATTGAGAATCCAATCCACCCTACGCCTTTTTCTCATCATCACTGCCTTCTCATTTGGGATAGACTTCGTTTTTCTTTTCTCTCTCGTGCAATCTTAAATCAACAAAGGAGAAAAAAGTTTAAAAAGAGCACTAAAAAATGACTAGAATAGAGTCCCAGACAATATGTACTGATGGAAGGGGAGAGACCTTATATCGAGAGACTTGGCTTTGATTGATCGAGAGTGTTGTCAATACAACGCACATCAGTGGGTATTATGGTTAGTCATCTCATTTAGCATTTGGAATGAACAAGGTTTGAAACTTAAAAAATACCTATCTCGCTTCCATTGAGGATTACCTTCTGACTTAATTTATTTCTCAATCTGGCTATTATAAATATAAAGAAAGTAGAAACTCAATCTTTGGGGAATTGGAAAGGATCCTCAGTAAGTTTTTTTTATAGGGCAATCTAGTGTCCTTATTCCTCAAGTGCCAACCGCAGAGAGGAATGCCATCAACTAGGTTGCTATTTGCTACTAACCACTCCCTCGCCTGCCGGCCACTCGGGCTTCATGTTTCAAGTTTGTTATCCTAACCGTCTCCCCTACTCTACCAAGGAAGATTTTTCTTTTTTTCATCGTTGACCAAGGAGAAGGACAAAAGAATAGTTGCATTGCTCGTAAACTTTAGAGATGTCTTGGCATGGACTTATAAAGAGATGCCTGGTTATCTCAACCAATTGTGACCCAGCATTTAACTATCAAGCCAGGGAAAAGGGCTCCTCCCCACTGATGAACAAATCTTCACCCCCTAAGAAGATGCCTCTAAAAGGATGATTCTAGTCCTCCTGAAACATCTCTCTCTTATTGCATCCGAGGAAGTCAAGCAAACACAAACAAGAATTGCTTATTTTTTGTAAATAATTATTTGTTTTATTGTATGATTAATCTAGTTAATATGTTTATTATTTGCTGGGATATCTACCTCATTATTCCATATCTTATTATTTTTATAGATTTTGAAAACTAAGATAGCATGGGGTTATGATCGAGAGAGTGACTAGAGGCTGAATTTGATATTTTTAATTTAGATTAGGTTTTGACTAGATCTTGATTTAAGAACTTTTAAATATTGTTGATTTTATGAGATATTAAAATTTGGTTCTAGTTATTTAAATTGAAGTTTGAACATTGGTTATTTAAATTTATTTCGCTGTTTGCTTTATGATATCGTGATAGATACCTTATATGCTTATGGAGAGAGTTTTCTATGAGTATCCGACAATTTCCATAACTCCCGGCTCGCGAACTTGGGTTGGAGGCGTGATAGCTGGTATATTGATACCTTGCCAGTGAGAGTTATGTATTGGTATATTGATATCCTACCAGTAGAGGTTATGCGCTATTACATCGATATCCTGCCAGTAAAAGTTATGTGCTGGTATATTGATATCCTACTAATAAGGGTTATATGTTGACACATCAATACCTTGCCAATAGAGGTTATATGCTAGTGTATCTGTGAGGACCCATGCGGGCGTGTGTTTAGTCCCACATCGGTTTCGCTGGGTAGATCCTAGGTACTTATACAAGATCAAGGAACCCAAATAATACCTTTCGACTAGCCATTTTGGGTGAGGTCCTGGGTTCTTACAAATGATATCAGAGCGAACCTGACCCATAATCTATGTGGACTAGGGACACTACAGCACGAATCTATTGGGGTTGACCACGGGCCGATCGTGGTGTTTGTGATTAGATTTGAATAGATTTGAACCCTTAGCCTGACGAGGACGTCAGGACTTGAACGGGGAGAGTATGTGAGGATCCGTGCGGGCGTGTGTTTAGTCCCACATCGGTTATTCGCTGTGTAGATCTTGGGTACTTATACATGATCCAGAAACCCAAATAATACCTTTCGGTTAGCCATTTTGGGTGAGGTCCTAGGTTGTTACAGTATCAATACCCTGTCAGTGAAGATTATATGTTGACATATTGATAGTCTGCCAATATGAGTTATATGCTAATACTTTGACTATTTCTGGTCTCATATCTGACCCAGCCATATAATATAAGTGTGGTCATAATTCATGACTTCTGAGATAAACTTGATGTTTTGAAAAAAAAAAAAGTAGATTTATCAATAAAACCTAGATTTTGAGAAAGATCAAATTTGACATGTATAAAGTGTTTATAATGCTACATAACTAGTTTTAGTTTTTGAACTGACGTGATTCTTCTCCTTACTTTTAGTAAATTATTACCTCATTTATCTAGTTAAGTTGTTCACTACTTACTGAGCTATGTAACTCATTATTCGATACCTTATTATTTATATAGATCTTGGAAACTAAGATAGCATAGGGGTATGCTACAGGAAAGAGTGATTAGTTGCCTAATTTTAGTTCTCTATTCTATATTAGGATTTTATCGAAGTTTAATGCAAAACTTTTTAAATATTGCCAATTTTGTGAGATATTAAGTTTTGATTTTATTTATTTAAATTAAAGTTTGAATGTTGGATATTTAAATATATTCCACTGTTTGCTTTATGATACTGTGGTGAGATATCCTGCATGCTTGTGGAGAAAATTCTCCACGAGTATGCGGCGGTTGTTGCGACTCTAACTTGATTTTGAGTGGAGGTGTCAAGGAGAGAGATTATGTGCTACTCTATATTATAGAAGAAAAGAAGATAGACAAAAAATGAGAGAAAATCCTGCAATATTTATAGATCACTGCACATTTTTATAGAAAGATTATATAACGGTTTGATGATTAACCTTATATATTGTTTCACTAATGATGCGGGCAAAGGTTTCAATGGTTGTCAGCTATGAGCCAAGTATATAAGAACCCAAATGGAGGTTTTGTCATTGTAACCCATATGATAAAAGGCGACCAAAGCTCAAGAGCATCGCATGGCTAGCTATATTGAAAATTGTGCTTGAACAAACTTGAAAGACAAACCCTTCAGATTTATACTGAGATGTACGTACGTACTAATGGGTAAAACACTCTAAAAGTCTACCAAACTGATAAATATTTCTTGAAGGAAGAATAAAGTATGGCACTTGACTCAAAGGTATTCTTAGTTGCATTAAAAAAAGTAGTCTAGTGCATATTAATCTAGAAGGAAACTTACTATCGAGGATATTTAAAATTTTAAATAGACCTACTTTCACGACATCCGGTATATAATTAGCTTTCCAAAGCATCTTAAATTACTAGAAAACGAATATCAGTTGAGGAAAAAATGACTGATTTGTTGAAGATGTCAGTGCTGTTGAACTTTCAGTATTTATGAAATTGCCATTCCATGGGATATTTATTCAATGATGATTTTCCTTTGTTTTTGGTCGAATTTTCATGTTTATTTCTTCTACTATTTATTTGATATTTATCTTTTTTTCTTCTTCTTCAGATAAAATATATCCTAAGTGATTATAAAAAAAGTCTATTGGTTTCAGGATATCTATCTAATAAATACCCTAGCTATGTATTTAGTTTTGATCATTGAAATCAATATAACTATCTACTGAGGATTTTCTTTCAAATTTCTCTTGTGTGGTAAGGAGCGCTGTTTAAGGCTCATATAGGATGCTACAGTTAGGAAAGGAGTTATCAGTGAGATGCCTGTGTTCTTCAACCAAGCCTTGTGAAGATTGAAAGTGGGATGCTGAAGGTTCAATACGAGAGGAGGCACAAGACCTTCTATTTATCCGTTCTAATTCTATACTCCCTTTTAGTTTCAGAGAGTTATCCTTTTCTTTAGTTTAATTCTTTCCTTTTCTTCTAGTTCTTGTTTTAAATTCAATCTTGCTTCTAGCTTTGATTTGCTTCTACTTCAAATTATATTAATATTGTACTACTATCAGCTAGACTTCAATTGGTCAATGAATCAATAGTATAAGAAAATAATATTATTGGTGAGCCCCACCGCTACGTCGGGTGCTAAGTCACCATCCTCGACCAGCCCCTCATCCTCATGAAGCTCAACAACCTCACCTTCAACATCACCAGTGTTTTTTTTTTTTTTTAATCTCTATTTCTCCTCATCTCTTCCCCTACAATCCTCCTTGCACTTCACCCCTTGCCATCCTTTTTTTTTTTTTAATTTGCCAGCTCACCATGGGCAGCATCCCACTATTCCCAGCACACTAAATCTCAAGCCCACTCTAAATTTATTTTATTATTGAAAAGAATTACTAGAAGTGATGAAAACTGAATGTAGGAAAAATAATTTTATAAAATTAAAAACTGAAAGGCAAAATAAGATACATTTACTCTTTCTTCTCAAATTTGGCCTTGAATTTATTTTTGGTATCTTTGTCCCCACAATCAATGGTCTCCTGAATACATAGGAATGAACCAAAACTAAACGCGATGAGCAAACAACCCCCCTCTTACTATTGAGGTGGTAGCACGATGGAAATAAGGCTTTGATTCCATCGGAATGGCCTAGATTCGAAATATGCGGATGTCGATTAAATGTGGAGACCGGATGCCTCCCATCTGGTTTGTCCGGTGGAGTCGCTATCTGGTCTGTCGCTACTTAGATGGTGCTGGTATGACGTACTCACATCGAGATAGAGCTGCCACGCTGTTGGAGCTCTGCTACGGATGGAGAGGATATGAGTAAAAAATGTTCAGATTGTATCGAACACTCTCCAAAGAGAAGGGGCCCAGTAAGTACTGCTATGCAAGTGTGGTTCTTCTCACCTCACTCCTTCCTTCCTTCTTTTTTTTTCCTAAGCCAAAAAAAAAAAAAAAAAAAAGCCCTCTTGCCCAACTTCCATCTCCACATACGCAGTTCAAACTCCAAGACCTCATCCACCTATTTCATTTTTTGGTACAACCCATTAACCTATATCTAACCCACCGTTCGTACTATTTTTGGGCGGAGGTCCCAATATCGCGTACCTGCTACAAACTCCAGGACCACAGCTTCGCTCCCCAGTCCCCGCCGAACTCGAGAATCTCGAGGCAAAACCCCACATCACCACCGTCCAAAAAGTCGAGTAATTCGAGTTCCCTCGCCGGCCTCCTCTTCTCGCATAAAAACGCTATCGAGCAGTGAGCGTCTCGTAAAGGAGTTCCTTCTCTCTCTCTCTCGTGGAGATGGAGACCATGGCGGCGGCGATAGGGGTGTCGGTGCCGGTGCTGCGCTTCTTGCTCTGCTTTGTGTCGACGATTCCGGTGAGCTTCGCGTGGAGGCTGGTTCCGGGAACCCTACCGAAGCATCTCTATGCCGCGGTCACTGGGGCGGTTCTCTCGTATCTCTCCTTCGGTTTCTCCTCCAACCTCCACTTCCTCATCCCCATGGGGCTGGCGTACGCCTCCATGCGCCTGTTCCGACGCCACTGCGGCATCATCACCTTCTTCATTGGGTTTGGCTACCTCATCGGATGGTAATTGGCCTTGGATTATGTTTTGTTTTCTTAGGTTTCTTTTTTTAGCTGGATTTGCTGTTTTCTTCGTAGAAGTCTTTTGTGATGCCAAGTTTTGATTTTTTTAATGCAAAATTGGATGAATTGAAAGATTCATGTGGAAAATTTCTTGGTAGGTTGTTTTGGCTTGCATGCAGGAGTGCTCGAAAATGATTGTTTTCATGTTTTTTCTTAGACTTTTTGCTGGATTTGCCGTTGTTTTTCTTCGTAGAGGCCTTTTGTGGTGCGAGCTTTTGTTTTTTATGCGAAATTGGATGAGATGATTATGTGGAAAATTGCTTGGTAGGTTGTTTTGGCTTGCATGCAGGAGTGCTCTAAAATGATTATTTTTAGTTCTTGACAAATTGAAGGTCATACTCGTAGCAAAGTGTCGAAGGTACTTGAGCTCTGAAGTGTCATTGAAGTGCTGATTCTTTATATTTTCCATTCAATGGTAATTTATCTATTCCAGATCTCGAAGTTATGTTGGTGTCTTGGAGGATGGGATGAATTGTGATAAAGCGTGGTGATGAATAGAAATTTATGGTGTTGTGTGTAACTTGAGAAGCAGGATTCTCTTACGTGGTGTGAAATGTCATATTGGCAGGCAGGTGGGGTCATACTGATCTTTCATGCTAAATGGGAAAATATCATTGTCTTGATTAAAAGCATTCAGCTGTATGCCATCATAGCATTCATTTATGATATTTTTCTTTTTAACAAGACCCAGGTGGTTAGTTGGATGCTATAAATTCAAGCGTATCTCTACTAGCTAAAGACGATTCCTATTTTGAAGATTTCTTATTGTGTGTCCTAGAGCTACTTGGTGAAGTTGTCACTTTTGTTGAACTTCCATACACCGATTGATTGTACGCTTGCTGTTCTCAACTGGGCCTCTGAATCTCCTCTGGTTTCACCAATCAGTGAGCTTTGCGAGTCGAAGTCATTTCCGGAAAGACACAATCAGAGGAGCTCTCATGCGTGGATATTCTTGATTTAGGCTCTTCTGCGTATATCAAGAAGTTGACAGTTTTAATCTTCTAACCATCTAATTTGCAATGATTTACAGCATTAATACTGCATAGAAGTTGTCGGTTTGTTGCTGATATTGGTATAGTAGCTCAATCTTATATAATCAGTAGAGAGGATAGACTAGTGTAGTCTGACCCTGTTCAAAGGAAACAATAAAAAAATAAGGAAAAAAGATGAATAATTCTAACATGTGAACTAAGTAGGCCTCTTTTAACTGAATGTAGACTTTAATTTTGAGTGGAACTTGTGATATTACTGGAGATACTAATGCCAAAAATGTCAATAATAGTTAAATTTAGGTACCTCTGAGCAATGGTTTTTTCTTTCTTCCTAATTGTTGACTCTTTTTGATGGTTGCTCAATATAAAAGGGATTAAGTGTCAAGTGTTAAAAGAATACTTCTAAACATTTATATTTGAATGCACTGTTTCAATATTTCATATGATTCAATAAGATTCGCCACATTCATTTCAGACTTCATTTATGCATGTATATCAACTTCATGTTAGTGCTCTACTTCATCATCTGTTGTAGTGATATCTAGTAGAGGATACAATTTGGCTCATCAGACTACGTCATTTGGATAATATGGATGGCCAAAACTGGAGATTTTCTTAGCAATGCACTGCTAACATTTTGTAGTCCAGTGACATTTATAATTTGACCATATTGAAATGACATATCTCTCTGCTTCGATGGTCTTTAGCTCATTCTAATCAATTGCAATAAAATTTGTTTTCTAGAATGACAAGTTTCTTGTACTCATCCTTTCTTATGGCCCACGTGCTGAAACTTGCTATTTCCTAACCTCAGCTTATATTTGATCATCCTAAAATGCTATTATAATCTCTTTATGGAACTTGGAAACAACAAAGTCTTCGAACTTATGGAAGCTGCAAGAACATTATACTCGCTGCAGTGACATCTAGGTCCTCTTACAATCCTTGCTTGTTATCAGTGAAATCCTTTGTGAATAAGGATAGTTAGAATTTATATACTTGATGAGGAACTGCTGTATTTTGTACAAATATAAATATTGATACTGGATATCATTGTTTGGTTATGACTCCGTTAGGAGTTTAGTAGTAAGATGCATATGCTAATACTACCAAAATCTTTTTATGATAGTGATGTTAGCAAGCTGCAGGGTGATCTAAGTTTGATGACTCCTTGATGAGTGCCGGTTTTGCTCTTCCTTCCCATTAACCCCATAATGACTTTACTGACATGACTAACTTCAAAATGCATTATTGCCTTTACATAGATCTCTTCCTTCATCTAACATCATTCATAAGGACAGCTTACTTATTTTGGAGACCTAAATTTGAACACCAAATTGTGAAACTTATCCTATGCTTTTCTAGTGAATCTTATTCAATTCTTAGTCCAGATCAAACCAGTAGAATGCTAGTGCTGTCCAACAGGCATTGCTGAAGTAGAGGATTTACATGATGTAGGGGTGAGGGTGAAGTGAAATTATGTAGTAAATTATGTAGTAGATGCAAGCATGAAATCTGAAGAGACAAGTAGCATTTCGTTACTGGAGATAATGGTCAAGTTGTGCTGGACTTTACAATCAGAATTTCTTACAAGAAGGTAGGGTAGAATAACGCTAACATGTGATATAAGGCAAGTTCAATGCAAAGGTTAGGTAAAAGACAGCAAACAACACAATGGATGTTGAAGTTTGAAATGGAGTTGATGATGGGACATTATTAGATTCATGCAGTCAGTATCATACCTAAAGAAGCCCTAATCAGAAAGAAAGACAGTAGGTGCTAAATAAGAGTGTTTGACGATAAGTCAGAAAAGAATGCACTAAAGATTGAAGGACTACCGACAAACCCATACATGTGCACTATCCAATGGCTAGACTGTGGTGTTGCATGGACATGGACACAGGAGTCAAATTCGGACATGTATCCAAGTATCTGACTCAACAAGAGGAAAAAATAGAGAGACGGGGATATGTAGGATATATATAGATAATTATATATACACACACACACACACACACACACACACTCACTCTCTTCTAATTAGAAAACATTGTGTGTATTTCTTATCCTACTAACTTCTAATGTCAAAATGAGAGGTTTTAACTCACTGTTGGTAGAGTCCAGCTCTCCACAATACTAAAAGCAAAAAACTTTATATGTATCCAAGTATCTGATATGTATCCGCTTTGGATACATGTCCAACATGGTGGTCTATTCTCAGGTACTAAGCCCTTAATCCCATCGTGAGTGAAATATTGAAGCCCAGATGAATTTGCACTAAGCCCAGGTTCATATGGTAATTAATAAAGTGGCCCTGATTTGAGGATGTTTCAGCCTGACAGAAAACCTAAACTTTGGAAAGTTTGGATTTTAGTATCGTTGGGCCAGCTTTAACTCGGTTCATGTTCAAGGTTTCAATCCAGTTACAAATTGAGCGTACACCTTCCCCAACCCATTGGCATATGGGTATAATTTAGTCTTATATGATGGATTAGAGACCATTATGAGATAAAAATGAGACATGTACATGTTAAATTAAGTTTGAACAAGGTAATGGTCCCCAAATATTGATTTATGATAGCTGAAAATAAAGGAAATAGACTAAAAGCCAGCCAAAATAGCTTAAATATAGCAAAAATGCCTATACCGTGACATGGTAATTGGAAATGAAAGAGGATTAGTTTGTTCGGGGGGTCTTTTTGTTCATGAATTTTGGAGATGGTGCCTTACTTTGTGTTAGCATGAGATATCCAATGTAATTTAAAATGCATTCATAACAATTGTACTATTGTAGGTTAATAATTTAATTTAATTAGGGTGTTCAAGGGAGAACAAAGGTTAGCGGGTTCTGCTCATGAGAACTGGAGGTCTCCCCCTTTTTTTGTGAGATCTCTCTCTATCATTATCGTCCACTCTTGCTCTCTTCTATCTTGCACTTTCTTTGAACCATAGAGATGGTTGGAATGGTGAACTTGAAGCTCTCAAAGCTTCCCCTTGAATCGAAGAAATGGACAGAAGGATCTGATGGCCTTGTCAGCATAACAAGTGCTAGAAGCTTTAAGACACAAAATATGTGGTTGCTCTAGCTTGAAACTAAGGCAATTTTCTGCTGACTATGCTGTTGTCTTCATGCTCCAGCTTGAAACTAAGGCAACTGTCGCTGACTATGTTGTTCTCAAATGTGGTGAAGAGAGACTTGGAATTGCATGAGGGAGATGGATGCCTGTATAACATTACGGAAAGTGCAGAGGTTGAAATGTGGTCAAAAGATGTTGAAGCCTGTATAACATTCCTGAAAGTGCTGTTGAGCATTGTGTATAGCTTATCAAAGAACTCCACCTAGTTGCTGAATTCTGATGGTTTATTGCCTATCAGCTGAATAGATATGGGTTTCAGAGCCTCCTTATCAGTATGCACCAAACACCAAATAGAATTCAGAACCTATCCTCTAACCTTTTGGTGATAGGTTACACCTAACATTCTTGACAGAGAATATCTCATTGCGTGTTTTATTTTTTGATTTAGACTAATGATGAGTATCTTCCATGTTAACCAGATTTCCTACTGTAGTTCTTGGGAGTTTTAGCAACAGTGACATATCGATGAATTTGAAGCTTTAACATAAAAAAAAAGTTAAGGATCGATTTCCTTGGTGAATTCATGTTTTTTAAAGAAATCCAATATTATGTTATTGCAAGAGTTACACCCATGGAGCATGACAATAGACTTGAGGTGTGTGCTAATATTAACCCAGACCAGGGTGATTTGGATCAGGTTGCAGCAGGTTCCAAGGCCAAACATTCTGGCTCGTGCATTGTCCATCCTTGACTCAAGTGTAATTTTTCCTGCTATTTAACCCTTTGGTTTGGTTTTGACCATTTCTTGTTGGCGAGGGGGGTAGATGAAGAGGATAGCATATGTTTTGATGGGTGGTAGAACATTTAGGTGGTGGTAACAATGCAGGTGGTGGTGTTGTTGGAAGGGTTGTGTAGAGACAATGGTATTGAGGGCTTTGTTGATGGTGGTGGTGTTGGAAGGGGCAGGAAAATGCAACAATTTTGGCAAAGAGATAGAGATAGACATAGAAAGAGAGAAGTGAGGCTGTTAGGATTGCAAAAAGTGGTGGTGTTGGTGCTCTGAAGTACAAGAAGGCAAGGGAAGGATGGAGTGAGAGAGAGATGGGAAAGTAGGAGAGGGAGGAGCAAAATTCTCGCCTGATCTCTGGTGATTGGATCTAGGTGAGAAAATAAATGAAAGAGATAGTATATCTGTAAGCATAGCTAGAAATATAATTTTTCCAACTATTTGGGTCGGCTTTCTGAATCCTCAGTCACAATCATATATATAAACATAATAAATATTTTTTATATGTTTTAATGATAGGTGGCTATCTAGTCAGGCCATGGTAGTTCTCACCTCGCAGTAAGCTTTGACACAGCCTGTATCCTTATTGGACACTCAATTCCCGAGCTAGCTTGGCCCTATAAGCCAAAGATTCTTGCCCAAACCCTAGTGTTGGCAAAAACACTGCTAGGTGACTTGGCTGTCTAGGCTCTTAGAGAGCCTAGACAACCTAGATAGTGGTCAACTAGGCACTCATATGCATGTTTGCCACATGAATAATGATAACAATCTTTTGTTTATATGCTTACTATTATTTTTTTAAAGTTGCTACCTGTGCTCACAGTTAATTCTTTTTTTTCCTTAGGTGATTTGTTTAATCACTTATTTTCTTTCCTACATTCTGTGTAGCCATGTGTACTACATGAGTGGGGATGCATGGAAGGAAGGAGGCATTGACGCAACTGGTAGTAAACTTGTTTAAAGTATCATTGTGTATTGCAGTGGATTGACTTTGAAAAGTAAAACTGCTCATTTATTTCTAGCTTTACTTCATGCATGCAGGCAACTTGACATATACTATGTGCAGATAGTTAATTTTATCGGGCAAATTTACAGGCTATTTAATGCCATAGATTTTGGACTCTTAAATCTATTTGTGGACATTATTTGGGCCTGAGGAATCACCCCAGATATTGTATGTGATTGTTTTTAGAAGTATAGATTTTTGCCCCCTTCACCAATTTTCATCATATAAATCTAAGTAAATTTATATTGTATACATATTTGAAATTATTTTAGATCCCTATCTATCATGGACCTGGTCTTGCAGACAAGCTCTACAGTAGAATTCCAAGGCTCTAGCTGCTGAGTTATTGTAGCATGAACTCACATCTAGTTATCTTGAGACATTGTTTTCCTTAAGGAAAACATATTTTATATCTGTGGTAGTCACTATTCATTTTGATATAAAGCAGCTCCTTGACTGTCCAGTGTTTTTATTGATTAAGCTTTTAATATAGTAACACTGTAGATGAATTTAGTGTTACCTTGGAAACGGATTGCTAGTAGTTTTCCATGATCACTAATGCAGAGAGTACATGTCTATTATGATTTATTAAGTGTGAAAGGAAGGAAAGATACATATGGACCAAAAATAAGAAGGCTGAGTATGGTCAACAGAGTGCCCTAGAACACCCTACCAACAACCTTATGCTGAACAACTTATCATGATCTCTTTCTCATCTTTCCAACTTGGGCAATCCAACTTTCTTTCTGTATATTGTTTTAAGTAAATGATCTTGACCATCAGTCAGCTTGTAATGATTAATGATCTAAGCACTATGATCCATAAAGTGGTAAATAATACTATGCTCTTGCTGCTATCTGCATTCAGTTAGTCCTTACTCTGCTTTGATCATTGTCAATGGATGAGCACCTGATACATAGTTTTACCCATGCTGTAAAAACCTGATAGCTTTTGCTCTGCTAGTCTCAGCATTCAAAGCACACCCATACAATAACAAATAAAATAAGAATCATCGATGATATTATCCGTTGTCATCCTAACTGCTGAAATTTTCATTTAGTATGGAATTATTAAACTTTGCACAAGTATACTTCAAGTTCAAATTTCAGTTCCTTATTATCAGTTTTGTGAATAGTTCTATGTCTAGATACAAAGAAAACTAACTTGCATCGTGTGCCATGTCTTGTTTGATTTTGAGCGTCCTTCTAGAATGAGGACTTTCTACTTTGTGTCAGTTCCAACATGTTCCTGTCTCAAATGCACCATTCAATTTCATCTTTCCTAAAGTTAGTCATGGTAAATAGTTGAAAAGTCATGTTTGCTTGCTCCTAAAATAATGCAGGTAATGTAAAAGTCCTCTAATTTGCTGCATAATTATGAAAAAGAAAGAAGCTTCCCGTTTTGATGCACATTGGGCTGTAGGCTCTTGTTAGAGTAGATTGGGCTTGATCCATGCAAACTTTTTCCCAGTTGCGAAGTCCCAAAGTACAATTAACCAGACTGTGATTTTCTTAAGGTGCACTTCGATAAGTTAGCTCAAGGAAGAAGCTGAACTAGCCTTAGCACGAATGTAGGATAAAGGACATCAAAAAACTGAAATTGGGGATGCAAGTAAGAGAAATTTTAGAAATTCCTCTTCCTTTCCATGGATTTAAACATTAAAGAGGACACTCTTGAGAGGGTTTTCACTCTCAAGAATAAGAGATTTCTTATTCTCTTGTTTCACATCGAAGGTTCTTACCTCTTGGCACCATGCAAACCCCTATTATGCAATTCAAAGAGCAGTAATATGAAGAGGAGGTATACCTTTTCACATCTCTCCAAAAAGGATTACATCCCTTTATAAAAAGATGCAACCAAAAGGTGTATGTGTCTAAGATGCATCTCTTGAATGATTTCCCCTGAAAATCCACTGTATCCCAAGAGATATGTCCTTCAAGGAATGACACAAGGAATTCATTCGATAATTTGTTTCCCCCCTTTCGACTGCCCACTAGATGACTTTTTGCCAACCGGCAAGGAGATGGTATCAAAATGAATTCCATGGGCTGCTTCTATCCAATGCAAGGAATTTAAGGGGGAGAGGAACTATCTCCTACCAAAAAGTGGGGTAACGGGAAAGAAATTCATGCATGAAGGAGTTAAGATATGAAACGGAGAGGTGCATGTTCAGAGAATAAAACTAATAGAGGAGTCTCATTAGTAAATATACTCCTAATAGAAGCAAGCATATTTAATAGATTTCCCTACCCCTGTCTTTCTCAATGAATAAGAGGGAGACAGATATTTTTCAGTTGACTCAGGGATAAAAATTCATGATGGAATGAACGGTTTGGTGAATAGGGGACTGAGGAAAGGTCTGAGAATGAGAAAGTCATGTTATAGCTGCTATCCTGATACATGTCTTTGCTAACTAGAAGTCTAGAATACCCTACTTATTTCATGTACATCCAGCTTAATAGCAACTAATTGCTTTCATGTTTGCATGTTGTAGGAGCTTTAATGGTGTTGACTCTTAAAGTCATTTCATGTGCAATAAATTACAGCGATGGGCTACTAAAAGAAGAAGGATTGCGTGATGCACAAAAACAATATCGATTAATTCATTGCCCCTCAATAATTGAATATATTGGTTACTGTCTTTGCTGTGGCAGTCACCATGCAGGACCAGTATATGAAATAAAGGATTATCTTGATTGGACAGAAGACAAGGGGGTAAGTGAAGAATGCCATTTTCTTGTATGCATGTGGATGTAGACTTCTGTGTTTCCCTGCAGGATTAAATTATTTAATTTTATCATTTCTTGTTCCAGATTTGGGTGCATTCGAATGACAGACCATTGCCATCACCTTATGGTGCTACATTGCGTGCTTTAGTTCAAGCTGCAGTATGTATGGGACTATACTTATACTTGGTACCACAGTATCCACTTTCTCGGTTTAATGAGCCCATATATTATGAGTGGGGTTTCTGGCAACGGCTGAGATACCAATACATGTCTGGATTTACTGCCCGTTGGAAATACTATTTTATTTGGTCAATCTCAGAGGCTTCAATCATCATTTCTGGTCTGGGTTTCACTGGGTGGTCAGACTCCTCACATTCTAAACCTCAGTGGGACCGTGCAAAAAATGTTGATATTCTTGGTGTGGAGATTGCCACGAGTGCAGTTCAGCTACCACTTGTATGGAACATACAAGTCAGCACCTGGCTACGTTACTGTAAGTTTATATTCTGTATCCTGCCCGTATTATTGCATGTGCTTATTAGATTCCCTGCCCTTAATTTGAATGAGGAACTGAAAGCCTGTGTGAAGTTGTGCAAATTGGAGTCTGAGGGTGTATTCCGGGAAGTTCAATTGTTCTACGGCAGTTGTATGTCTGGGTTTCATCCACCTTTTGCTGATTGTTGCCTGTGCATGCAAGTATTCTTGTGAAAGATAATATTATTTGCACATGCATGTGTCCGAAGGCATCTATGCATGCCAGTGTGGTTTATTGCATGGCTTCAGTCATGGATGATGTTAAATGAAACAGGTTAATTTTATTGTCGAGTCCTGAAATGTTGGCTTTTGCACTGACAACTGCTACTTTCAATTGCTTTAGTGAACAAATGAACAGTTAATGAAGCCAAATACTTGGATGTTTCTATTTATGGTTTCAAGGACTTGTATAGATCAATAACATCAGAAACTTTTGTGTATGCTGGATCTTCACTTGTTTATCATGTTGCTGAGTGTTTATTGGTCTAGTTTAATGCAATTATGGTGGTAGAATTTACAAGCGGAAGTCCTTAAAGTGTATGCACAACTTTTTAATCCAATGGGTGAATAATGAATGCTAGTTTGCTCTTTTATTTGCCTTGTGATTGTTTTATATATTTAGAGTAACTTACGAAACTCTCCCTGAGGTTTACATTTACTACACTTACACTCGATAGTTTGTGAAACCTATACTTGCACCCAGTTAAATTAATGGCGTTAGTGAAACTGTTTACCTCATGTGAAAAATTGCATGTTTTCTGATGTCCTTGAGTCGCTGTTATGTCACTTAATCCTATTTTGGTCATTTTTTAAATTTTCTGATGTCGCAATTGGTTCCCATTTAAGGTCAATGGCTTGACTAACATTTTGTTAAGTTATGGGTTAAAGTGTTACACAAAAATAAACCTCACGGGGTAAGCATAGGTTTTTCAAACTATCGGATGTAAGTGTAATTTACCCCTAATCTCGGGGTTTTTTTTGTAATTTACTCTATATTTTAATGTCAATTACTAATATGTTGGTCAACAATATTTGGTCTAATCCTTTTTCTCCCTATAACCTGCCTTTGAAGTTTGCACCATTTAAAAGTTTGTAATGGTCAGATGATTGTCTGAATGAACATGCAATCTGAGATGTCATTTTTATTTTAGATGTATATGAAAGGCTTATTCAGAAAGGGAAAAAACCTGGATTCCTTCAGTTGCTGGCTACGCAGACTGTCAGTGCTGTTTGGCATGTGAGTATAAAGTTATCTTTCCACTCCTAAAGATATCTCAATGTGGTCATTTCATTTGAAGTGTCTTTCTTATAAAAAATTACACTATATGAATAATTTGTGGGCTATCTAGTTTTACATTTGTTTTACTGGAATAAGTTTTATGCAAATTTAAGCCTTATAAAGGACCAATAATTCCTTTAGATGTTCTTTATATATTTATAACACAGAAAATATTGTTTGATTGTATATTATTCTTGACTGTTGAATATTTTAATCTCGGTGTAGACATGAATCTGATCCATGATTAGTCCACTATGCAGAAATTTTTCTTGTGTACATGAAAGAATAGTCCTAAAATCTGAAAATTTTCATTCAATATAATACAGCGAGATTGTGTCTAATTGTTGCATGGTCAGTATGCATTCTTGCCAGTAGAGGTGCATAATGTTTAAATACTTTTCGTTCCCTATCCATTCTATCTATGGGTATCATGATAAGCTTTCTCCTTGCTAGGCTAGTCGCAATTTTTTGAGCTATGATCTTATCTGTACTTGTCCTTCTTGATCTATTTTACTGTTGTCATTTGGAACTTGAGAGAAGCTAGAAAAAAAGAAAAGGTCTTGAAGTACTTCCGTGCTTCATTCTCTTCCACATATCATGTCCCAAATCAAGGTCCGCTGTACCGGATCCGGTAGGCGTACCGGTTGCCTACCGGACCGGTACGGGCCGGTTCGTACTGTGCTCCGGGCGGTACGAACCGGGAAGCTCTTCCCCGCCGGAACCGGGGAAGAAGAAGAGAACCAGAGAGAGCGCGGGGAAGAGAGGGAGGGAGCCCACCTTCGGCCGCCATCGGAGAGCCGCGGAGAGGCGTCGGAGGCCGGTGGGGGGCAGCGGGGCCCGGCGGGGGACGGGGAAACCCGCGGGGGCGCTGCGGAGGCCGCGGCCGCGTTTTTTAATTTAGGGATTTTAAGTGAAGTCGGCAAATCGGTTGCCGACTTCACTTAAAAATCCCCAAATTAAAAAATTTGGGGATTTTTAAGTGAAGTCGGCAACCGATTTGCCGACTTCACTTAAACTCCCCAAATTTAAAACCGCGGCCGCGTTCCCTGTTTCTTTCGAAACAGTGGACGCGGCCGCGGCCTCGGCCTCCGCAGCGCCCCCGTTTTGAAACAGGGGATGCGGCCGCGGCCTCGGCCTCCGCAGCGCCCCCGCGGGTTCCCCCGTCCCCCGCCGGGCTCCGCCGCCCCCCACCGGCCTCCGACGCCCCTCCGCGGCTCTCCGATGGCGGCCGAAAATGGGCTCCCTCCCTTTCTTCCCCGCGCTCTCTTTTTTTCTCCTCGTCTTCTTCGTCTCCGGCAAGGAACCGGCCTGTACCGGTTTCCACGGCTCTGGCGTACCGGTAGCTGGCCGGACCGGTTTGTACCGGCCCATACCGGCCGGTACGGGCCGGTTCAGCATACGCTGTCCCAAATAGTATAAAATATAAGTTTCTTCAATATCAGTAAGTTACTCATGCATCTTATTACCTTATGGCAATAGGGATTGTATCCTGGATACATGATATTTTTTGTTCAATCGGCATTGATGATCGCTGGTTCACGAGGTATTCATCTCAAACTTAGCTATTCTACCCGCCTTTATGTATGGTTTTTGAACTTTCTATCCACTTTGGTGATGTGTTTTCTTTCTTATGTTTGAGCAGTAATCTACAGATGGCAGCAAGCTATTTCCCCCAGGAACACTTTGCTTAGAAAGATAATGGCATTTACCAATTTTGCCTACACGCTACTTGTTCTTAACTATTCCTGCATTGGCTTCTTGGTCAGTTCCCATCTTATGTGGCTTTTTTCTACATATTTATTCTATGAAAATGCACGTGCTTTCCTAAATCCATTTCACCGGGTGTTCAGTCATGAAAATCAATTTTTTATCTGGTAGCAGCAATTTACTTTACAGAGCTTCTCCACCTTTTGTTCATCATTTTGAAGTTTTATTGATCTGCTTGGTTATGCGGTGCCATTTTGCTTTTCTTTGGAATATTAACTGCACCAGTTGCATGTGCCCATTTACAAACAGTTTCCAGGACCCATGCACGAGTATGTACACACGCGCAAAAGAAGAAGAATAAGAAGGAACAAATATTTGCACTGTAGTCTAGTATATAAATTGTCCCAGGCCTATGATATAGAGTTTGTATGTGTTGTTCTTTTATTTTTTATTTTCAGAAAGGAGGGAAAACCTACCCAAACTTTTTTGGAGTAATGAAAAATGGATACAATCAGAACAGAAAAGAACATAGAAGTCCTCTGCTAGAGGAGACTTAACAGCTGTCCAGCAGAACTAGATTAAACACGAGTTGAGTACTCCTTCCATGTGGAGGAAGCCATCAATAGCTTTTTGAGAAACCAGAACTTCCCCAGAATTTCAGTTTAATGTAACTGAGCTACAAAATTGATCAGGTCCAACCTATAGAGTTCCTCTAGAAACTCCAGAACTTAAAACACTGTGGTTTTGCTTTGAATTTGTTCCAAACTGGGGCACTGAATCTAACTTATAAGGTTGAGTTCAATGGGCTTATGAGGTAGGTAAATTTGTGAACGTTTATTATTTCTTTAGATGTTAGGAAGCATTTTCTTTAAACTAAACTTACATATTCTGAATATTGAGAAAACATTGAAGCATGGCAACATCAAGTTCCAAAAAGGTTAGAGGAAGGTGAGTTTTTTATTTATGTTGGTTTGGGTATCTAAAACTCATATCTCATATGCATTTGGATTGTCATCTGTTAGAATGTCACTAAAAAAATAAATACAGTACTTTTTAAAGATGTTTCTAACAATAGATCTTTCTAAAAAATAAATTTTAGTTATTGTAGAGCAGAATTACTGTAGTAATACATTGAAAGGTCTTGAAAAACATAATAATATTTGAATGATGCCTAGGTTAGTTTATTGCTTATATATTTTTTTTTATTTGTAATTTTATTGACATCTTCGTTTTTTTCCTCGACCAAAACTGCTGAAAGTGGTCAAAACCAACGTTGTGAAAAATTGATCTTATGCTTTTTGGTTAAAATCGACCCAAGTTAGCAAAACAGAAACTTAGCTTCTGTTCTCCTGTTCTAGATCTAAACCTCATCAGAAGCTGGAATGTTACTTTCTCTTGATTGAATGACTAGCATATTTTTTGAAGTCATTTCTCATATTACACTGCTTGTATCAAAAAAACAGACCATATACATCTGATACCTTTGATTTTCTTTCAGGTACTAAGCATGCAAGAAACTGTTGCTGCCTACAGGAGTGTATATTTTGTCGGTACCATTGTTCCTATTGTGATTATCCTACTGGGCCATATAATCAAACCAGCCAGACCTGTCAGGCCTAAAACTCAGAAAAGCCAGTGAGGCAAGACTTATATGCCTTTTCCAACTTTGCTGGAAAGAGGTGGAAGAATATTGCAGCCTCTTATCCGTGGCTTTTTCCCGTTCATAGTCTTTCATTTCTCTGAATTACGAAGTGATCTTCACGTTGATTTGAGTGTAGCATGCTTCCTTGGATCCCTGCTTTTGTGTAAGCTTATAACCTTAGTTAAGGGATGCATAAGCCTATTCGGTCATCTTTGCTGATTCTGTGACATTTTTTCTGTGAATGTCTGGCCAACTTGCTCATGCGACCTCTGAGATGGCACATGCAGCTTGAAGTTGTCAGATGTGATATATGCTATTTTTCTCCTAGATAAAGGTAAATAAATGTTTTTCACGTCTACCTAAATGCAAGATACCTCCTTCACGTTTGTTTGAAACTTTGTGTTAAACAAGCATCCTTATCCTAAACTTTGGAGGCTATTCTTTCGATATGATGATATAAAGGATGTTCTGGTGCATGAGGCTCCGGTAAGGTTTGGAGAGTGTCAGATATATGTGGCCTTGTCTCTGCTTGCGGAAAGGCATTCTTTCTATGATCATATGCCAAAAAAAAAGAAAAGAAAATAAAGAAAGAAAAGTGGGGGCAATCTCCTAACTGACCAGAAATCAGATTGCAGGTAACTGTCAACCTGCAAATCATTTTGTTTGTGCTGCCAAATTAGTGAAGCATCTTTGTGAACCCTCCATCTCCAAAGAGAAATAGAACAAATGTGCTTGGATGAACGATAATCTTGGCACATCATGATGTTAATGCTCTTTGAAATTCAAATCATCACTTAATAATGGCGAGTGCTTGTGCAATGAAATCTCTTGCATAAAACAATAATTTGTGAAATTGACAATTTGCCAAATTTATGTTTTCTCTGTCATTCGTATTTCCCATCTCAGATTCTTTTGACATTAACTCAATACTGAAAGCTCAACTGGTACAATATATTTATTTATTTGCTTGCTTGCATCTATATTTCACTGAAAACATGAATGTGGTATACAGACAAGGTTAAATATCAATTGGAAAAAAGAGGAGGGGGGGAGGGGAGATGTTTCTTAATCCTTGTTGATTTTGATTCTTCTTAAACCCTGAAATTAGAGATAACCAGGCCGACCTTTAAACTGTCATTGGCATATGTAACTCCTTTAAACTCTCATTTGCATATATAACTCTGAAGTCTACCACATACAAGAGCATCTCAAAAACAGATGGGAAGATGATTATTTAGCTGAGTTACATTGGATAGAAAATATTGCCATTCAGGTCATGATCTTGTAAGAAGATTTTTAGCTACAAGGATTTGTTGGCGAAAAAAAATTATTCTCTTTTACTTTTTCTGAAATAGGAAATCTTCAGATGTTTGGCGAAAAGTGATAAAACTTTCCTCTAAAATTCAAAAATTTATAATATAATCTTATCATGAATAACTCCATCCTCACGCATTGCTAGGGTTAGAATGAGATTTAGTACTCTCAGGATATCCATCAAGCATGAGAGCTCAACAAGCACCGACTCATCTGCGCTTCTTCTAAACTGGCATACTCATTGAAATCTATTATCAGCTCCTTGATGCATGTCAGCCACCATTGCAGCCATATCAGATACTAGATCAAAGATAATAGGTGAAAAAGGTCCCAAAAGCATGTTTTCCTAACAACTGGTCGTGCCAAAATTTTATTTGACTTTTTCTATGAGAGGATAACCCTTAGGTGAAGTTGTCTTTGGCCTTCAAAACACCCCTCTCAAACTTGAAGCCAATGGCAGTCTACTATAGCACCAGATGGAATTCCTTCTACAGTTCAACCATCCAACAAACCTCTTCCGTTGGTGATCCTATGAACCGAACAATTTCTGCCACCACCTCCTTTCCAAGAGTGCCAGGTTTAGATCTCTCAAATTCCTTTGCACCTAATTCACCAGCCAAAACTACTCTTAGCATGATTTGAACCCTTCCAACGATAAGATCTTCTGATTGTTTCTTTTCTTGTTACCACCCAATTTGGGACCTAAAATACTGACATACACTATGAGAGCAAACATTATAGTATAGAAATGATTAAGGTTAGCTTATCTTCAGTAGACATCAAAGAGACTGAGACAACTAGCCACTAAACTCCTTATCTTTGTTATTGCTGATAGAATTCCTATGGGCGAGCAACAGCTCATGTTTTTCATAAATCTGGATTGTAGGACTCAGTTGTAAGGTATAAGTAATTAAACCAAACTTATTAGAAAAGATGATTTTTATTTAAGAACCATAAATCAGGTTCGCCCATGTAGGAATTTAAGCCCAACATGTTAGAAATACAATTAGAGTCCTATGATGAGGACTCTTACAGATGAATTTATATATCTCTCTTCTAACAACTACAAGATCTTATTATTGTTTTTTTGTCTTTTTGTATAAAACATTATTTGTTTTGAGGGGAAGCTTCTTATCAATTATGTCAATTATGTAACCTCCTTGCTCTACTATGCCACACGGTTCGCAATATAATTGGCTTATGTATAAAGAAGGAAAGTCAGGACACTTCTGACTTGTCCATCTAAGCTCCAAAAATAGATCTAGTTTGGTAGGCCATACCACCTTACAACATTCCAACTCATGATATGCAGGATGTTGGGTGGATCATGAGCTACAACTCCATGCTAGACATCTTTGTCTTACAAAGCATGATGTCTGGCTAATGTTGCATGGCCTTACCTGCTTTTTGTCAAAATAAATATTGTCTTTTAAGACTAATTCTCAACTTTCGATCATAGCAATTATTCTTGAGATAATTGAAAATTGAATTGTATTAAAAAAATACTAAGTAATTGTCAATGAACACCATCGAGTGCTTGCTTGGATGGTAACACCCTTTGCCACTTAGGCAAAGAGGCAGGTGTTCAATTTCAATTAGAGTAAGCCCTCAAGGGCAGCATTGAACCCAAGTCTCTTATATCAATAGCGCAGGTTTTTTAGCAACTTGAGAAGTTGGCACCCTCAACTAATATTCTTCTTCTTATATTTCTCTTCATCTGATCCCCTATCTATTAGCCACAATCTTATGCTGCAGATTTTTTACTGTGACTTCCTATATTAGTGCCTTCCTGATTATTGGCAGAACTATGGAGGACGAGGAGAGCATTTGCCCTTCCTATAATTCTGATTAAAATGAGATCTTTTTGTATAGGAGGCATGTAGAAATAAACATGGATAAAGAACATGCCTACCTAAAATTTTGATTATGATGATAACAATAGAACAATATTTATCAACCCTCTATAGTGTTTGGCTGGTTAAGTGAATAACCAATCTACAACCACCACTTAATACCTTAGTTACTAATTTCTAAGATAACTAGCATTGATAGATGACCAACCATATGAGATTTTTATACAAAATCACCTCAACTTGATCCCACTATTTTCGATCCAACTGGAAGTCTATCTTCATGGTTCAAGTTGAATTAAAGCTTTGATGCATACTCGACCTATTTATAATTTAAGTAAAAAATTTGACCTGACCCAAACTAAAAAACGCCCTAACCCAAACCTGATCCAAATGAGTAGATAGGGTTTTCAAGTCGAGTCAATTTTTTTGCCACCTGAGCAGTCTAATGAAGACCGTGGGGAAATTGCAGCTGATTGAGCCGCTTCCTATGTGGCTCACCACTCTGAAGGTTTTGTTTGGAGGGAGCACGACATAGTATCAGAGTCACTTTCAGCTTTGTTATTTTTGGATTCTGTTGGCCTATCTACATCCGTAGGATGTGAGTCGCCGTTGTATTCATAATAATAATAATAATAATAATAATAATAAATAAATAAATAAATAAATAAATAAAAAAGAAAAGAATAGAAGGAGGCCGTGGGGAAACTCAAATCCGAGCACTAGACCAAGTTGACAGCTATCGGGTCAAACCAAAGCAAAGAACGGGCAGGGCTAATCCGCGCGGAATCACCCCCCCTCGGGCCTCCGCTTTCATTCTTTTCCCACCGAGGGCAAGAAAGAGGGCTCCTCTCGCCTACAACTCCCCTCTTCAATCTTCTCGAACGGTGGTCGACGGTGGCCGCAGGCTTGTCCATGGTCCGGCGAGGACTGACGACGGCCGGCCAATCGAGGTAACTCTCTCCCCTCCTTTCTCTATCCCCTCTGTGTCGTTTCTTTTCGTTAAATTCTGATGCTGTTAGATCTCAAAATGAAAGGGGTCGGTCCAAGTTTCCAAAACTGGTTTTTGATTAGTAATTTTGCTACGTTAGAATTATTTGTTATATTTTTCTTTTTTATTGTATTTAGCGATGGTCAGTATTTTTGTTATAGTAATTGCCACCATAGCTTATTGAGAGTTATGCCAGTTTTGATAAGTAATTGAAATATTATGGAGGCATAAATTATTTTGTAAATTTAATACATATTCTGTTTCATGGGCACTCGCCTAATCACCTAGGCTATAGGTGGGTCCAATGCCTAGGGTCGCCTAGGCCATTTGGGTTTAGCGGAGGGTCTGGTCTGAAGCTAGGGTTTGGAGATTTCTTGTAGGGGAGTTGGTGATGAGCTCTCCTGATATGTTTGTTACTGTTAGTAGAATTCCAATTGATGTTAGTACGGTAAGGAAAATGTATTCTAATTTTGAAAAGAATAATTGAACACAAATAGCAAGCTTAATTCTCCAATATGTCATTTAACAAAATGACAGAAATTTCCTCATGTGGACATATTTATTATAGATTACTTGGTGGTTGGTTGGCACCGGGAAACAAACCTACTTGTTTCTCTACTTTCATCCTTGGATTTCATAGCTGTACATGCCTGTGTTTGTTATATGCCTGCAGGAGAAATTTATTGCTTGTATTTTCTTAGTATGGCATGCTTACCTTGGCTGTGACAGCACCAAGTCTATATTGGTCATGCATATTGTGAAGCAATCTTCCATGATGGATGACATGAGTAATTGCGTATTTCTTTCTCTTGTTTTACAAGTAACATGGATCAAACAGGGATTAGATGCTATGATAATATCTTGTTTCCCTGCTCTCTTCCCTAGATTTCTCAAATGTACATGCCTGAGTTTTATATGTGTACAGCATTTTTTGTTCTTAACTTACTGTGGCATGCTTGCCATGGTGGTGACGAAACTGAGTTTATATTTGGTAACTAATATTCTGCAATATGCTTCCATGGTAGGTATTATAAGTAAGGAGAGGAAAAGGACAAAACAGTAACCCTAAAAGAGCGCAGATGAAAGACGAAATCAGAGAAGGAGATAAAGGGAGGAGCTTCCCATTGGATCCCAATCTTCCTAGATGGGTTTGCCAGAACTGCCGCCATGCCCTCTGCATAGTTGGGGTTGAATCCTATGCTGACAAGTTCTTCAATGACCCTTCTCGCTCTGGTTAGGATTTTCCCTCTACTTCCATTTTCTTATCCCATCTCTTCTTTGATTCTGATAATACTTGACTCAATTGTTTAATTTCTGTTATTCTTGCTTGATCTGATACAATTTCTTGCAATTTTTCTTTTGAAATATACCAATCAGGATAGCCATTTCATTTTTCTTGTTTGAACTGCTACTTATTTTCACCATCTCTTTTATATTCTATTTTTTGATGAAATGAATGACTGAATCAACTTGCAATCTCATCGATTCATTTAGTGTACATTTGGTTGTGAGGAAATTAATGGGCAAGGAGAAAGAAAAGTTATTTTTTAAAGATCTAGATATGAGCTTTCAAATTTATCAACATTCTAGTGAAACAAACAGATGGAAAACTTTTTTGCAAGAAAAGCAAAACTTATGGCACTTGTTTATGCAACCAAACTTGCCATTATCAATTTAGCTTAATTGGGTGATCTCTTGTAGTTATTGTGTTTAATTTTATGACTCTTGTTTACCATGACTTATCATGCTTCAAGAAATCTTTCTTTGTTATTTAGGAGGCTCAAGATGATAGTTCTTGATATTTGTTTTTTTCCTCCCTAATCTATATCTCTAGTACTCCTAAAAGCAAATTGAATGAGTTTTGGGTATACTAGTGGAATTCACTAAAATATCTTAAACTTAAGTTTTCTTCTCAAATTTTCTATGAAGCAGCATGAATAATGAGTTATTTTTCTATTATTATTATCTTTTACTATGTGATTGAATTCACACACTAACTTATCAATATATATTAAGTGACATGAATAATGAGCTACATCATTACAACTTTTAACTATGATAATTTTCCTTAATTCCTATTCATCAAATCAGTTACATATACTTGTACCCTAAAACCTCCATGATTGAGACTATCCAAACGTGTTCTGTTATGCTACAACTAGACCCTTAATAACCAAACAGCTATTCACTAGTTAAGCTCTCAAACATGCAGGATCTTTTTTTTCTAAGAAAAAGCATGCAAAAATTACTAGCTAGCTCATATAAGAATATATATATATATATATATATATATATATATATATATATATATATATATATATATTAGGAATTAAGAGGTATATAAGCAAGTGTTTTATTACAGCAACCCAGGACCTCATCCAAAAATTTAGCTAGAAGGTATTATTTAGGTTTTTTGGCCCTGTATATGTATCCAAGATCGCTACAACACATCCAACGTGGGACTAACACATGCCCACACTGTTTCTGACATTTTTTTTCTATTTAATCTCTGGCTTTCTCACCATGTTAAGGGTCCAAATACAATTAAATTTGGTCACAAACACTATGATCAAGTTGTGGTTAATCTCAAAAGGACCCATGTTGTAGTGTCACCTAGTCCACATAGGTTATGGGCTACGTCCACTCTAAGATCATTTACAACAACCTTAGACCTTGTCCAAAAAGATAGTTAGAAATTATTATTTAGGTTTCTTGGCCTTGCATAAGTATCTGAATATCCCCAGTGCATAACTGATATGGGACTAAATGCACACCTGCATGGTCCCTCACATGTATGCTTTATAAACATTTTTAGTTCATAACCATCTTTAACATAATAGATATTAGTGATAATAACTTTGGATGTTTCTTGTATGTAGCTCTTTGTGTATGCATCAATTGAATTTAGAAAAATGGAAATGCTTTGTATCCAAAAATAAAAAAGCAAAAGAACTAGGTGCAACACTTCTTCCCCTTTTGTTTAAGTTAACATGTTAATACTACATAATATTTTAGGTTATCAATGTACAAAATTGCAAATTAAATAACATTCAAAGTAAATTATATATTTTTCTTTGCCATAATATTTAGTGCTATACACCTATTCTCTCCTTCCCACCCACCTCTCCCATTATCTCCCTCTTTTATCACAAACCAGACTGTTGGCTGCTCAACCTCCACCAACCCTCCTATTAGTCACACCACCTTGTCCATCTCCAAGTAGAGAAGGCTAACAACTTCCTTGCTACCTTGCTATTTACCACCATTGGATGCAAGTTGCTCTTTTATCTCTTGTTTGACATTGCCTATATCTCTAATGCTCATTTTATGCTTTGTAATTGTAAATTACTTTTTTGTTTTAATGGATGTTTGATGTTGCATTGTTAATAGATTCCGCATCTTTTTTTTAATTAAAAAATTGAAATATGAGTGTCATTTGGTGGCTGTTGACCAATTATATGATCTTGTGTATGCCATTAGATGATTGCTTGAACTTTTCCCTAATATTTTTTCTTCTTTGAGGAGGAGGTACATCCAAGTCCAAAGTTTTAGGTGGCAGATTTTTGCATTGGAAGTGTGCTAGTTTTTCTGTACAAATCATATATTGTCTTCCTTACCTAACTTTGTTTTTTTTATTAATAAATCTCTCCGGACCAATGCCCACAATCTTAGTATCGGGTACCACACTAGTACGTTACCGGTTCGGTAAGATACAATCAGTTCAGTATGATGCGCGTCCATACGGAGATAGCTCCCGCCTTTTTTCTCACTTTTTATCATGGTATTACTCGAAATCAGAGCTGTACTGATTTGTACCGAGCAAAACCAAGTGGTTCCTTTTGATTTAGATCGGTACGGACTAGTTCTCATACCAAATTGGCATATTGAATCAATGCTGCATAGGTTTGGTACCGTAAGCCTTGAACCGGGTGGTTCAGATGGGTTTTGTAGTCCTTGCTTTGGACTCATGCTTTCTCTTTGCCATTTACATTTATTTTTAAATAAATACAATATTTGAGCTTCATTGCAATTTTACAAACTACAAAAAATTTATGTTCGTGAAGTTGATCTCCATGGAATTTGTTTCCACATGTGTCAGAGTTTACTTCAACATGTTTTTTATAGGATTTACCCATAACATTCTCTTATGTTAGAGTCTCTGATATTGCATAGATAATCATTTCAATCAAGAGCACACATCTATAATTAAGGCCAATGTATGCCATCAAAAATCCTTTATTGGATTGTGCTGTTATTTTTATTCACTTGGCTACCATCCCATCACCAGCACTGTTATCAACCTTGCCAAAACCCCCTTGGAGATGCTATCATCTATAAATAAAAGTCTTGTCTATCATATCTCAATAGGAAGAGAAGAATGACAGAGGAGGAACTTGATGATGACTCGGAGAAGTGGCTCTTGCAAAAGAAATCTGGTTTATATTGCTAACTAATATATGATTTTTCATCAAGCTCAATCCCCTTGAGGATGACGGCCTTGACAGTAGCACCCTCTGTTGAGGGTTTGCTAGCATTCCTCTTTCCTAGACTGAAAGTCACAATTAGTGCTAGGATTCATTTGTTGCTCCCCAAGGGTTTAGGCCTTGAAACTTTCTTCTTTTGTAATGAAAAACTACTGTTTATTTTTCTGTATTTTCAAAATCCTAAAGTAATAAAACTGTATCATTTTGAAATTTCATGTAAGCTTTGCTATGGCAAGCTTAGAAGTAGGTTCTATATTGCAATCTGCCATGTTACACACTTTGAGAGGAGATTACAGGATGCCAATATCATGCTATTAGATAGTGGGCTTTTAGAGTTTTTCTCTTTTTGGTGCTTAGAGGGGAAAAGTTTAGTTCCCTAATAGTTGTTCCATAAGCCTAGGTACAAATCCTTCCTTTTTCAAGATTGGAGGGGCTTGGTTGACTGGAGAAGTTCTGCACCCTGTTTTCCTTTGAGGTTCTTAATTGCTTTTGAGGGGAAGGATTTGCAGAATTTCATTGGACCATCCAATCAGAAAAGAAAATTAGGGCAGCAAGTGAAGCAAGTTTTTCATGCATAGCTCAAGCATATTGTGATAAAAAGTGGGCTAGACTAGGAAATATGCTAACCTCAAGTATCATTTAAAGCTAATGAGCTGAGCTCAAACATCATTTTAAACTTGATTCGTGAACATCATTTGAAACTTAACTTATAAATGACATGAGCTTCAATGCTCTGAGATTTCAAAATAATTGGAAACTTGGCATGGCTAGATAACAACCTTGTTCAAGCTTGGTTTACTTGACAAACAAGCTGAGCTTGAATTTATGTTGCCAAGCTTGGCTTAAGCTTGAATATCCATTTCACATAACTAGTGATCCTCAGCAGCTTACTCTTCGCTCTTAAAGAAAATATGTAGTCCTCATTAGTGAGCACATTAGGTGGTTGTAGCCAAGTCTAAGGCATTCCTGAGTTCTGACCACACCACTTAAGCCTTGATCCAAGCTTTGCCTGTCCAGAACATATGCCAATCCAAACCTAGCCTAAATATTGATCTTGTTAAAGTCATAGGAGAAAGCTGGTATACTTTAGACATGCTTATGAAGATAACCACAGTCGTGTTAAAGCTTTAGACCATAAGCTGTTTCACATTTGAGGGCTGTTAGGAATCAAGTACTGCATGTTTGAGGCAGCAAATTCTCATAAAAGATTGTTGTAATATGATTTTTCAAACTTGAGTATATCTCGATTTTCTCAAATTGTATGCCCGTTGCTATTGTGGTAGCAATCACGGTGCTGGAGAAATGTAATAATGAATTAGCTATCACTTTTGCCCTTCTTTTTAATGTGAAGGAGGAAAAGCAATACCAAAAACAACATCGAATTTCCTTTCGTTGAAAGTTTAAAATTGCTTTGTAAGTGTAGGTTAAATGATTGACATCTAACTTAATTATACACATAATTGTAATGTTCTCATGCAATGCACATACATTTTACTAGTGTATATGAAATAGTAATTAGTTTATCATGAACTGCCTTAATAAGATTATCTTTATTTCCTTTTTCAGACGTAGGTGCTCTTGGTATCTAAGTGTCTATTTTAAAATATTTTAATGTAATTTTCTGATCTATACGTTAATTGCTATTTGGAAGTGCATTGTCTATACTAGGAATTTTTGCCTTTGAATGCTTATAGGAATGCAAGTCTCTTCGGTCCAAGGGAGTGTGATGGGATCTAGTCGAATGGACCATTCATTTGTTGTGTTGCCAAAACAAAAAGCTCAGGGTCATGGGTTCCCGCCCCGCTCTCGTGGTGGGCTTCCACATTCTGAGACTAGCCAGTTAACAAAGGCAATGGAGGAATCTTTTGTTGTCTTGCCACCTGCTGCTGCTTCCATGTACAAGGGTGAGTCTACATCCGAGGGAGGAGGGGTCCAAATACCAGCATATGGCGAGAACCCAAGTAATCCTTTGCAAGCAAACAATGGAGGGTTTCACTCAACCATAACTGTCTTGAAGAGGGCATTTGATATTGCAACATCCCAAACACAGGTACAGTTAGCTATTGGTTTTGCATAGAGCACCAATTGTGTGTCTAATTTATTCTCTTTGGTAATGTACTTTTGGAGCTTATTGAACTAAGACTGTAGTTTGATGTGTTTTATGTTATTCTGTGTTATGCTACTGATATCTGGATGTCGAAAATTGGAAATCTGGGTTGCATGTATATTTTCTAATCTGATGCACCTTTTCACAGGTTGAACAACCTCTTTGTTTGGAATGCATGCGGGTGCTGTCAGATAAACTAGATAAAGAGATTGAAGATGTGAATAGAGACATAAAAGCTTATGAAGCGTGTTTGCAACATTCTGAGTTGGAGTCATATGCTGTTCTCAGCGAGGCTGGCTTTCTTGGGGAGAAGGAGAAGGTATTTGTTTTGACTAACTGTCATATTTCACTCAAAATATATCCTTTTATCAATAACGATGTAAAATATTAAAATTCTTCTAAATTCATGCCTAAACAAGCCAGAAATAGTTCACATTGGACAACATAGTTTGCAGCTATAAATGGTGTCATATAGAATAAGAAACAAAAGTTATGTTGATCTGCACAATACTTATTTTGTACAAGTTTAAGTGAGTTCACTAAATTGCATGATGAAGTAACATATTTTACAGCTCACCAATGACACAGTTATGTTGTCATATAGAATAAGAAACAAAAGTTATGTTGATCTGCACAATACTTATTTTGTACAAGCTTAAATGATTTCACTAAATTGCGTGATGAAGTAACATATTTTACGGCTCACCAATGACACAGTTATGTTGTCATTCTCATATTGCTTTCCATATATGGTTATACTCCATGATACTCTTCTGGTAACTCCAGTATGTCATGACTGCAACCTACTATCATAAATGTTGGATTTTGTCTAACATATGGTTCCAATTTCCCCATATAATATGAAGTTATAAAAACATAGTTAAGAAACCCCACAACAGCACGAGTGAACTAATCATACTGTTGGGAAAGGGAGTTTGATTAGATAGAAAGTACATTATGGTTCCATTAATATTATCTGAAGAATGTGCATGCCATATTACTTTTGTTTTCAAGCCTTCGATATCAGTATGATCAGCAAGCCTTTTTTCCACCTGTCAGGGTACTTGAAAGCATGTTCTTTGATTTTTCCTCTGCTTGATCAGGGCACTTTAAGAGTTTAAAGCATTCAATCCATGTAAATAAAGCAGACATGTACCTGTTTGCCTTTTTGGAGTTGAAGACTATAATTTGACTTCCAGAAGTGGCACCATAAGGAAGTTGGCAAGTGAGTAGAAGTGTTTAGCACTTCATAGAATCAATAGGAATATATACCATCGTACGAATCTATAAGCATCAATAAATAAGCAGATACGATTACTTTATTTTAACATCTTATCAGGCATGTATTTGTCATTGTGAGTATCTCATTTGATGCTTTGGTGAAATATTCTGTGTTTTAACTTTCTTTAGGTCTATGAAAAATAAAAGTTGATGTGCAGATATGGGACAGAAAATTACTTCGTTGTCTATTTACTTGTCTGCTCGTATATCTATCCATTAGTGATATTTGCTAAGGAAACAAGATCTGATCAGCAAATTAACCTTATCTAAAGATGTGTTTTTAGTCTTTAGAGCTGTTATTTTTCATATATTTTATTTCTTTTTTAAGATTGAGGAAGAAGAGAGAAGACTTGAAGCTGCAATTGAGGAAACTGAGAAGCAGTTTTCAGAAGTAAAGGTTGAAATGAAGGAGTTAGAAGCAAAATCCAAGCTCTTCAAGGACTTAGAGGAACGGTGGGTACTTTGAATATTCCCTGATTTGACATTTTTTTAAGTCTTCGAGTTCTTGCTTTAAACTTACAGCTTCTTGACCAATTTGCATAGGAGTTTCACATATATCTTTCGAGGATGATAAGATGTTTATAGTGGGATCTAGACATAAAGGCCATTACCTAGTTATGGTCTGGGAACCCAGGGTCCTGAGAGGGGCGGATTGGGACAGACCTAACCCTTGGACTTTTTTGCACAAAGTGGCTGCCCTTGGACTTGAACTCGCGCCATTGCACTTGTCAGCCCCAGCTGTTTACCATAGCACCAAGTAGTAGCCCTTATAATGGGATCTAGACATGATTGCACAATTTCCTTCTAAGCCACATTCTGGCACTCAATTCATGTTATGGTTGTTCAGTTCCTTGTAATTTGTAAATATAATTTGTTCCTGACACCTTAACATATTTGGAAGCGGAAAATAAAGTGGCATAAATAATATCAATACGCACCGTTGCACGTCAGCCCAAGCTGTTTACCATAGCACCAAGTGATAGCCCCTATAATGGGATCTAGTCATGATTGCATAATTTCCTTCTAAGTTATGTTCTGGCACTCAATTCATGTTATGGTTCTTCGGCTCTTTGTAAATATAACTTGTTCCTGACATTTTAATTATATTTGGAAGCTGAAAATACAGTGACATAAATAATATCAATATGCAAGATATGACACAATTAAACCATCAGGTATAGTACTTTGCTGGATATGTGTAAGATATTTCATTTGAGTTGGTGGCTTTACCCAGGGCAAGCATTGAATTGCATGAGTAAAATTCTCAGGTTCCTATATTGTTGAGAAAGTTTGAAGAGGAGATGAAATATTCGATGGTCTGTGATGGTAACCCAACATTCCAAGTTGATTCTGAGCACGCAAATCAAGCATGTCTGCAGATCTTTTGATATGTTGCCTGCAGACAAACTTAAAGTGGGATGGGATATCATATATAAATATGGTAGCACCTAATGTTCTTGTTAATGCTATGCAAATGGTTTGTTAGTAATTTATTCAATGAAGGTGCTAGAGGACAGAATTTTTTTCTTCACAAGGAGCTTAGAAGGCTCAAGCTAAAGCTTAAAGAAGGGTTTGATGGATCAAAATAAGATGCATTCTCAAACTAATCTTTTTTAAGTTATGGTCAGGACTAGATTTCTTTCGGGATACATCGTGTTTAGTATATTGTCCATCTTGTAACTAGAAAGTTAAATGCTAAGATCAAATATCCTATATTACAAGCAGTTGTTATTTTTATTTGCATATGAATAATTCTTTGTAATGTATTCCTATCAAAGGTTGAAATAATTTGAATTTTTGGAGCACTTCAGGTTAAATTAAGAATTTTCTGGGGGGCTTTCTAGACATAAATGATATGCCTGTTTCTTCATTATCTTTTTTATTGATATAATTTTAAGAAATTATCACTAAAGCAAGGCTAAGCTTGCCATCATATTAAAGTTTTGTTATTGTCAATGGCATGCCATATGCATTACACTTTAGCAGCACATCTAAGCTTCATTTTTGTACTTTTATTGGATGTATGTTGATGTATCTCTTATCCTTTCACATACTGCATCTTTTTTAATGAAAATAGTCATATGTGCAATCACTTTGCTATCATTATTTTTGGTTCTTTACTCGCTTTCTTGATAACATACATAACTTACCTTTGGTTCTAGTAATTGTCCTATGCTTTCTTGTTCCTCCTACACATTCAACCTTGAAGTTTTAGTAAGATATGTAAGGAGAAACAATTAAAAGAAAGCGAATGCTTACTAGCATATAAGCATGGTGTTTGATCATATCTATCAAGGTCTGACGAATCGACCCATAACGGCCGGTTTGAACCAGTCTGGCCTGTAACCGGTACGCTGGAGCAGTGAAAACCGGTGCGGGCCGGTTCTGTGCTGGAGACGAAGAAGACGAAGAGAAGGAGAGAGAGCGCGGGGAAGAGAGGGAGGGAGGAGATCTGTGGCCACCATCGGAGAGCCGCGAAGGGGTGGCGGAGGCCCGGGGAGGGGGACCCGCGGGGGCGCGGCTCTCCGATGGCGTCGACGGGTCTCCTCTCTCCCTCTCTTCCCCGCTCTCTCCCTCCTCTTCTTCTTCCCTGGCTCCGATGGAAAAGAGCTAGCCGGTTTGTACTGGCTGGTTCCGGAGCGAACCGAAACCGTACTGGTTGGTAAGCGACCAGTCCGCCTACTGGATCCGGTACGGCGAACCTTGATATCTATTATGATTGACTGCAGTGTTTCAGTGTCATTTTGAAGAAATTTCAATGGCAACTGATCTCATGTTGCAACTATGGGCGAATATGATCCATATTTATATATTGTTAATGATATGGTAGAACTTTTTGTTTCTTTGTGGTTGTACCTATTAGTGGGGTTGTACTTCTTCATAGTTAGTTTATAGAATCAAATGCTGTTTCAAATTGGTGGTCGGGGTTAGCTTTTTGTCTTGGAGATTAATGCTTCTCTAAATCTCAGTTTGTGACTATAATTTTTGAGAAACTTATGTATGAAGCTGCTTTGATTCTCCTGTGCAGTTATTGGCATGAGTTCAACAATTTCCAGTTCCAGCTGATATCTCATCAGGTAGTGTTTCCACATGATCCATGTTTCTTTACAAACTTTTTTCTTTTTCCATTCCTTTTTTTTTGTCAAATTTTCAATTTATTCCATCTTAAAGATTTATTTAGTCCTATACAATTTTATTTATAATTGATGAAAAACATTTTTCTCCTTATCAATGTTTAGTTTCTGTTTTCCCAACTGAAAAAAGAAGTTGGTTGCTGATTATTTGACTGTTGCTTATGTATTGATTATTTGACTGTTGAAAAAAGAAGGCAAAAACTCATTTAACTCATCATTTTGATTGCATATTTATTTGATTATTTAACTCATAACCTTTTGCCTGAGGCTCAGAGGTAAATGGGATTCGCTTTCTCAAGCCATATAAATTTTTGCCTGGGTTGTATCTCCTAGAGCATAACCTGGGCTGTCGATTCATGTATCTTGTGCCTTTTCATGAAACTTTAATTTGTTCCCTTCATATATTGGTTATTTTCAGTTGCTGGTTCCATTCCATGCTTCATATCATCATCTCTTTATGTTGTATGGGTTTACCTATAAAAGATCATATATGCATTAACTTATTATTTTGCGTCAAAGTCACCAGTTTTAGGCCTTCTCGAGAATGCAATCAATTCAGCATTTTGCAGGCGTAAACTACACTAATTTTGTGAAAACAAATTCTTCATTTCATTCATTATTTTTTCAACTACACCCTCAGAAATGTCTTTTCTTCCTTGAAGGACAATGTTCATTAATGTAGTTGGTCATAGAAGTCATAATGTTCCCAAGTTGTGGTCGGGTTGGTGCATCTTGACTCCTTACATAGTGCTTCTCCTAGTTATTCAAGGACAATCTTAGTATATTGTCTTATGACATGAGCAATTAAATTCATGTTATTTTAATTTATTTTCTTCATCCAGTCAACTTATAGTTTGGATTTGTTTTTTTAATACAACAGGAAGAGAGAGATGCAATTTTGGCTAAGATAGAAGTTTCTCAAGCACATCTTGAATTGCTGAAACGCACCAATGTGCTGAATGATGCCTTTCTTATTTGGCATGATGGTGAATTTGGAACTATTAACAATTTCCGACTTGGCCGCCTTCCTAAGATACCGGTATTTGATGCCAAAATTAGGTCATATGGCTATTTATTTGTATTTTTCTTTTACTGATCTTTATATATGCCAAGTGTTATGGTACTACTCGCTTTCTTTGTGCAACTAATAATTTCTATCTGTGCTTGCATGTGTGTGTATATACTATATATTGATATATTTGCTTGATTGATGTTTTCCCTTGTTTTACTTCCCTTTGCATTTTCCTTGTGCTTTTCTCTAGTTAAGATTTTTCTCTTTTGTCATGATTCCTTTTAACTACATGATCCTTGGTTCCATGAACTTAGACTGACCAATATAGTCAATCTTTCTACCTGCATTCTAGCCATTGGCCATATAGTTTAACTTGTAGGTTGCACTTTTGCCTAATTTGCCTTGGCCAAGAATTTTGTGCCAATTCATAGTGCTCTAGCACCAAGCTAACAGCTGGTTGTAAAATCTATTCGGTCCTTGTATATTGCCTTCTTGATTTACTAGAGTTGTTCTCTAGAGTTGCTCTGCGTTTAATAGAAGGCTTGGAAGATATGAAACATTTCTTGTAATTTTTTGGTTGTATGCTTTTTTTTTTTTTAATTTTTTGGTTGTATGCTTTTTTTTTTTTAATTTTTTGGTTGTTAAGGTGAGAAATTTTCATGCAAGAAATATTTTCTTGGAAGCTTTATACTTCTTGTTTTTGTTTGTAGTTTCATCCATCTCATTGTTGCTAACATGTTTTCTCAACCATTGTATGGTATCTTTTAGGTTGAGTGGGATGAGATAAATGCTGCTTGGGGCCAGGCATGTCTTCTTCTGCACACAATGGCATCTTATTTTCGGCCAAAATTTTCGTATCCTTGCACTAAAATTACATAACTCATGAGATAATTTCCGCATTCATTTTATTTTCTTTTTGTAACTTGAGAAGAAAGTATTAAAATCATGGATTACTGAATCCCGAATCGGGTGGTTCGGCTCGTACTGAACTAAATTGATGCTAAGTAGGAACGACTCATAGGGTCGGTTCAGTTCACAAGTTTTAGCCCCCTTCCACACGGTTCGAACCTTGATAATAACTTATTCTTAAGTCAATAGGTGTTTACTTATTTTTGATAACCCTCCCCACACGGTTTGAGGCTTTCCTTCCCCTCACGACATTTCAAGAGCATTCGAGGCTCTCCTTCGTTTCTTTCTCCTTCTCTCAGGGTCCTCGGTTAGCCGAACCGATGGAAACCCTCCCCCTTCTGGTCGATGGAAAGCCTTGCATTGATTGCCTTTCTTCTGTTGATGCCCTTGTCCATCCCCGTCTCCTTCCATGTGGTTCACAGGTGAGTTTCTCTCCCTCTCTCGATCTCTTCCACTCTCTCTCTCCCCTTCCTCTCCATCCCTCCCTCTCCTTTGCCCTCTCACACTCCGTCTCCGTCCCTCCCTCTCCTTTGCCCTCCCACACTCCCTCTCCCTATTTCGGTATGTCCTAGAATGGCACGGTACAGCAATACTGTACCGAACTAGTTGCCAGCAAGTACAAGCCTCGGTACCGGTTTGGCAAACCTTGATCAAGATAATTCCATGATGTCATAACTTCAATAAGCTTTTGACAAGCCTCTACTATTAATTGACGTGCGAACAAGCATATCCTCATTCATTTTTTTCATGTCAATCGTATATGTAGTAGTTTGTTGTAGTAATTGGTGAAGAACCCCAAGTGGGATAAGGCTTGTGGATTATAGATAGTGTCTGGGTTGTGGTCCCTTGTTTATATTGCTGTTGGTAACATTAGTTGGAAGCTTCAAATGATAAATTAACTTTTGTAATTGCATACTTCCTTTTTCTCTCATACATGAATTTTTGGATGGACAATGGCAAGTTGCAAGTTTTGTTTTCTGAAAATGCTTATTGAAATACCTCTTGTTGTTTGTTGAGCTTGTGCATATGAAGTCTTCTCGTGCATCTATTGTATAATATTTTGAGCTAGAACCATGCATGAAGCACCACATTTCTTTTAAAAATGATTTGGCATGGGAAACATCCTTTATTCTTTTCATTAGATATCGAATCAAGATTATTCCAATGGGAAGTTACCCTCGCATTATGGACAACAATAACAATACATATGAATTGTAAGTTAACTTCTGACGCTGATATGATCATTTCTCCATGCACCATTATTTATGTCTTTAATTTCTTTGCAATATTTTATCAGCCTTGTGATTTTTATTGCAAATTGTTGGTACTTTTACCATAAAATCATAATCTGTCAGTCATTAGATTCTAGATGATTATGATGTTATTTGCTTTATTTTGCATAAATATGTTGTTGTATGACTTGATGTTGATAAATTTTGTAACATATGCACTGCTTTACAATTTACATTTATTTGCTTAAGTGGAATGAAACAATAAAAATTTGCAATTTTATTTGATGATTGAATGAGCAAACATTGAAGTGTTCCTTGTTTATCGTCCAAATATCGTAGCTTGCTATTGTCAAGTTAGGGCTACAATCTTAAGGTTCTTATTATATTTTTTTTCAAAAGAATAAATTGAGCTTTACCTAATTTTAGTGTTTACATCGAGGAATGCGGAACCATCTCGAACCGCTCGGTTTGGGGTGTGCTGAGCCGTATCGGCGGTAGACCAGGACGGTTCCGGCATTCAAAACGGTAAACCGGCAGATAGGGGGGAGAGAGAGAAGGAAAGAGAGGAAAAGAGAGAGGGAGAAGAAGGGGACCCGAATGGAGGGCTATAGGAGGCCTTTAGAGGGGCCCCAAAGGGTCGAAGCAGGGGCTCTGTCTTCTAGACCTTTGTTTCGTTCGAAATAGGGGTCCGTCGGAGCCCCTTTGTTTATTTTGAAAAGTTTAGTGAAGTTGGCAAGGGGTTTGCCGACTTTATTTAAACATTTCAAAATAAAAAAGGAGCCCCGACCAACGAAACAGGGGTCCGAAGGGCGAAGCCCCTGCTCCGGCCCTTCGCGGCCCCTTTGACACACCCTCCGGCAGCCCTCCCTCCCTCTCCCTCTGCCTTCCTCCCCCCCTCTATTTTTTTTCTCTCCCGTTCTCCCTCTTTTGCTCCCTCGCCCTCTTTGCTGTGTTGGTTCGGGTTCGGAATGGAACGGCATGGGGGTGTACCGAACCTAGACCTGACCACGGTTCCGGAACCGCCGGTTCCGGTTCCACAAAAACCTAGAACCTTAACTGGAACCAAAAATAGTCGGTTCGGTTCCGGTTCTAGAACCGCCGGTTCCGGTTCCGGTTCCGGTTCTAGACGGTTCCGGTTTTAGACGGTTCCGGTTCCGGTTATAAAATTTTGAAAAAAAATAGATTGTGTAATTAATTTGGAAAAAAATTTTAAATACAAATAGATTGTATAATTAATACAAAATGATAATTTGTACCTCATTTTATTATTTACTCATCAATAGAGGGGGTCGGTAATTTGGATCCCAAGAATTTGGGTTTGGAACATATATTTTCTTGCCTTTATTTGAGCGGGAGGAAGACATTTTTGATAATTGGATTGGAAAAAATGAAAATATGGGAAGGTTATGGAATGTGTAGAGAATTGGAATAGATTGAATAATTGAGAGAGTGAAAAATTGAGAGAGAAAGATTGGAAGATTGAGTGATGTGGTGAAAAAATTGATTTGGAAAGATATATATAGTGTTGGAAATAATTTTCGTTTCCCAAAATGCTCCTCAAACTAGCCGTTTTTTAGTTGTAGGAGGGGTAAAATAGTCGTTTCCCAAAATGCCCCTCAAACTAGCCGTTTTTAAGTTGTTAGGAGGGGTAAAATAGTCGTTTTCTTCGGTTCCGGTTCGGTTCCGGTTCCGGTTCCGTCAAACCTGGAACCTTAACCGAACCGTATTCCTCAAGGTTCCGGTTCGGTTAAGAACCGTAAGACACGGTTCCGGTTCCGGTCCGGTTCTTCCCGATTCGGTTCCGGTCCGGTTCCTCGGTTAG